>NC_135093.1:4377500-4687500 GCF_051107435.1 Chaetodon auriga
TCACTTCCACCACAGGTCCAGGTTATGTTTAGCCTAGCTTAGCATAAAGACTAGTAGCAGGTGGAAATACTAACATTGAGGCCACCATTAAAGAATAAAAAATACTCAACCCAGCTTCCCCAAAACTGTCTTTTGTAACTTAACATGTTGTATCGCGTCAGCCGGAAGCGTCGTGTGTTTTGCAGCAAAGCTGTTGTATGTTGATAGCTAGCACGCTAACGTTAGCTGTTAACGCTAATTAACGCGACAGCTAGCTAGTAAGCTATCCACCAATACGTCCAAGTCACCTGAGTACCTTAACGTTACCTGTTAGCTTCACAATGACGACTTCAGAGATGCAGTCATGTCCAGCGGTTGTTGAAAAACACCATGTCGGGTATTGTATTTCTACATGTGTCATACACACGAGATACTACGTGTAACATGAAATAAGTGAGCTAACGTTAGGAGTTGATGAAAGGCCTCTTTGGCAGAGCGAAGCTAACTGTTTCCTCCTGTGTCCTCCAGCGTTTGTACTGAGGTAGGTTATGTAGTTTAAGTTAAAATAAAACTGACATAAGGATAAAAACTGAAAATAACAATGGAAGGTAAGGCCAAAGTTACCCTAAATGCAGCAATATAAAACTGTGTGTAGTGTGCGTGTGTCTGTGTCTGTCTGTCAGTCTGGTTGGGTAGAAATGACTGTGACTTAATTTGAAAGTAATCATGAAATGATCGAGACGACTTCCTCCTCTGAGTCGCATCTTGTATAAATAAAGAAGTACATATTTGAAAAACATCATAAACTTAAAGAATCGTAAGTTTCTGAAATAAAGGACTCAATGGGGTTCAGGATCTGAAGGCCGCTTAGTAGATTTTTGAGTGACAAGTTTTGACTTCGTGTGTTTGACGCAGTAACTTATATGAGATTTTCTGAACTGAATGGAAACCCTGTGTTACCAAAACTGATCACATTATTCTTCATGTGTGTAGGAGATCAGTACTATCCACTACAAAGAAACTTGCTTGTGGCATCAGCAGACCTCATGGGCTGAGGTAAGCTACCTTTCTTTTTGCTTTTCTGCTGTTGTCCAAAAGAAATATGCAGGTTGGACAGCATCAGAGCCAGTTAGACTAACATCTGTAACTTCTCCTCCAGAGTTATTGAGAGAGAAAATCCTCCAAGATGCACACTGCCAAGGCTGTGATAACATGACAGCTTGTACCTGACTGTCTCACATTAACAAACTGGGACAGATAGCACGGGGCAATCGTCTATTTACCACGCAATCAGGTTTTATTAATATTCATCCGCTCACTAAATCATCTCAATTCAGGAACGCTCTGGGGTAATATACGCTGCAGATTGACAGTGACAGCAGCAGTTAAAGTATATAGACATATAAAATACAAATCAAGAATGTCTTCAAATATTCAGAGTTAATAAGACATTCCTGTGCTTCAAAAATGTGCCCATTGTCTTAGCAGTGTAGAACTAGGACGTTGTTAATTTTCGTTTCTGTGGCCGAGGGGAGAGTATGAGTCATCCGACAGATGGGAATTTTTTCCCTACATAGTTACTGGCTTCCCTACGTCTATTTCCAGTCCCCCTTACTTTGAGGTTACCTGCTGTCTATTCTGCCTCTTTTTCTCGATGTGTTGGTTCTCTAGACATTACGGAGCTTCAGTATGGATACTAAAAATCCCACTTTCCCTTTTAATCCATTTGAGAACCTAATACCTCCGTCTACTCAGTTAGACTCGTCTTGCCTCTCTTTGTCTCTCTTGCTGCGTCTTCTCATGTTCAGCTGTGCCTCCTACTTTCCCCTGTTTTCCCTCACATGTGAGCATCTCTGCAGGCCACAGTATTTATGAGTGCTTGCAGAGGGGCGGCAGGCAGCTGGAGTAACGACATTTCCAGACGGGATCTCTGAGCTCATTTCCACCAAATCATTCCCTGCAAACTTGCTTTGTGACAGTCCGACTTTATCCTCAAATCCTGGATTTTTGACACTGTTTAGAAGTTGAAAGTTTGGTTGTACAGAGGAGAAATCAAAGTACTTAGCGTGACTAAGAGATTTGCAAAACATAGTATTGAAAGCAAAGGAGCTAAGAATTCTTTAAGTGGCTGACCTTAAAACAGCTTAAGTCTTTATTAGGCCTATTGATGTGCTGCTCAGATAACGCAAAGGAGTAACAGCAACAAACTGGGGATAAAAGCATGAGGCAATGTAGTTAAAACACTGACTAACTTTCCCAGATGTTGGGAAAGACCGGCGTCAAACCACCCTGAAGAGACTGCAGGTCAACTGGAAACTACGCTCAGGGAGAAATGGGAACTGTGGATACCAGAACATCACTTCAGTAGCATTTCTCTTCAATCGGCATCAGTAAACACATGAGTGACAGGTCACAATCCCACAATTTTCACAAGTATTAAATGCAATTTGGAGTTCATGATTCAAAATTGTTCCTGGCATGTGGATCTAATTTGGACACACAAACACAGAAGATGTCACATTTTCCTATTTTGTGTGTCTCCCATCCAGAATAGAATATTCCATCCCAACATCACTGTGCGAGCTCCCCACTCTCTGCATTGTAGCAGGCTCTCCTGCATTTTGAGCTCTTGTGGCAGCGAAATATGACACCCGCGTGCACAGCGGGGCTCTTTGCTTTTTGTCTTGTGGCCTCTGACGTTGCGCTAACATGTAGATAATCGACATAAACGTGACCAGATGAGGGGACACTGACGGATTCCAGTCATTCTCTATGGAGTGAGGACAAGTCATTTGTTCTGGAGCTTGTGCACGTCATCTGTGGACATATTCTGCACAAAATCTCCGCTGCAATTTATGGGATTTTGTGCAGTTAGCAATCTGCTGCTGCAGAACAGCAAATACTAGTAAATCTCCAAGGATTAAGCTTTTGCTTCTCAACACAATCTAACTACAATGATGAACACTCTGCTTTCTTTATGTGATACTAAGAGCAGCCCTTCAGATAAACTTCTCGCAGTTCGGTATGCGCTCTCTCTCTCTCTGCCTTTCCCTGTTTTTAGTGGTGCCACGCTTGCCAGCAGTCTTGCACATTATCTGAAGTCAGGGAAGGATCCAGTCACATTTTCCATCTACTCTCTGCGTCTGACTGGATGTCTGCGCTGGTGGGAGAAAGGAGAGCAGGCAGGGAGAAAAAGAGGGAGGGATGGAGAGCCGGAGTTTGGATGGGGGCTGGGACTGTGGAGAAATCCAGATGCAGAAATGAGAAGAAAACCAAGAAAAGGGGGAAAAGGGCCTTTGCTGAAATGTTCTGTGAGAGAAACAAAGCCAGCAGATAGACGAGTAGCACATCCCACATCAAATCCTGAAACAACTATTGCTGTGTGGGTATGAAGAGGAAACCAGTAATCTGATTTTTTAGTCAAAAGATTGGCATTCAGCACTAAGCAAATGAAGGATGTGGGTCCATGATGGTGGATATGAGTTTCTAGCTTTGGGCTCCCCACCATTTTCTCTCACGCCCCAAAGGGGAGGTGATGTGTCACGACGGGTGGAGCTCATGGGAGGCTGGATTTGTTTGGCAGCTGAGCTCTAGTTTCAAAAACAGTTTGAATTATCTAAATAATCTGGCACCTATTTACCTTTCATTTACATCAGTTCATTTAGCATTAGATGTTTTACATTGATTAGTAATAATTACATGCAAATGTAAATCAGGTCATCATCTATAAATCATTTCAAATTTCAAATAATAATTTTTCCCATGTCCAACACAGGTTATACTCATCATTTAATAATTCTAATAACATTCGGAATACTACTACTACCATTGCTAGTAATGATTATAATAAGAAACAGCTCGTACTCTGGAGAAACTGCACCTTCGGGAGCCTAAAGGTTTGAAGTTTCCGTCTAAGAAGAGGCTGAACCAGCCTGGATCAGAGCTGATAATACTTGACCCCTTCAGGTGGTCATGATGTTACTAATGATGCTCTGATGATGAAGGCTGCTCTAAGTCTGTTTCCCACTGTTCCCAGTCTTTATGCTATGCTAATTGTCTCCTGGCTGTAGATTCATATTCAAAGGACAGTTATGAAGAGAGATTTCCCTCAATTACATCCTAATTACTGCTTAATAAGTACTTTATAATGACTATATGCTACTAATATGCATGCCAATAGTGACTGGTTAATGCTGAATATGTGTACTTTAATATATAGTGTGATCGGATCAAAGTACTCTTTCCAAGGTCAAGAATGGACTAAATATTGGGCGATGCTAGCGATACTGGCATGACGGATGTTTCATAACAGCAGAATCAATCTAACAGACTTATATTCATTGAATATATACATCTACACAGTAGTGTAAATTCCAACCGTCCATTTGGCTGCCAGTGCACAAAATGACTGTCCTGAATGTAAATGACTACTGTAGTGGTGAGAGTGGTGCTCAGCCAGCAAAGACTAACCCCAGCCTGGAGACTAAAGAGACAAACGTTGGGCCTTTATGAGATGATTGCAGCTCACGTTGGGCTCTACTTGAAGCAACAGTCAGAAGTGGGCTGAAGCATTCACCCTGTAATTGAGCATTTACCCGTAACGCTGCGTGGAAGTCTTTCTTTTTTTTTCAACTGATGCTGCAGCTTTGAATGAACTTGCAAAGTCTGGGCCACAGTTGGTAGGTTTATTTTCATGGAGGCGACTGCAGTAGTCACACTAGTTATTTGCTCGTCTGTACACGTACACGGCAGACTCACGCTGCCCTGACTGGGATCCCTGCTGGAGACCTTAAGTTTTCAAAGGAGTTCACTTATAACAGGTTTTATTAAATGAGATGCTGTGCAGCCAAGTGCTAACTCTGGATACTGACATTTTTTAAATGAAAGTCCCCAGTCAGGATCGAACTGAGGCAGCAGACAGTATGGTCTGCATCTTAACCACTAAGGCACCAAGATCCCCTCACGGACCGTAGTTTATTTGATAAACTATGTTTTAACACCACAGTTTCATTTGAAAGCGTGGAGCCGGTCACGACACAAAATTTGGTTGCAATCCAACCAAGTGATCAACCCACCAGAGCCAGAATCACCAGCATCGATAGAGATACCAGTACAGATACTGAGATGTTTTATGACAGCATTAAAAGTGGCAAATGTGATGCCCTTGTTGCTGATGAGTGCATGCATGAAGAAGAGTGTTCATGTGAACTGATATTGATCATTTAGGTATCTAACCACTGACCCCTACCTATCAAAAATTGACTGTAAATTGCACTTAAGAATAAGCTGTTTCACAAAACATTTTGCATTCATTCAGTTGTATTTGGATAACCTCTTGACAGTTTACCTACAGTATACTCTCTGTCCATATAGAGTAGCTTTCAAAATGGCTTTTTATTGTCCATTGTGTGTTATGCTAACACAAAATCAAAAATCATTTTTACCATGATTATTTACTAAATGTGCACATATAATTTTTGCAAACTGTTAAGGTAAACAGTATTACAGTTCAGTAGTACACTTGATAACAGCCATTTAGAATGTAAAGATATACTGTACAGTGACTGATTTTATTTGCAATACTGTGCAATTTTCCTCATCATACCCTGTAATTTGTCTGAAGCACATGGGTCTACAAAGGGCTTCTATGTAAACAAAGCATGAAATGTCTGCAAGAACCCGTAATTGAAAATAATTAAAAAACATCATAATGGCCTGGAACAAAGGTTTAACAGCTAGTAATAGAGGCCTTATCGCGAAATGCCAGTTAGACAGTGAGCTAAAGGAGACATGATAGTTAAAAAAAGGCAAGAAAACAATAAGTGCCCCTCAGCTCCTTAAATAAGGTGGAGGAAAATGGGCTTCCAGGCGCTAAGTGATAGAAACAAGTGAGAGAGGGAGACAGAGAGGGTTTGGCTTTGTTGGAGTTTGGAGCAGCACAGGCTCAGAGACTTACAAGTAGAAACACGTGGACAAGGCCAGGCAGATGCTACGTGTTGCAGCCACAGCTCAGAGGCTTGCAGGGGAATGCACAGTTTGGGCCTTTTTAGTTACTGTGCAAGCTCTGCCTCGTCTTAATCCTGCATGTAAAGCTACTTATGCAATGACGCCTCTCCAGACTCTCTAGAATGTGTGGTTAATTGATTGTAAAGTGATCCATTTATAGTTCCTACAGCTAATTTAGCATCCATCCTGGATATATTTCACATGAGAGTAGAATGAGTTGACCCCTCCGGAGGGTCTACGCTGCTTTTAACAAACACATAACCTCTCCACTATCAAACAGCTTCTGTTCAGAAATGCTCCTCCCAGGGAGATCTGTTAGGTTTCCTTGTGGAAAAGAGTCACAAAATTCTCATAGACAGGAAAAGAGTCATGAAAAACCTGGAGCAGTGGTTGTGAGAACACCTTTTCCCACAACCTGTTACATCTCGGGCTCATGTACTTCCACAAGCTGCCAGTGACAAACGTGGAATTTCCTCCCCCGAGTCTGCAAAGCTTGGTGGCTGCAATTCAATTATTTCTGTCCTCCTCCAGCTCTTACAGCACAAATACTGTCAGACGAGGATGGATTTCGAGTGATCACCTACGCCAGCAACCCTGAAAGATGTGAATTATGTCCAATTCTTTTGCCTGAAAAAACAGACAGCAATTGAAATTTGTCTCCTAAAATATGCTAAATATCTTGTCCACCGGTTAGAAAACATGGAGCTCCAAGCTACAATGGCAGGATATGTGAATGCAGCTGAAACTCCATAAACTGACTCTGAAGGATTCCACCCAAACCACCGGTCTGAACTCTGAGAGACTCGCCGCAAAGAAATATATTATAGATTGCAGCAACTCCAAACACCAGAAAATTACCAGTTCTATTTTAACACTGTCCTGTGAGCTTCGGCTTCATTTCACTTATGGAAAGTCACTCAGAATGTACTGCTTAAAAGACATAGTCCATCTATTTTACACATTTTACACATTCACAACACAGAGGAAAGAAAGACGATAAAACAGTCATGTTATGGTGCTGAGGAAATGGTGTTTTTAAGTTAAAATCACAGAGACAGTACACAGGCACAGTTCTTATCAAAAGGGCTTCCTCTCAGACAAACGACAGGACTCTGCCAAACAGGACGTCCCTATTTTCATTTCATTAAAACAACCTGAAACCTGTGATATTCTGGACCTTAAACGATTCCCCTCTCATCCGTCGTTTTCTTTCCCCACAAAAAAAGTCACTCGAATGGGTGTGTCTTATTTTGAAGGTTCCTCGTTGTGCACTTGTGGCAGTTTGAACCACTTTATTGTTGTATTATGCATGTGCTGCAGACAGTGCCTTAAAACTATCTCTATCACTGCATCACTGCAACAACAAAACATGTATTTCCCCCCCAATACAGGTTACATGGCAGCATCTCCATGCTCAAGAAAGGTGATGCAGACTGTTACACAAGTGCATGACATAAGGGGCACTGTGACATCTTATCATCAATCTGTAAATGTGAAGTGACTGAAATGGAAATCGACAGCTGTCTGTTTGTTTGGCAGGTGTGTGGGTAAACACCCAGCTTTCATTAGACTGGGAACAGATGCTAAGAAATACCTGCTTAGTGCAAAATCACTAACCACACACATTTCCCCTGAAAACTATTCATTTTCCCTGCAGCTGAAGCCATATCAAGCCCATGTGTTTGCACTGACTGTGCCCGTGTGGATGTGGAAATGTCTTCAGAGCAGAAGGAAAAGAATGAATCAAATAAATTAAATGCTTCAGAATGAGAATCAAAATGAGCTTTATGTAGATGTTTGTGGATACTTATGCAGCTTTTCAGTCTTTTCATCATGATAATTTGGGAAATCATACTTCTACTCACTGTATGATAGCTTCATACTAGATGCTACTAGCTAGTATGCTAGTAAAGTAGTAAAAACTATCTAGTAAAGCTAGTATGTAGCTAGTAGAACCTTCTATTTACTACTGTTTTTAAAATATTTATATTTTATCCATTGTGTTTCTATCTTTTCTTCTAAATAGTTTCAGTTTTGCCTTGTTTGATAGTTACAAAGATTTTATATATTTTCTGTTATGATTCTTTGTTGCTCCAGCTAGCATGAAATTAGCCTGGCTAACTTATTATGACTCAGATGATGTTGATTTTGCTCATTTATCATGTGAAATGCTTCCATAAACCCAGAGTGAGCTTTGTAAAGATGTTTTGGGATTTTTTTGGTTTAGCTTTTTAAGTGTAATTCGTGATGTTTTGGGGAAAATGTCATTCTACATGTTGCTAATGTGATGATTTTATATTAGCTAGAAGGGTATGTTGGGCTAGTAAGCTTAGCTAGCACGTAGCTGCTAGATTCTGCTGTTGTTTTTTGTTTTACTTTTTTCTCTATATTTTCTTTCAGATGATTTCACTTTTGCCTGGTTTGATAATAGTGAACATTTAGCATGTTTTATTCATGTTTTTTTTTATTATTATTATTCTTTTATGATCCAGTTAGTTAGTTAGCTTCAGTGATACTTTCATTTCAAGATAATGTAAGTTAGTGATCACAGGGAGAAGACATACTGTATTTTAGAAAGTCTTCATTTTAATTTTCTTTAAACTGAACTTCTGTGCTCACATACACTAACAATGAAAAGAACATATGCTATTCCATACTTTGATTATTTCCACCACTGGATCATGGAACATGCTTTTGTGCTTGCGATAAATATCTGCTAAATGTCCAACTTGCGAAAACTTGTTCACAAACGTCTTTGGGTTGAAGAAGACAACAGTCAAGCGGAGGGAAAGGTCAAAGTGGGCCATACTGTAGTTGTAGAAGCTGCAACGTGTCCACAGTATAACCAGACTGCTTTGTGGATCTGCCAGATTTTTTTCTCCCTCCCTCCCAGTCTCTAACATCATGGGATGGCCATGCCTCTTTGGGAAAAGGTGGAATTTAACATAGGCTGTTGTACATGCTCTGAAACTGTTCATTTTGCTTCTGTTAATAGAAACATAGAAATATAAGCACTAGTATTGACAGCTGTCTTGATAAAGCAAGGGTTCAGCTGCTTAATGAAAAATGGAAAGATAAAAAAAAAAAGGATTTTGTAGAAGATATTAACATTTCATAATGACTTTTTAATTACTCTTCCCTTAAAGATGTAAAACCTGGATTTGAATACAGTCTGTGTGTAAGGTTATATTTAATCATTAATACTTGTGGATCTGTGTGTTTGGTACGTACAGTATGCTGGTGTCAAACTGCAGCTGCTTGCAGGTGCTTGGTACTCTGAAGGTGTATAGGCCCAAAAGAAAAAATAAATAAAAAATGAAATAACAGTTAAGTTTTAATACCTAGATAACAACATGCACAGGACTCCCTCTCAGGAATGGCTGGAAGGGACAAGGCTTTTAATATCTTCTGATGTTTAGTCTACAAACACTTAAATATTCTCCATTTGTTAAACTCCCCGTGCGTAAATTGCGCACGCGTCACAGATCTCAGTGTGACCCCTTTCCTTCTTTCTTGGAACAAACCACCGAGCACAAATGATCAAAAAATAAAGGCATTTCAACCAAATAACTTTGTGCACAACTGACACATAACCAATCCTCAACTGCTACGCATATCCTTTATAAATTGGGGTCTAATGAAGGCTAAGATGCAAATAATCTGTTCTACTAATAAAATCATCCAGTGTCCGGACGGTTTAAAAAAGAGCAGAGCGACACAGTGTCTCAGGTTGGATGCCGGAAAGACGAAACACCAAAAGCGTCAATTAGGAAAAGTCCAGGGAGAAGCAGGAGATGATAAAACACGTCTGAGCGGTGGAGAGTCGTCGTGTAAGTGATGATCCACATCATCCACGTTTGGGCTGAAACGTGAACTTGTTTGACATGTTTTAAGACGGCCCCTCTCTCTGATGAAGGAGGGACTCCTGACTTGAACATGTACAAGTTATCTGGTGCGCACAGGACCTCCCCAAAAGTTTTGGCATATAAAAGCCAAGCTAAGTCATTTGTTTAGGCAGTAGGGAGTTTCTGCTAGGGTCTGGATTGGAGTTACGCACAGACCGGACCCTACCGTGTATGAGTGGTGTCTGAGGAGAAAAAGAGGATTCCCCCTTGCCGCAAAGAATCTACATGTCTAATATTTAGACATGTTCAGCTTTGTGGATATTCGGTTAGCGCTGCTGCTCAGCGCAGCAGTGCTTTTGGCCAGAGGTCAAGGCGAGGATGATAGTAAGTATCACTTTCACACATTGATTTGGGTTGTTTTGGGACTGTGGCACCCTCAGGATGTGGAGAGCCCGCAAGGATGCTGAGCAGTTTGCTGGAGCTGATCGTCCTCTGCGGGATAACTGACTCCAGTGGGCAGAGGTTGTGAAAGTTGTGAAACAGTGAGGCTTTTTGATGGGTTTTTGGAGATTTACAGATCTGTTCTTTGTTGTTTCTCAGTGGCGCACAGATACGCGCTCACTGTGCCTCCGCGTGCTGGAGCGCAAACCTGTGGCGAGCAGCTGCGATGTAACAGATGCGCAGTGACAGGACATTGTTTTCAGAGAGAGCTAAGAATGTTCAAAATGACACAGCCTTTAATAAAACTGTTATTATACTGAGTTTGGACACTACTTTTAGAGAACATTTGCATTCAGGTCACAAAAATATGTGCCAAAGTCTGTAGATTCGACCACTTGGATCTGTAATTTTATGATCAACGCATTACAAAATGAGCACACAAAGACTGTTGGGGGGCCAAACGTGATAAAGTGGAGCCCCTTTTGGCTGTTAGATGGTGAAACTTCTGCTCTGAAGCGTCATAAGAATGTCACTCTGAATTAAACAGCTTTTTCATACAGTTAGCGGAAAAATAGACTTGGTTAGCTGAAAAACGCACAATGGAAAAATAGCTCAAGTCTGAGGTAGACAGTAAAAAAGTCTAGACATCAATTAATCATGCAGAGGAGGGTGCGGAGGATCTCGATTAGTGGGACAACAGCGCCTCCCAGTGGTAGATTCTGGAATTGTGCATTCATCCCCCAAACGTCAGTCCTCCCACCTCCAGGGTCCAACCACACATCCAACAGCCTGAAAGGTCATTAGGTCCAGTGTAATTTTCCACTCGCAGTTTCTTAGGAGAAAATCTATTCATTTATCTGGCCCAAATTACTTATACCTCCTCTGGACAGGCGCTAACGTTATACGTCCTCGGTGGCTTTATTCGTGCTCACAAGTCAGTCATCAAACACCATTTTAGCAAATTAAAAACCAGTTTGCTGCATCTTAATGAAACCCCAATGCAGCGCGAATGATACAGACTGAAGAACAGAGCTGAAATAACTTTAAGAAGCAGCTGTAAGGAAAAACAAAACTCCAAAAAAAGATGGCAGCTCATCAGTTTACCATCTGAAAGAACAATATAGGTCTGCATGGGAAAACGAAAAAGAATTTTGACTGAACATTATGCTGTTGAGGCTGGCATCTGATCTAAGCCATCTGGGCACATCTGGTTCCCATATGATGAACGCTGGTGCACATGTACCCAAGACTCAGCTAAATCTTAGCAGCACATTGTACATAATTCGGCTCTTATTTAATGTTACCGAACTCACCGCTGTTTTCTCCTCTCAGGCACATTCGGCAGCTGCACATTAGATGGACAGTTGTACAACGATAAGGATGTATGGAAACCAGAACCCTGCCAGATCTGCGTCTGCGACAGCGGAACCGTCATGTGCGACGAGGTGATCTGTGAGGACACATCCGACTGTGCTGATCCCATCATCCCAGACGGAGAGTGCTGCCCTATCTGCCCAGACGCTGATGGTACTCCACCTTCCTCCTCCTCACCAATTCTGTGGTTAATTAGCTTTATGGCGCCACCTAGTGCCCCTCACCTCATCTCTGACCATCCATGGCTCACTGGCCACACATGGACTTGAGGCCCTAAGCCTGCCTGCTTTCCAGAGGATTTTAATTCAGAAAAGAATCGCTTTGGATTTACCTTTTGTGCATTTCATTTTCAATATGCAGTCTTTTAACGATGGATTACACCTGCTCTGGCGAAGTCCGGCAATGAATATGTAATTTCCCAACATGCCCGCCCTGACTCCCAGCCTGGACCTGCTATAGATTGCTGTGGCTTATTGCTTAGTTTAAACCCAAACACTTAACATTATTTTGTGAATGTCCAAAGCTTTAAATGTGTCTCTCATAAATGTTCAAGAGGTGTTGACAATTTCTTTTTCTCCGTTGGTTCTGTAGGACCCCAGGTTCCAGGAGAGCTTGAGGTATCTTGCCCTTTAACCTTGTCTGATATTGAAACATATGTTTGGACATGCTGGCACAGCCCAGTTTAGTTTGTCCTGCTTGTATTCTAGATGATGCACTTCTTTTTACACTGTGGATGAAACATTGCAGCGTAGCCTAACTCCCTTTTTCCATCTATCCATAGCCAGTAAGGGGAGACACTGGCCCCAAGGGAGACAGGGTAGGTTCCAGCTCTCTTCCACACACCTCACACTGTTCAGGAGAGCTCGTCTGTCCTTCAGTGCAAATGCCACCTGTGTTTTGTTAACATGATAATTGAATATATTTGATACAAGGACAAACTGGCTGCATAGTGTTTAAGCAACTTTGTCTTCATAGATATTATTGAATATGATCATTTTCCATCAGGGACAAGTCAGATGCATTTGTCCCATCAGACACATCAGCATTTCCCTGTTGTGTTGGTTATTGTGTAGTTTTCATAACAAAATCTGTCGCCTCATTCAGTTTCAGTAGTAGCTTTGCTGCACTGCATGTGGTTAATTATGTTTATTTTCCTGAGATTTTCAACAATTACTGTGTCAAAATGTGAAAATGTACACAGTGGTGTTATATGTTTGAGTCCCTACAAACTAATGGAAACACTGGTAAAACTGCTGTGACATATTGTCGCTGGTGACCTTTGATAATGAGGTCACAAGGTCAACAGGTCATCAAAAGTTCAAAGGTCACATTATGCAAATTGGCTTCTAAAATGATTAGGTAATATTAAACAACACGTAATGCAAGAAATGCAGCATGTCTGATTCAAACATCAGCACACTCTGTGTGTGTGTGTGTGTGTGTGTGTGTGTGTGTGTATATGTGTGATGTTACATGATGCACAGTATAACAGCTTCATGTTTGCTATGCAGATTTATCGATATAGATTATGATTTCATAGAAATCACATAGTCTAATCCACCTTGGTTGGCTGTGAGCTCTAATTCCGTCTGCTAGGAAACTTAAAACTGAAGGACCTCGATGAAAACGTGAAATACTGAGCAAAGAATATCACTAACTGATGGTGTCTCACTGACTTTCCTGCAGGGTCTTCCTGGTCCTCCCGGCAATGATGGACTCGATGGACAGCCCGGCCTCCCCGGCCCACCCGGCCCCCCTGGCCCCCCTGGCCTTGGCGGAGTAAGTGTATCCAAGTCGTAACATCCAGGAAGTCTGGGATGAAGTTTAGCAAATGACTCGATTCTGTCTGAAATGAGACACGTAAAAAAAAAAAGACGAGATAGTCCAGGTTAAAGCATCGTTTTCCCTCGAAAGCTCTCTCATTTCTGCATCAGTTGTACTAGTGATTCTTCACTTTGCAAACATTTCATAAGATCAGCAGGCGAGGCTTTGAGATAGAGAGAGGCAGCTAGGCACTGGCAGTGCAGACAGCTCCCTGGACCTCCGGAACACTAATCACAAAGCTGTAGCGTGACTATGAATTGACGCTGTCAACCGAGTCACTGAACTGTGAGACATGTCCTGGATAATAATAGTGTTGTTTCCCCAAAGCTCAGCACCTAATTCTTCATCATCTCCCCTTACAGAACTTCTCTCCTCAAATGAGCTACGTTGACCACTCCAAGTCCAGTGGCCCACCTGTTCCTGGCCCAATGGTACGATGGTTTCCTCTCACCTCTCATGTTGCTCATCTCGCAGACAAATAAAGAGAATCTAATCGCCTTTTTCTCATCTTCATCAACAGGGTCCTATGGGTCCTCGTGGTCCTCCTGGACCCGCTGGCTCCTCTGTAAGTAGTCCCTTATCACTTCCAGTTCAGATTCTCATCCCCAGTCGTTTACTTCACGCGTCTCATATACGACACTGCAGCAAAGATAAATCCATTAAGAGGACGTTGTTTTGATCTCTTGTTCTTGTTGTCCATCAGGGTCCTCAGGGTTTCACCGGCCCCCCTGGTGAGCCCGGCGAGCCTGGAGCATCTGTGAGTATACAACATATTCTACTAAATAAATGTCTCTCTTGGCTTGTCTGGGGGAAAATATGTCAGCTGTGTCCACAGTTAAGACGCTGTTTTCAGTCCTCATCAGCCCCAATGAGTTTGACTAAGAAAAGCCACAATATTGATTCCACTCAATCAATAAGATGCAGCTTATTCTGTATTATTGATACTTCCTTTTAACATATTACTTCCTGTACTCTGTGCTTCACTTCCTGTTATAGTCACCGACCCACTGACACACATCTGCACACACCTGTGATAAATACCCCCTCACCCCCTTTAACGACACAGTGAATATTCACAGATATTTGCTGCAGATAGTCAGCGTTCAGTTGGAGCTAACGCAGCCATTTATTGTGTTTTTTAGGGTCCCATGGGTTCTCGTGGTCCCGCTGGCCCCCCTGGAAAGAACGGAGATGATGTAAGTGATTTATTGATTATTGGCACCATCATGTGTAACTAAGGAGAGACACAGCTTTAACTGATGATCCTAACACTGAACAGATTTAAACTAATGATTATATTTCCATCTCTTGTCCATGTTAATCCTTCTGATGTTTGTCTGCGTGACGTATTCCAACTCATTTACTGTAGTTGCTTAGTGGCGATATTTCCACACCGATCAGCACATGCTGACCTCCTCTCTGCGTGTCTCTGACAGGGTGAGCCCGGCAAATCTGGTCGCCCCGGTGAGCGTGGAGCTGCTGGCCCTCAGGTGAGCGATGCCCACTGATGGCAAAGATCAGGAGACGGTTCTACTTCCTGGTTACTCTTCCTCTGTAGATGCAGTAAAAGCAAATATTATCACACATGAACTTGAACGTTATTGACATGTCTCTTGTTTTCCTCCTCAGGGAGCTCGTGGATTCCCCGGAACCCCTGGACTCCCCGGCATCAAGGGACACAGAGTGAGTTTTGGAGGAGCGCTGAGTACCAAAATCACCATTTTCAGCTGCTGTGATGTCGTATTAACTGGTGATGTTGTGCACAGGGTTTCAACGGTCTGGATGGAGCTAAGGGAGATGCTGGACCAGCTGGCCCTAAGGTAGGACAGCAGGATGTGCAACTGCTCACCAAAGCAGGGATATCATCGCAGACTCGATTTTAGTTTGAATCACAGCCATTCCAGTGCAAATGTCTTAGAGCTCATTCTTCCCCCTTGTATTTGTCTACAGGGAGAGCCTGGTGCCTCTGGTGAGAACGGTGTCCCCGGTGCTATGGTACGTTTCTGACTCTGCTCTTAAGTTGTAATTATTATACATGTGTGCGTGTGAAATGTGCTAGCATTGCGAGGCTGACAGGATTGTTCTTTTGTAGGGTGCTCGCGGTCTTCCTGGTGAGAGAGGCCGCCCCGGACCTCCTGGCCCCGCTGTAAGCTCTGCCATTCAAATCTAAATGTTTACAGCTGTTAATAATGCTTGAGTCCAATCCTGCAAAAAGCACTTTGATCTGATCTCCTCCTCCTCTGCAGGGTGCTCGTGGTAATGATGGCAACACTGGCCCTGGTGGACCCCCTGTAAGTATTAATTTGCCTTGATTCTACTTGGAAGGTTAGATGAGCTTATATCAGCCATGTAAAATTGTGTTATGCCATTTTACATGATGCTGAATTGAAGGGTTTGATGCTCCGCTCTTTTACTAGCATTCCCTCCATTTTATGGTTGTCTTCGTGGATGTTTGCTAACATCGTGTCTTTATTCTTCAGGGAACTACTGGACCTGCTGGTCCCCCTGGATTCCCCGGTGGTGCCGGCGCTAAGGTAAGCTTTCCAAGGCGTTTTTCATATCCAATAAAATGACCATAAGAATAGGCTGTATAGTAGGCCTTGCTAGGTTTGTCATCCTTAGGTTATGTGTAGCAGTACCACTCTGACACTAGATGCTTTGTTAACTCTAATTAGCCAATCACCTCCTTTGTTATCCACCTGACTTCTGCTGTCTCAGTATCTCTGGTTTGGTGTGTTAATAGGAAGACTGTGGACACTGTGGACATGATAGTATCTGCAGGATTAGCATTAGTGGGCAAACTTCTCAATGCTAACTCCACATGTAACAGATGAATTATGCTCTCTACTCTGCACAGTCAACCGTTAGCCAGCATGGCCTAATACTGTGTACCCCAGGTGAACACTGCAGCCACCAGATGGCATCATTAGACCTCTAATGACGCCTTACCTGTTGCCATCAGAACAGGGAAGGGTTTATTAGAATAACCTGTAACTTTCACCTATTATGAGGTCACACAAACCTGGATATTTTAGGAACCAAGAGGAAGCAAGTGCAAAACTAGGCTAGGACAGCAGCACAATCAAACTGTCTGAAATTACTCTCTGGACACAGAATGTAAGATTAGTGTGGTGACTGATTTTACTCTATTTACACTCTTTATTTGAAGTTGCAAAGATATTTGTTTATGATTTGTCATGTATTTTTGAGTGGGTAAGATTATATATCTGAGACACCGTTGCTTTGCTTCACAGGGAGAGACTGGTGCTCAGGGAGGCCGTGGAAATGAGGGACCCCAGGGAGCCCGTGGTGAGCCTGGTAACCCAGGACCTGCTGGACCCGCTGGACCTGCTGTGAGTCGATATTGGACTTTCCTTTGGGCATTCTATTACACAGTGTCACGTGGCAAGGAAAAAGAGAAATCCTAAATGCAATTTCATCATTTTCAACATTTTATTTCCTTCTTCTGTCATCAGGGTGCCCCCGGAAGTGATGGTTCTCCTGGTGCTAAGGGATCTCCTGTAAGTATCAAACGCATTGATCATGTTTATTCCACTTGAATCCTGCACATCAAGTGTTCTGACACCCAGACTCTTTCCCATAGGGCGCTGCTGGTATTGCTGGTGCTCCTGGTTTCCCTGGAGCTCGTGGTCCTGCTGGAGCTCAGGGAGCTATTGGTGCTCCTGGTCCCAAGGGTAACAATGTGAGTAGACTATTTATTGTGTGAACTTTGAGACTTGGTATCAGCACATATTGTTTGTCAGTGTTACAGAGATCCAGGATCACTTGACAGCCTAAATAAAATGTGTTTATTTCTGCCAACAGGGAGACCCCGGTCCCTCTGGCCCTAAGGGAGAGCCTGGTGCAAAGGGAGAGTCTGTAAGTTTCAAAATACCATAGTAATGCATACTAAACACTTTGCCTTTAGTTCACCTGTGTGATTTTAGGAAATAATGCTTTTCTAACAACCTTGCTTTCTTTTCCAGGGCCCCGCTGGAGTTCAGGGACTTGCTGGCCCCTCTGGTGAGGAGGGAAAGAGAGGACCCCGTGGAGAGCCCGGTGGTGCTGGACCCCGTGGACCCCCTGGAGAGCGTGTATGTTACCCCCTCTTTCTCTCAGAGAGTGTCGTTGCCCTCAAGCAGGATTTGACCAGGAGAACAAAGTTCTTAATCATGGGCCACAATTATCCATTTCACACTGTATTAAAGTAACCAGTACGGCCCCAGTGTCACTCTTATTCTGCACATTTAAAGTACATTAAATTCCCAGGGGGATTCACCCCTGCAGTATGAGCGTTTTCACCACAGTTACTGACATGGTCGGTGTGCCTGTTCTTCCATTAGGGTGCCCCTGGTGCTCGTGGTTTCCCTGGTGCTGATGGAGCTGCTGGTGGCAAGGTGAGTTAGTGGATCTACCCAGTGATTCCTGAAGCAGGTCAGGAAGATTTGTCAAACTCTGTTTCTAAGTTACTGAATCCTAAAAGCATTCAAACCTAGATAAAACCAATTTGCCTGATTTTGCTCTGGGCATCGCGGTAACATCAGAAAGCTTTTACAGCCGTTAGCAAAGCTTCATTCTGATGTTGAGGGAGTCAGTTTAGGTCATAACTGTCACTCACTATCACGACTTACAGAGATTGCTCTTGATTTCTCTTTACCTGTATAATAGGGAGCCCCCGGTGAGCGTGGTGCCCCTGGCGCAGTGGGAGCTCAGGGAGCCACTGGTGAGTCTGGAAGCCCCGGTGCTCCTGGCGCACCTGGATCCAAGGTGAGTTCTGCAACATAAGAAGAAGCTCTTCTTAATCTTCTGGCTAAACATACATACAGCATTGTGGAATACACTCAATATATGACTTCTATCTGTTGTTTGTCTTCATCCTCACTGACTCTTTGTCATACGTGGCCTTCCCTCCATAGGGTGTGACTGGTAGCCCCGGAAGCCCTGGCCCTGATGGCAAAGTTGGACCTGCTGTAAGTTCTGACCCATGAATAGTTTCCAATAGCAATGACTCGCTCGCACCGCAGCTGCAAACAATCCATTTAATCCTGATAGGAGGTTCTTTTTCAATATTCTCCTGTCCTCTGACGATTTTTAGGGTGCCCAAGGACAAGATGGACGCCCTGGACCTCCTGGCCCCGCTGGAGCCAGAGGACAGCCTGGAGTCATGGGATTCCCTGGACCCAAGGGAGCCGCTGTAAGTGAACTGCCCCCCTCTGTGGAGCTAGTTTATTTGCCCTTCTGTGAATCTTATACATGCTACGTAGCTGTACAAAATCCCTCAACATGAGATCAGCAACAACTCAGTAACACCTGCTTTACTGTTCACATAATATTTTTCAGCCCATAGGAGTCAAACCTAATACGAATACTGATGCAAGTGTGGCCTTTGTTCATTTTAACAGGGTGATGGTGGTAAGCCTGGTGAGAGAGGCGGTGCTGGTGCTGCTGGTGCCGTTGTAAGTATTTTCAAACTGTACAAATCAAACTCCACCAGTGAAAAAGATGTTTTCTATCAAAAACCAAAGGGCAGAAAGAGCAGAAAAACAGCTGATAATTGGTTTGGGTAATGTTTTTCTCCACAGGGTGCTCCTGGTAAAGATGGTGATGTTGGTGCTCCTGGACCCTCTGGCCCTGCTGTATGTATCTCCCCTGTCCGCAGTAACCATGTGATGTGATCAATATTGCCATCAGTATTTAGAGGCTGCAAGGTTTCTCATCATTTGCTTTGCCTCCTTGTATTCAGGGACCTGCTGGAGAGAAGGGAGAGCAGGGACCTGCTGGTCCTCCTGGATTCCAGGTAGGTTTTGAGAGTCTTAGCATCCTGTGTGCTGTCTTTTGTTTTTGTTCATACACTTCTGAGATTTCCCACTTGTTAACTCTAAAATCTTCACCTTTCTTCCTTGTGCAGGGACTTCCCGGACCCCAAGGTGCTACTGGTGAGACTGGCAAGCCTGGTGAGCAGGTAAGGATTGCAGGGAATCGTGAACGCCCAAATGTTAACTTGTTTCTGCACCATGCGACGTGTGTTTAGTTTGAGTAGCTGTTCACACATCTTACAGCACCTATGAAGTCATGTATTTTGAAGTCTCAGGATTTCAATGCTCTTATCATCTGCTCTTCATGACAACCCTCTCCCCTCTCCCTCATTTGTTCAGGGTGCTCCTGGTGAGGCTGGACCCCCCGGCCCATCTGGACCAAGAGTGAGTATCCCCTGAATTTCAGAAGCAACGCGTTTCCCTCCTCCACGGTGAAACATGGCTCATCCGGTCTTTAGCTGGACTTGGTTGTGACCTGTTGGTTGTCCCTTCTCTCCTTTAGGGCGACAGAGGATTCCCTGGTGAGCGCGGTGCCAATGGCGTCGGTGGCCCAACTGGACCCCGTGGTGCCCCTGGCCCCGCTGGTAACGATGGACCCAAGGTGGGTGAAAAAAACACTGATCCTGCTGTTAAAATGTCTTTTTGTTGAATATTAAATCTCAAATTTCTGTCTACTCCCAACATGAATGCATAGTGTTCATAGATAAACATCAGCAAGTACCAATATATAACAGACAAATAAATATTCATCCAGGACCAGAAAGAGCAATCCTTTCATACAAAGAAAGAGAGCGTTTCTCGACACAGTAAGAATACACAATAAATGGATTAATCCTTTTTTTAGTCATCCAGTGTGATAGTACTGTATAAAAAGTCCACATCCACTGATGCATTCACAGTGCATTAGGATATTTAACGCTTCTCATATCTGTTGACAGCTGAGACGGTCAGAAACACAAATTTGAAGCCTGTGACATCCATCCATTTACATTTACAGGACAGGTTTATTGTTATTTACCCCAGACTGTATTGAAATGTTGCTTTCAATCATGAAAGTTTTAGCTTTGCTTTTGAGTAAGCATCCAGTCTGCTGCAGTGTCTCACTGGGACTAAGCACGGCTTCGTGGTGAGGCCTTTAAGAACATCACAAAACAATGTTATTTCACTTTCCATCATGGATGTCGAGAAAAAAAACAACTGACTGAAAGCACAGTTTGTGTTAAAACACTGCCAAATTATTATTATTATTATTATTATCATTATCATTATCATCCTTTAGTTTTGTCCACTATGTATTGCAAATTTCACTGTTTTCTTGAGTATTTCCAATATTAATGTGTAGCTTCTGTTTGTGTGTGTGTGTGTAGGGAGAGCCTGGTGCTGCTGGTGCCCCCGGTGGTCAGGGATCCCCTGGTATGCAGGGAATGCCCGGTGAGCGTGGAGCTTCTGGTCTCCCCGGTGTCAAGGGAGAGAGAGTAAGTATCATACCTGTCCAGCTTGTCTCTCTAAAACTGATATTTGAATTAAATTCTGCTTCACTGGCGTGACCTCAATTAAGCACAGTTGCAAGCATCATTATTGGTCTTTATTATAGGGCTAACAGGAAAGAAAACAACTCTCTGTGTTAAATTAAGACTTAATTTCTTTCATTTACATTCAATTTTGCAAGTATTTAATGTTTTTTTTTTGTGGTTTTCATTACCCAAGAAAGGGCTTTTTATGGGCCAACAGATGCCACACTGCTTTTTCTGAGCTTACTAGCAAGAATCAAACATATCTTAAATGTGCAAAGATTATGAGACAGGAAGGGAGACCATAGTGGTGAAGCATGTATGGAGATTTCTGAGGAAAAACCAGATCAGCCAATATTAAGTCGTGACATATTTGGGTTCTTGTAACTATGTGAGGAAACTTTAATATCATCACAAGTGATCTTAATAAACTTTCTCTCTTCAGGGAGACGCTGGAGTCAAGGGAGGCGATGGTGCCGTGGGCAAGGATGGCGTTCGTGGTATGACTGGTGCTATTGGAGTCCCTGGACCTCCTGGTGCTCAGGGTGAGAAGGTAAGACCAGACACAACTTTGGTTTTAACCCACAAATATCAACAATCCAGGTTCATGATCTTTGCTGGATTCACCCCCTGACGACGTCTTTATTCATAATGCAGGGTCTGTTTTTTTTAAATGTTCCTCTACTCTACATGATCATTTCAAATTAGTATGATAGTAGGAAACAAGCAAATGTGTCCAGAATTCAGTTCAGTTCTATTTTACCTCATTTTTCATGTTTGGAAATTGTCTTAAATTCTGTTTCTGCGGTACGATTCTTCGGTCATGAAATAAGTGTTTCGGACTGACCTCCTGTCCTTCTCCTTCACCTCTGGTTTTAGGGTGAGCCCGGCGCTGTTGGAGTTGCTGGACCCACTGGCCCCCGTGGTGCCCCTGTAAGTTCTTCTCCAGACACTCCAGACACACCTGATTGAAGACCAGAAAACAAACAGATATACTGTTTTACTGGATTTGTAGCCACATGCAGAATATCATGACATTTATGTAAATTTATGTCTGAATGACCCTAAAGCTTCTCACTTCATCACTTTAACAGGGTGAGCGCGGAGAGGCTGGACCTGCTGGACCCGCTGGATTCGCTGGACCTCCTGTAAGAATCCGACACGTTTCAGACCAGAGCTGATCTTCTTCTACAAATTCAGGTGATTTCTATTATGTTACAATACAGCATGTGTTGAGCTGTTCTCTCTCTTTCCCCCCAACCCTCAGGGTGCTGATGGTCAGCCTGGTGCCAAGGGAGAGAGTGGTGACACTGGACCCAAGGGAGATGCTGGTGCTCCTGGACCATCTGGACCTGTCGGAGCTGCTGGACCTCAGGTAAGTCCACATGTCATAAAACACTCCCATGCATCTTTACTTTGACTACAATATAACTGCTAAGTTCAGTTTTTTTGACAATTATAAAATTATGCTTCTTCACTTCCTCTTTCTTGTCTAACAGGGACCATCTGGTCCTCCTGGACCCAAAGGTGCTCGTGGTGGTGCTGGACCTCCTGTGAGTATCCCATTTTTTTTTAGATTTTGTAGAATTAGATGACAGTGATGGTGATATCAGGGCTGCTGCTTGAAGTTGCATGAAGTGTCATCTCTTTTGTCTCTTTGTGTGTGTAGGGTGCTACTGGTTTCCCTGGACCTGCTGGCAGAGTTGGACCCCCTGGCCCTGCTGTAAGTTACACCTAGTCCACATAACCAGCAGCAATAAACAACATAGTTTAGTCTTTAGTCCATTTGTATGTTACCATCATGACCTTCAGCAGAGTTGAATTGAATGACTTGAACCCTCTGCATGTGTCCAGGGAGCTTCTGGACCCCCTGGCCCCGGTGGACCTGTTGGCAAAGATGGAGCAAGGGGAGGACGTGGTGAGACCGGTCCTGCTGGTCGCCCTGGTGAGGCTGGTGCTGCTGGAGCCCCAGGACCTTCTGGAGAGAAGGGATCCCCTGGTGCCGATGGTGCCCCTGTGAGTCCCCCTCCATAATCCTGCAGTACTTCTTGACTGCCTAAAACGTACAACAGTGACATGTTTTCTGTATGTGCTTGCTAACTGGCTGCTGTGTCCTTCTCTGCAGGGTGCTTCTGGTATCCCCGGACCCCAAGGTATTGCTGGACAGCGTGGTATTGTAGGTCTCCCCGGACAGCGTGGAGAGCGCGGTTTCTCTGGTCTGCCTGGACCATCTGTGAGTATTGACCATGTCCAGAGCGCTTTCTGCTAAAATAAGATGAAGCTAAAGAGGCCAAATTCCAAGCACGCATAGAATATTGGTTGTATTTTTTTTAAATAAAACATTTAGTGTTTCCTATCCATTGGCGCAGGAGAGCACTGCACGTCTGTACGCATGAAAACAGAATCTGTTTCTCATCATTTCGTACCACAGGGCTCCTGTATATCATTTACTCAGAGCTTCCATCAGCATGCAGTGAACTGACCTCTCTTCTTTTTTCCTCAGGGTGAGCCTGGAAAGCAGGGACCTTCTGGACCCGTTGGTGAGCGTGGACCTCCCGGACCCGCTGGACCCCCCGGACTGTCCGGTGCTACCGGAGAGGCTGGTCGTGAGGTATGAGGCCTCAACCTGCTGTACAATCCACTCACTCTGAATCAGAGAGCACTTATTAGGGTCTCACATGCTGCACCTACAAATTCACCCATATTCATCATTCATTGGTTAATGATGCGTTTTACCACATTTTGGTTCACCATAGCACTGCTTCCCTAGCATGTAGCTAACCACTGAACATTATGACGATCACCACCATTGCTGCTCCTCCACAGGGATCTGCTGGTCATGATGGTGCCCCTGGTCGCGATGGAGCTCCTGGCCCCAAGGTAACCCTCCTCCTCTGGATTAATTTTATTAATTTGTCAAGCCTCAAATAATATGTAAACACAAAACCTTCTGCTATGTTTTGCCAGACCATTTAATCTTTAATCCTGCATAGCTCCCCAATAGCAATGCAAATTTAGCCTTAGCTATCTAGCATTGTTTCACTGGGGATTTCCTCCTCCTCCTATAGGGAGACCGTGGTGAGGCTGGTATGCCCGGAGCCCCCGGACCCCCTGGTGCTCCTGGAGCCCCTGGAGCTGTCGGCCCCTCTGGCAAATCTGGTGACCGTGGAGAGAGTGTAAGCCCGCCTCCTTCTTATCTTGAGCCTGGTGAAAAATGGGATTAAATCAGGTAACTCCCTGTCCAGATATCTTTTGATTTTATTGTGATCTGATTTCCTTTTAGGGTGCTGCTGGCCCTGCTGGCCCCGCTGGCCCCGCTGGTGTCCGTGGTCCTGCTGTACGTTCATCATGACATAATATGCATCAGTAACACATATAAACATAATACCTTTCGAGAAGTGGTTCTGGTCTTGTGTTGACTGGCTATGAGACGGCATGTTGACGTGTTGCTTTCCTTCAGGGCCCTGCTGGTGCAAAGGGAGATAGAGGAGAGGCTGGTGAGGCTGGAGACAGAGGCCACAAGGGACACAGAGGATTCACTGGCATGCAGGGTCTGCCCGGACCTGCTGTAAGTAACTGTTTCAAAGTGGTAGAGAAACGAGCAAAAGTTTGGAGATTACTGCATGAAACCATCTCAACATCACTGTCTTATTTTAACTTTATTTCTTAAATGGTATGTGATATTCACATCTTATTGTGCCTCTAGGGAGGTGCTGGAGAGAGAGGACCCGCTGGTGCCTCCGGACCTGCTGGACCTAGAGTAAGTACATCAGTTTTACAATAAGTTACACAAAAAAATCAATTCTCTACCAGTCAAGTACTTACAAAGTTTGATTTTAATCTTCAGCAGCCTTTTTCATTGACTCAGAAAACATGTTCGAAAAGCTCAGATGTGTGTGTGCAATATTCGAAAATGTGGCAAAAAATAGTACAAAAACATCAATATCAAAAGTGTTGCACATGTTCAGCTGGACTACATGTTATAATAACAAGTTTTACACATGCCTATAATAGAAAATGAGAAGTAAAATGACAAGCTGAGCTGTTATGAATTGTTGATTTCTCTCATTAAGTGAGCATGTGGCTTTCGCTCCATAGGGACCTGCTGGATCTTCTGGTGCCCCTGGTAAGGATGGCATGAACGGTCTGCCTGGACCCATTGGACCCCCTGGACCTCGTGGTCGTAATGGAGAGATGGGCCCTGCTGTAAGTTGCATGATGACCTTTGCTTTAAGCAAATACCTCATTCACTTCAAATGTGTCTGCAGACTGTAAATATCTGGTGTCTCCAAACAGGGTCCTCCCGGACCTCCTGGACCTGCTGGTCCCCCTGGACCTCCCGGCGGTGGATTCGACTTCATCAGCCAGCCTATTCAGGAGAAGGCCCCCGATCCCTTCCGTGGTGGCCACTACCGCGCCGACGACCCCAACGTCATGCGCGATCGCGATATGGAGGTTGACACCACCCTCAAGACCCTGACCCAGAAGGTCGAGAAGATCCGCAGCCCCGACGGTACCCAGAAGAGCCCTGCCCGCATGTGCCGTGACCTGAGGATGTGCCACCCTGAGTGGAAGAGCGGTGGGTGCAGATCTGAGCCCTGATGCAGCTCCGAGATCAAGTATAAGATGAGTATGAGCTGAGACTCAAACTGTTTTATGTTCCTCTGCTGCAGGCATGTACTGGATTGACCCCAACCAGGGATCTCCTCTGGATGCCATCAAGGTCCACTGCAACATGGAGACTGGTGAGACTTGCATCTCCCCCAGAGATTCCAGCGTCCCCATGAAGAACTGGTACCTCAGCAAGAACATCAGAGAGAAGAAGCACGTCTGGTTCAGCGAGTCCATGACCGGTGGATTCCAGGTAAGAACTCTTAAAACAGTTTCCTGCAGGGACTAAAATCACCCACATGAATCGACAGATTGTAGAAAATGCACTTTTAAGTCAGTGACAGTCCGGCCAATGAACCCTTCTCCCCTCTCCACCTCACAGTTCCAGTATGGCAGCGATGGAGCTGATTCCGAGGACGTCAGCATCCAGATGACCTTCATGCGCCTGATGTCCAACCAGGCCTCTCAGAACATCACATACCACTGCAAGAACAGCATCGCCTACATGGACTCCGCCACCGGCAACCTGAAGAAGGCCCTGCTTCTCCAGGGCTCCAACGACGTCGAGATCAGAGCCGAGGGCAACAGCCGCTTCACATACAGCGTCAGCGAGGATGGCTGCACGGTGAGTCGCGGAGCTTGAATTTCTAGACATTTCTAATGGACAGAAAAGCATCCTTTAGAGAAGCAAAGTTTTGATCCTTGTGCGCAGTTAAAGGACTCAATATCTCCAGCAATATCTGATGTTCTCTTCTCTTCATTGCTCTCCACAGTCACACACTGGCACATGGGGCAAGACAGTCATCGACTACAAGACATCAAAAACATCCCGCCTGCCCATCATTGACATTGCTCCTATGGATGTTGGTGCACCTGATCAGGAGTTTGGCGTCCAAGTTGGCCCCGTCTGCTTCTTGTAAAAATGAAAGAAATATGGACATGACATTGTTGTTTTTTTTCTAGCAGTCATCTCTAAATCCTTTTTCTATGCATTCAAAACCCATTTGGCTGCCATTGGTCCACATGCTTAAAACCACTCTACTGAAGACGGTGTTTATGTTTTTCCAATCATGAGAAGTTTTTGGGACTGCTACTTCAACCAAAACCAACCACAAGGACACTTTAAAAAGAATCTTTTGTTTCCACTGGCAACAAGAAAATAATATATACTTGTGTAAAATTTCCCCCTGGAGATTGAGAAAAAAAAAGAAAGATCCACACACGCAATGAAACACAGGTGACTTTTGCCATTTTCTACCGCTGCGGAAGGACATTGAAAACAACAAATGATATGTACCATTTTCCTGGTGTTAAATAAATTGTAAAAAGTGTGAAGTGTCTTCTTGTTCTAAATTCACGAAAAGAAAAACACCTGAACGTTGCTCCGACGAAGCAAAGACCAGCAAACGAGCAAGAGAGAAAAAGCTCACCTTCATGGCAATATGTAGATGGCTACCTCATAACAAGAAGTCACAACCAGTTTTTTTTCTTCAACGAAAAGGGTTTATTTTACACGAGTCTATTGTGGGGAAATCAAAAACAGTCAATGGTGCTATTACCATTTCAATGAGGTCCAGTTATTGGTGTTTGATGGTGAAACTCTCACTGTCATACTGTAATTGTTGCCACTAATGCCTGCAGAACCTTTGGTGCTACTAAATTGACTCATTGTCTTGTTGTCTATGCAGTGCAATTGTTTTCTTCTTAAGTGTTGGTTTGATAAAAGAGGTCCTCAGAGAAGGTGATCACTGCAGATGTAATGCATGCAATCATGTCTTTGTAGATAAAAGCAAGTGACTCTGGTTCAGTATCATTTCCCTGCCCGTGTGTTCAGTGTTCATCCTTCTGTCTGTTTACCCCTGTGGAAAACTCCTCTTCACTAAAAACAAAAAACAGCACACATCTCCCACCCCGTTGTTTATGTTGTTTGTTGATGTCTTTCGCGAAGGGTTTCTTAAAAAAGAATTTGAAGCAGACCCACTTTCATGGTTTAAAAGAGAGATTCTGTACTTATTTTGTACATGTATAATAAATTGAGATGTTTTTAATTATTTTGGGTGCTGAAATAAAGCATGTGAAGTGGTCTACTCAGTGGCGGAGTTTTCACTGTCCTCTTTTGCAACTGTTGTGAAACTGAAATCAGGTGTTAGGATTTGGACTGTAAGCTGCATGTCACATTTCGAGAGACCCCAGGAGATCATTGGTGCTCTGGTACTGAAATCCAGTTAGAGAAGGTTCAGGAATCAACTGTTCCACAACAGTTGCACTGAGTACATTTCTGTTCAAGCAGCAGTGAAAACAAGGCCAATGTCAAATATTCAAACCTGGCTTTTCTTCATCGGTACACACACAGTTGCAGCTTTTCCTCACATCTGCCTCCAGATTCCTTTAGAAATCTGAGGGAAAACAGTGTAAAAACGCAGCCGACAGCGAAAAAACAAATGTTAATGACACGTGCAGCTTTTACACTTTTCATAGTCCTCTTGTTTTTATCACCACGATCGCTTGAAAACAGGGAGATTTGCATGAGAAGGAAGTCTGAACAAACGGGAGGAGATGTGTGTCTGACCCCCAAAAAAACCCCAACGATGCACCAGCGACCCCTTCTGGACTTGTGGTGCAACAGCCGCTGCTTTAAAACAAAGTTCAACACTGAATCAAACAGGATCCAAAGCGCTCTTGAAACCTTCAGGTTCAACGCTGCACAACAGAAAACGATCAAGATGTCACTCGCTGAGAAAAGATGGAGCCATTATTCTTTTACATCAAAACAAAGACAGCTGATGCCTTTGACTTTGACTCCCTCAGTTGTTTTACCTGCTGAATCTCTGAAGTCGCCTGCAGCAGATGCGACTCTGCAAGGCCAGATTTGCACACGGTGGAATTCCCAGCCGAGTCCAGCAAACGTCTGCCTGTGGACAGCGTCTGCCTGATGTGCATCCTCCTCTTCTGGAAGAATGAACTGTGCAGATTGCTCAAGCTGCCGGGCATCTCTGAAGCTGCAGCAGACGTGAGTGTGTTCCCCTTTTACTTCACTTAAAAGGAAAAAATGCATGCAAAGGTGTGGACAGGAGGAATGGTTTCAGTGTCCATGAGGGCACAGATGTGAAAAGCTGCCATGATGGACTTCATGTGGAACCGGCAGCTTTTAACACCTTCAGCTTTGTTAATGGACACAACAGTGAAGAATGTGGCTTTTTGACATGTTTTCATAGAAGTGAAGGATGGAACAGCGAGTCACAATTTGACAAAATACGCACTATTCATTTATTTTAAAGACACCTGAAGAAGAAAGAAAACATAATTTCCCACTGCAAATACAGGACGACAGACTGTGGCAGCACAGACCGCATGACTGACAGGCGCTGCATCGAAGGCACTTTCTCCATCGGCCTTCTCACTTCCTGCAAACACAGACGACACGATGAGTCCTCGGCAGTAATCCAACACAAACCTTCAAAATCAGGAAACTTTATTGATCCCTTATTTTCTCTCTATATCTATATAGTAATAATAATAATAATAATAATAATAATAATAATAATAATAATAATAATAATAGCAGTAATAGCAGTAGAATAATGCAGTATAAATACTATGCATCATCATTGGGTTACTGCACATGTTGGTGAGTTTACTGTCATTTTGAGGTAAATCTATAGACCACAGTGAATGAAGTGTTGCAGGAGAAAGTCACATGCATGAGGTTACCTGGGCAGAGTGTCACTGTAAGGATCGCTGTAAAAACAGGAAAAACAAAATCTATGTTAAGAATCATTTGGGCAGGAAAAGCGAGTGATAGCAGCAGAGATCACAGAGGCAGGATGGCTGACTGGTGGTGACAGTGGACAGCAGTAGGGTGTGCGGCTCTTACTGCTGGGCCATGACTAAGGGGATGCTGGGGCTGTCGGACCGCAGCGGCGGAGCCCTCTCCCCGGTCCGGCTGTTGAACATGGGCAGCGTGGACATAGGCGGTGGAAAGTGTCGGTTTCCGGCCATGTTCCTCAGCTCTTCGGTGTTCCCGTGGATGGTGTGGTGGTGGTACAGCTGAATTCTGTAAGTCGAGCGTATGCAGAGTGACTCACACTCACTCTGATGTTTGTATTTGGTTTGTTTTGAGCTTTTTTTTCTCTTGACTTTAATTGCTATCTTTTTATTGGTCTTGTTTTGTACAGAGAGACAAAATATGATAAAAACATGATATACAGCAGCGGACAATAACTCCGTAGTTGCTCAAGTACTGCAATTCCATACAGTTTTCAGGTAGGTTACTTGTACTTTTCTGCTACTTTTGACAGCAGTACATGATGATTCATGCAAAAATGACTTGTACTTGGACGTTGTACTTACTGGTTTGTTCTTGCATTCCTTTTCTCACTGTTAAAAAAAAAAAAGAAAAGAAAAATGTGTCACTTTTATGTCACAGTTTATCAGGATCAATCATTTTCTTAAAGGGTCAGTTCACCACATGACAGAGAGTGGAATCCACTGCACTGTCTGCACGAAATTCCACAAAGATGAAGCAGGAAAACACTGCAGATTCACAGTGGACCCGTACACTCCCTCTCGTCTGCCAAACATGACGTAGGCCAGCAGGAGACACAGGATGATGGCGAGGATCAGGGGCACGATCACTGTCACGATGTAGTCTGGGAAGAAGTCTCTGCTGGGGGGAGACTCCGTAGGTTCGAAGTCACCTCCGTCCTCCAGAATCCCCGAACCCGCCGTGGGAGGAGGTGGAGTCGGCTCCTCCATTGTCAGATCAAACTGCAGAGGAAGAAACGTCAACGTGAGTCTTTACAGACACAAAGTGTGGAGCTCTTGACAACAACAAATGACTGTTTCTGCTAGTTCTGGATTCATTAATCCAGATTTATTGCTTAACATTGTTTCCGGAGCTGCAGTGATTTGAAGAGTATATTTATATATTTATATAGCATATTTGAACTGCTTTCTCTGACAAACAGTAAAGAAAAGTACTGAATTTAAAGTTACAGAAAACAGAGACAGGCAAAAGAACAAATTATCAACAGAAAGGAGACTTTTCCTCCTTAGATGGCCTCGTTTGATGGGTTTTAAGGAGCCTGAGGAGGTGAAAATATGTGATGTCTGACAAGAAAAAAGCAAAAATGAGATCGAGTTAGACATAATTCAGATTTTCTGTTTTCAGGCCTCACCAGCTCCGTCTTGCACCAGCTGATGCAGTTACTGGGAATGCTGCAGAAGTTGCAGCCTCTGGGGGCCTTGACTTTGGCCCCTGCTGCGCACTGCTTTTGATGCTCAGGCGTCAGGACCCTCTGGAGACAGTCTGAGAAGTACTCCTCCGAGCCCACCTTCACATACACGCTGACACAAATGAGATTTTCAGAAAGGTACGGTCATTCCAAAGCTTAAACGCTGCAGTGAGGAAGCAGGAATCTGTCTGTTTACCCTTCGTAGTGTCCAGGAACAGGGAGGGGAACTCTGCCGCCCCGGTCCAGGGCGTTGGTAATATTGACAATTTGCAAGGCCTCTGTGTTCCACAGCTTCTGTAAATCCTGCTTTATCTCATCCTGAACAGGAGAGGGCAGCACCTTCTCAACCTCCCTCAGCTCGAGGAAGAACTCGGCTTGATATGGCAGCATGCTCCCTGTGAGTGACAGCAGCACGTGTCAGGCATTTCCTCGACTTCCTAATTTAACTGCACAACGAATTAGTGATCGAAATCAGTCGCACCTGCAGTGATTTTGATGACGAGTGTGTGTCTGGCTGTCTCATAGCTCCGTTTGTTGACGGCATAGACCTGTCAGAGAAAGAATGAGGGTTTGTCACCATCAGCTTTCATAGAAATATCAGCTCATTGTTGGTTTGTGGTGCTTCCTGCACTGAAGGAGGTTTTTGACTTTCCATCAATCTGCATCAGTTATCAATTCCCTGCATTTGCCAGAACGCTCAGGAGTCTGCCTGCATGTTTTATTTACAGCTGTGTAACTTCATTTATATATTATGTAGAGACAAGCTTAGAAAACCAGTTGTAAGTGCTGATGTGCTGATGTGGGGCTTTTATGTACTAATTCATGTCCACAGACCATGAAACACTTTTAAAAGAAAAATTTAAAGCTTGAATTATTAATATTTTTAGTATTTTACAGCCATACATAGACTTTTAATGGAAAAGGCACATGATGAGCTGGAATTACATCAATTTACCAGTACAACAAATAAGTATTCTAGTTTGCCGTGTTTATGTCCATCTTATTAAAAATTCATTTTTTATCTATTTATCTGTCCATTCTGTCATTCTGGTGCACGTGATTTCTTTCTTGTGAAGCACTTTGAGCTGAATTCCTGTATGAAAGTTAAGCTTTCTTATAATTATTAATGGTGAAACTATTGTTTTCACAATCTAGAGCTGTAATAATATAACATGCTGAATGATTATGACTAAAGATTTGTACATTTTTAAAGGAGCCTGTGTCTTTTCTTTGATTTTTATTTGTTTGTTTAACACTTAAAAAAGAACAAAATGAGAAGTCAGACTTGTAGCTGTGAGTATACAGTCTAAATGGTGCTGAATAAAGACAGAAACGAACGCATAGAGAGCAAACATTAACCAAAATCAACCTGGACTCCAGGAGTTAAACCCCAGAAAAGGGCTGTGGGCTGGTGATGTAGTGTTGTGACTCTGAGGTACAGCTGTTATCTGTGGTTACATCCAAAGTGTAACGTGTTTTCCAGCTGGAATACTTTCTGTCTGATTGAAAATAAAATGCCGCTGCACAAACTTGTATGTCTCCTTCTTCAAAGACACGTTTCTTCCTGAATTTTTAATGCCGGTTCAAAATAGCATCTCTAGAGAGAAAGCTTTTGTCTCTGAGGGTCTGAAACCTGACATGTGTCACCGATGTGTCAGAAAGCTGCACATTTTTCAGATGTGTCTCCGCTGTAGCGGCACTGGAGTCTCATCTATGTTTGGCCCATTAAGAGCACAGACAGGTAAGAATACAGACAACTAAACAGCGAAATAAGGCCATGAATGCAAAGTGCAGCCTGCTGACAGTCAGAAATGTTTCAGGCTTGTGCCACTGTTGGTGTAAATGATGACATCAAACCTCAATTATGCTTTTTCCTGGAGCTGTTGGCGTGCCGTACAGGAAGCCATTATCATAAGGGTGCCTTTGGGTGAAGCGCAGCCACTCTGGGAGGTCTGGGAAATTCTGCCGGTTGCACTTAAAAATCATGGGGTCATCGTACAAGCGCCCGGCTTACAACACAACAACAGATGGAAAGAGGAGCAGAGGGACACGCACGATAAGAAAATCTCTGTCTTGTAATTTAATACTGACAAAAGAGTGAAGTAATATGATTCAGGCTCTTACCGTAGAGTTTTGACAAAGGCTCAAAGTCATTCTGGAAGGTCTCTCTCATCAGCTCATATGTGAAAAACTTCCCCACAGGAATGGAAACTTTAATCTCTGCATTGGCCCTGAGCAAACTGACAGCACAAACTGTGTGGAAGTGTAAAAAACACACCAAAGGATTTATCTCAAGGGTCAAAAACACTCCACAAAAACTTCAAGTAGGACTACACACAAGCCCTGATGTTATAGTTCTACAGTCTACAGCTCTACAGTCCCCGACAGCTGAAATCAGGTCCAAATGTTCACACTTAGAAACACAGACCTGACACTAAAACAAGCGTTGCAGTGTTGTCGTGAAGACGAGAAATTACAGGAATAAACTTGCCTGTTAAGAAGAAGAGCCCGCTCCCGCAGCCTGCCATCTTGTTTTGGCCTGTGATTGACAGAGCCAAGCGGAGAGGGGTTTGGCTGCAGACATGTCAGAGCTATTTTTGCCTCACTCACCTAAAAGCATCCTGATGGCTGTCTGGGAGTGTGGAGTAAATCAAGAGCTGCATTATTCCCTGTGGTGATAAAACATCACACGCTTACGTTAGTTGAGCATTTTCCATGTTTACAGCAACTGAGTACGTTTAATTTTGAGGTACTTTACTTGAGTATTCCCATTTTTTGCTACTTTATACCTCGACTCCACCAGCTTCCAGAATACAGAATATGTGATGAGCAAATAAAACATCATGTCTTTAATTTGGTGGTATATGCATGGATCTGAGTGCTTTCACTAATACTGATCTACACATTTATAATTTAGAAGTGGGTAATGAGATTAGAAATGCATGTGAGAAAGTTTTCATGGTTACTTTATATTTTTTTGGGTGACTAAATAATTCCAACTTTTTGACAGGTCTCGCTTGTCCAAATGTTTGTTTTGATTCTGAACTAAAATAATTGGGAAATAAACCAAATTAAATACCAACATGTATCATGCATCAAGGATAAATAAAACTTAAAATAAAATAAAGCATTATTGACACCCGACAGAGAAACTGAAGTGTGCAGCTGCAAATGGCAGCTGGAGGGAAGTGATTACTGATTTAATCAACTTTCGCTCAATTTCATGTTATTTTAATCCCTTTAAATCATATCTACATGTCTTTTTAATATTGCTGTGTTTCAGTTATAGCTACATACAGGCTACACCACAGAAAGTAGTAACTGTAAGCAAGTGCATTCAGGCACAAAACACAAATAAGCAACAAAATCAGAAAGCTGTAATATGATTTAACCCTTGAGGGAATGGTGGGTGTCTGCAGGTATCAGACAGCAGCAATAAATGCATTTTAAACTTTATAGAGAGAGTGAATATTTTTACTCTTCATTTTCTTTAAGATAAATTAATGTAGAGGACTTTTTTTTATCAGTTTACTTTTCATTCAGGCATGGATTCAAGGACAGGCCACTGCTTTACTATGCCAGGCCCACAGTTAGCCTGCAACACACATTCAAAGGAAAGCTAGCTAGATGGCAGTGCTGCTTTACTGAAAAGTGATGTACAATCTGACAACACTGCAGTCTTTTCAGGCTCTAAGTCCTCCAGTTATGTCTCTCAGAGCAGACCTTCACCTGCTGTGAGATGAAGTGGCGGCAGTGATAAAAGGGAAACTGGATGAGTTAGAAAATAAGCCTCGTGTTCTTCCTTCCCATGTGTGGGACAGCTGCATCAATGTGTTGGCCTTGTAGATAAATCAGCCCCCGTAACAATGCCGACACTGAGACGGCGTGGGCAGGTTCAAAACTTGCTCTCGACCAAAAAAGGGAAATGCTTTGTCTACCTACAGTGATACTGTTTAATGTATCTCTCAGCACAGATGCAGAATGCAGGAAGCGACAATGTGGCCTGCAAGTAACGGATGTGTTATTAGCCAAGGAGGTTTGACGTGAGTGATGTGTTACTGGGTCCTAAAGCCCGTCGCTTCTCTGACAGGCAGGAGTACACACAGACCTGTCAAGGACGGTTAGGTGGTAAACCATTTTATCTGAGTTTGTCCCACCTGCTGATTAAAATGTACACAATGATTCCTTCATCTGAACATGTGCTTGCTTGCATTCATGCTAATTATTACTCCTAATGGCAGAAGCTGGACATTTTAACCACTTAATGCTAGCTAGCTAACTATTTTAAGCATTTAACTTGCTAGCTTACAAGCTGTTTTAGCGATTTATCTACTACTTTAGCATATATTCAGTACCTTTAGCTGACTATTTCAACTGTTCATCATGTTGACCTGTTTCAACCATTTAACCATTTTCTCAATACATTTATCTGTCAGTTAGTTATTTATCCACTACCTTTGAGCTTGTTCACAATTTATCCAGTGTTTTCAGCAAACTGTTTAACCCGTTAATCCATTACTTTTCGCTAGCTAACATTGTTATCTTAATGCTTATGCTATTACCGTTGGCTATGATAGCTAACGCTAGCTAGCTAACTTGGCCAACTAGCTAACTAACGCTAGCTACTTAGCTTAGCCGACGGCTAAGGGGTAATAGGTTCTCTGTTGGTTTTCTAGCTCTTTTCACGTTATTTCAGTTGTACTTGAAATTACACCTGACTCAATTTGTGGGAATATCTTTTTAATCAAATCATAATTTCTGTTTTGTCAAGTTTCCTAAGTGCCCCCTCACATACGTAGTAACGTTAGCAGGCTACCCCTTTTTGACAATGACTGATTCAACGTTGCTATTAATGAGAAGACAAATAATACCCATCGCTCACTACAACACGCTAGGTTAATATGGTTTTTCTCAGAATAATAAATTAGGATTATATGCAGTTAGTCACCCACAGAATTGGCTGCTGGTGGACTAGCTTTGTCGGGCGGGCACTATGACCCAGCAGCTCCCTCCTCCATGCAGCAGCACTCTGCCGCTGCGAGAGGAGGACCAGAAATCTGCAGCTCACAGAATGAAGAGATCAAAATGATGCTGCCTGTAAAAAGGGATTAAACGTAAGCAATCTGTCGTCAGATGCGGTAAATCCGCGCCTCGTTACTGTTCTACTTCTCTGTGCAGATATTTTTTAATGACTAATGTAATTGTCTGTGAGGGTTAGGTTTGCATTGTTGTAACTGCAAGCGAGCTAATGACAGATGCATCGTGCTCACTTTCTCCGCTGCATTGGACGAGAATTGCAGCGGATGCAAGCAGGCCTTTAATGCGATCTGTTGTTTTTGTTTCTCCCCATCTGCCGGTCTAGTCTGAGCGCCACCTCGCGAGGATCGGCTGCTGGTGGATAACACGGATTTGCCACCGGGGGTTGAGAAAGGAGACATGCCGTCGCTGAGCATCCGTTGCGACGCTTGACTGACCATGATGAAGACCGAATCCACATCCAAGAGCACCGGCTCTGGCTCTACGCTCAGGAGCCCATCCCCGCATAGGAACGCGTACGAGGCGGGGATGCAGGCCCTGAAGCCCGTCAAAGACAATGCTGCAAACGGGGACCTGCAGGAGGGCCCCCGAGGGCGCAGGTACGGCTCCAATGTGCACCGTATCAAAAACATGTTCCAGCAGATGCAGACCACATCCCCAGCCGATGCGGAGGGAGAGGACGTCGCCAGGAACGCCGACAAATCGGTGCGCCTCACCCTCCCCAGAGCCGGGAGCCTGAACGAGAACGTGGACCACAGCGCGCTGCTAAAGCTCGGATCCACCGTGTCCGAGCGCGTTAACAAGTTCGACACCAAACCGGAGAACGGGCACCAGCGGGCCTCGTCACCCAGCTACTCCAAGCTGCAGGAGACCCGCCGCATCTTCGAGCAGCAGCAGCAGGAGAGGCAGCTGCAGCAGGAGAAGCTGGCCACCACCAGGGTCTTACTGAAGACAGACAAGGCCTCAAGCTTCCAGGATGGCAGGTTGGACGTGGTGGCTCGTTTCAACGGCAGCACAGAGTCTCTGGACAGCCTGGACACCAGCGAGGCTGTGTCCCCCACGGTCAGCCAGCTCAGTGCTGTGTTCGAACGGGCAGCCGAGCTCCGGAACAACCTCCACCGCCTCTCCTCTACCCCACCACTCCCTTCCCGGGGGGTCAGTGCCAAGGTGGGTGTGTTGAACTCCAAAATAATCACAAAGAGGGTTTGTGCCTTTGCAGCAGGCAACAAGGAGGAAGATATAAGCAATCAGAACGGCCAAGAGGGGCCTCCAAGGGGCCCCAGGGGGAGGGTGACTCCCCCGTCAGAAAGCATTAATGGGGGCCAAGGCACCCCAGCTGCTGAGCATTTCAGTACTGTAGGAGAGCCAAGTGAGCAGAGAGAAAAGACTGTTTCAGATGCAGGTGTTGAGGCAAAAGCTGAGGTCAAACCCGAGGAGCACTCTGGGGCCAAAGACCCGAGCAGCACGGCGCTGCAAGGTGACATCCGCATCTCCGTGGAGAATGGAGAAGCTGCTGCTGAGAAGCAAAGGTCTCCAGATGGAGGTGAGATGCTCAGGCAGGAGGGGGAGACGGCCAAGCACGCCGAGGATGAGGAAGACAGGACGCTCAGAGACGAACAGTCGGGACGTGACTCTGTGGATATCAGTACCTACAGCGCGGTGGGGGAAGACTTTGGAGGAAGCCAGGTGGATGAGGAGGAAGATGATGCCGATGACCGCTACGAGCCTGAGTCCAGCTGCGTGGAGATTGCTGGGCTGCCTGCGGAGGAGGACCCGCCCCCTTCCAGGAAGATCCGCTTCAGCATGGAGCCCATCAAGGTGAGAAAATATGCAGTGACAGGACACGTGGGATGAATATTAATACTTAGGTAGAACATGAAGCTGTTATCTCTCAGACTGTACCATCAGAGCTCTGTTTAATTAGGCTGAGGTGCTGATTTCTCATTTGTAATTATGTCCATATTCCAGTGTGTGTGTGTTTTTTTTTCCACCCTGTGTGTTGAGAGACTGAAACTTGACCTTAAAGCTTATCAGCTGTGGCACAGTCATAGCCAGCACCACTGTCAGCTGTTTTAATGAACTCACTCAGCTTCTAGCGTTGTCACAATGATGCTGACATTTTGATTTTACCCTGTTTCAACACGGGGGCTTTGCACACCGCTAACACCCTCCCCTCCACAGTAGCCAGCTGCTAATGGATGGTCCTGCATTCCTACTGTGCAGCTGACATGGGCCCCAAAAGAGCTGCGATGTAGATACTTATCTGTCATGCAGTGGGAGCTGCTTCTGTAAATAATTGCTGGTGGAGGAGGAACAAAGAGGCCTGGATAATTAGTCCTGTTTTAGAGAAGTGGATACCCTGCCGTGGCCAATATCCAGCCAGCGGACAGTACATGGGGAGCAATGGAGTGTTTTTGTGTGTGTGAGAAAAAAGGAGGACATGAGAGAAGAGACTGTGATCTCCTCTCAGACCAGTGAGATGAAAGAAGAGGAGAGACGAGGAGGAGGAGGAGGTAGTGTTGATTCAAAGTGTCTCTCTGTGTCTGGGGGTGGTGTAATGATCTGGAGAGGAGCATCAGATCCTCTACAGCGCAGTCTCGCTGCTCTGCTTTGACGTCTGAGGCTTGCAGAGGCTCTGCCAGCCGCAGCAGGCCTTGACACTGCACATCACACACGCTCCCTCACGCGGAAAGCCATTTCAGCGACGAAGGGCTCCTGTCCCACATCACGGCCAGTCCAGTCCAAAGTTGCTCTTGGTCTTTTCCCATGGCTGCACACGGGCCAGCGGAGTCTCGTCGCTCGGGCTCGATATTTCCATACTTGAGAGCTTAAAAACAAATAGCATGATGACAAATAGGCTTACACAAACCCTCATCATAAACAAAAGAGTTGTGACAGATATTTGGCCTGAGGCAAAATAATTTAAAGCTGAACAGTCAACTGTAAAGTAGTTTGACATTTTGCAAAATATTTTCTTTCTTGCCAAGAGTTAGATGATGACATTGACACCATGCTTTGGTAAATATACAGCCCAGAGGTGGTTAGCTTAGCTTAGCTTAGCTTAGCTTAGCTTCAAACTATTCCTTTGAATAGATGGTGACTGGGCTTCAAAATTATCTAAGATGATTTGTTAAGTTTCTGTTTAATAGAGCTGCAGCTAATGGTTATTTTCATTGTCGACTGATCTGTGGATTATTTTCTCTTTTAATTGATTAGTTCAGTGTTGATTAGTGTTTCCCAAAGCCCAAGAGGACGTCGACAAATGTCTTGTTTTGTCCACAATCCAAAAATATTCCGTCGGCTGTCGTAGAGGGGTGAAGAAACCGGAAAATATTCACATTTAAGAGGCTGGAACCAGAAAATGTTGTCCTGGGGAGAAATCAAATCGCACAGGGAATCTTTAAGTAATACTTCTCCCTCTAAATAATATTACCAATAAAATAGAGTATTTTAAGGTTGAATTAAGAAAAATAACAAATGCAGTTTATAAAGCATGAATCTACAGCAATTTCTGTTACACTGATTATACTCAAATACTGACATATCTGCAGGAAGCTAATATTGCGCTCTGACATCCTCACCGCCTGAATGGAAGCAAACTGTCCCCGCCATGCTGAAAATCCCACGAATCCCATATGAATTATGCCTCAGCTTAGCATGTCCATGCAATTGTAATGCCGGAAGAAAAAGATAAAAGCCGACTTCTGTCACATTATTTTATCCTCATGAGATCAAAGATGGGACAGAAGGAGGAAGCGTCATGTGTGGTGTGATAAAGAAGTCAGAACTCATAGGCTTTGATAAACAGGCAGAATTTGGTTGTGACCCTGCAGCCGTCATCGGAGAATAACCTCCCACTGGGTCCCTTCACACTGTATCAGTGTGGCCTTTGTTATGGAGATTGATGCAGGGGTGGATGAGAGTAAGCGTGGGGGGGGGGGGAGGAGGTCAAATGGGAGGGGCGTTATTATGCAGCTCAAATGTCATGCGACTGTATAACTGCCAGCTCTTAAGTCACAGTGTCAGTTGGTTTTTCTTCCAAACAGGAAGTGCCCATTTTTAGTGCATATTTCCCATCTGTGCAACAATTCAGCTTCTGGCCACAATTAAGTGTTGTTGCGGCGATGGCGGTTGGACGTCTTCCTTTGTCCCTGTTTTACATTAAACGCTCCTGTCTCTGTCTGTCCGTCTCTGTCTTTTCAAACTGGCAAAAATAGCAGTTCTGCTCCGGGTCGGGTTCTCACTAGACCCTTTGTTTGCTCCTCCTGACACTCTTTCTCTCGCTCCTTCTTTTCTCCCTTTCGCTCTTTGTCACCAGTCTCCTACTGTTAGTAAAAATAGCAGCATTGTTATCGTCACAGACTCGCCTTGCTTCTCAGGGCCGCCTGCTCGTTGAACGCAGGAAGCTGCCTCTCATGTCTTATTTATTTGCTCAGCTTGTTTGTTTTGGCTTCAGTCTATAATTGGTATCAGTGCTGTAGTTGACGATGTAGCCGCCCGGCATGTTGTGGTTTTTAATTATTTATCCTTTTGTCGGAGGAAAGATTTTAAAAAAAAACAAGAGACCGTCCGCTGGATTTGCTGACTGGATTTCCGAACTCATCACCCCGCTTACTCTTACACTTTTAAGCCCCCCCATCATCACAGACACACATATAAACACACACTTTCTCATGGGTTTCTGCTGCCTACGCAACTCTGAACAGCGGTCCTGCCAGGCCGCTCACAGAACACCTATGATTTTCTTTCTCACTGTATCATTAACCCAAACAATGACTATTCTTATATTGTAATAAACGGAGGCTGTTGAATTTTGACAATCATGGAGGGAGGAACTGCGAATTTAAGGTTTATGTCACAAACTGCGTAATATAGACTTCCCAAACTGTGACCTTTGCTGGTTTGTGTTCACCGCTCAGGTCAGCCAATGAGGGACTGCCTAGGGAGAGGTAATACATCACCATATGTCAAGGTATCCTCAAACTGTCTATTACTTAGACTCAGCGGGCCTGCAGTATTTCATACGGTGCATTACTCACAGCCAGGAGGGGTGGGAGACCAGACAGATTATCAGCAAGGTCACTCTGCCCCACTTCTTAGACCTGCAGCGGTGGTGGGTTGCAAGCGTTTACGGGATGTGCCCACTCGCTCAGGTTACTGCGACAAGCCACGTTATGCAATGTCTCGCTCATGATGTCTGAGTGGTGTCTCGCCCCGTCCAACCCGCCATCATCTCGTCAAGCTTCAGGAAACAACAGACGCTGGTTACAGTCGTCTTTGAGGCTGCACCTGTGCTGCAGGGAAGGTTTCTGTCTGCTGTTACTTACCCTGTTGATCCCAACGGGGGGAATTAAAGGATAAGGCTGATTTCATTCACTGTTTTTATTATCATCAACAAATCTAATTACACAAATGAAAGATCAAAACCGAGAGGTGCAATCAGACTCTTAAGACCTCTTCACCCTGTCAGTGGCACTCAAGCCCATTCGCTAATACTAAAGATGTAAATCTTTAGTTTCATTGTTAAAAAAATCTGAATAATTTCCTGAAAGGGCCGGGCACTGTAGTTTGTAGCAGACATCACTCAAACTGGAGTCAATAGTTCATTTTGTGGGGCTATTTTCTGTTAATTAATACGTATTTGTTGCTCAAAACAAACTACAATGGAGGTCTACATCAATATAAATTCAGATAATAATAAAAAGATATTAGCATCAATAATAAACATACAGCAATATATAAATATGGCTGTATATGTATGGTTGTATCCTTCCACATGCTGCGTTATTCAGTCCTCTGTTGGTGACCTTATTCTCATTCTGCCATGTCTCTCTCTCCGGGGTCAGCGTTAAGCCTAAGCATGACTGCGGACCAAAGACCGCTCTGCCAAAATAAAGAGGCTCTGGTGCCGTGCAAACGTTACCGTGACAAACCCAGCATATCCATTTTATTGGCCGGGGGAGAATGGTCCAGGGCGATGGCAGCCTGGACCACATCCTTATTTTCTGCCTGTGTGTCGCACATCTGGGATCTGGATTAACCTCCAAATTTAAGGAGGATTTAGAAGCAATTACCTGCCACTTCTGGACATGTTTAACCTGTGGTGGTTTGGAAAGCAATTAACGGTGGAGCCATTAAACTGTTAAGAGGAAAAGTGCTTTTTTTAGTCTGCGAGTCTGCAAGTTGAACAGATTGATTTAGCATCACACCAGCATTCAGACCTCAAGAATAGTGGTTTAATCACAGAAGAGTGAGGCGTCCACAGACCCAGATCCCACATTATGCACCGTAATCACCTTAATTCACTTTGACCTTTATGGCTGAAACGGAGAGCAGCAGCGAAGCTCACATTCCCCAATCCAGATGAAATAATAGCAAGAACAGTATGAGTAATAAAAAAAAGATGGAAACTTGGGTACAGAATGCGGAGAGACCGAGTGGAAACACGCTGTTTCTGTTGTGAAAAACCAATGGCACCACCTCCACACATCCTATTGGCTGAGTCCAAAATTAGATCTGTTTTTGGAGAGTCCAGAGGGAAAGAAACACAGCAGTTGACATGCTGCTGTGGGCAGTGGGAGGAGGGGGAAAGGGTTTACTGACTCGCTAGTTTAACCACAGTGTTACCCAATCACACTGTAGCCAGGGGCCATTAAGATGGAACCACGCTGGAGGAGCGCAGAGGCCTCCAGAGCTGCTCTATCATTTAACCATCTCTCTGTCACGACAACTGCATTGTAAAATGGTAGTTGTCACTTACTGACTGTTTTAAATACTCTTTACAGTCCCCAGTGGGTGCTCTTTACAGTCACAAGCACAATCTGTTAGCTGGTGAGTGGCTGTAGCTAGCTGCCCACAGAGCTTTTGTAGGACATCCCAGGCGGCTGGTAGCAGAGGGAGGGAGGAAGGGAGTTTCCTGGCCATCTGTTAGCTCCTCTGACCTACTATCTGCCACAACTGGAGCAGCGTCCTCCTCCAGCCCTGCCCACCCCCCCACCCCCCCGCCACCCTGCCTTTAATCCCAATGTTTGTCTTCCAAAGATAGGCACCTCTCCATTCGAGGAGTTCGCCTCCTGTGCTACTCTACATACTTAGGCGAGGCCGGGGTGAGAGGTTACATCATACAGGATCCCATTAGTCCGTCTGCCCTGTGAGGGATCATCGCACATAGGGAGGGAGGAAATCTTCCTCTGGGAAGCGAAAGTGTTAAGTCAGTGAGGGCAAGATGGTAGTCTGCATCGCGGGACCGGCCCTGAACCTGTCCGAGGCCGGAGGCCACGTTTTTATTTTTCTGTCAGTGCCACTTTAAGCGCAGCTGAACCTCCTCGTTTGATCTCCTGCAGCATCGTGGGCGTAAAACGAGGGCACTGCGAGCCACCAGCTGTGGCCTCTTGATCTTTAAACTCAAGGAGTGAAACGGTGCCACGTGAGAGCGTCACAGTGGGCACGCAGGCTGGGAGCGCACTGTTGTTGTTTCATGCTCTGTTACTTAGGATGCAAACAGTGTATTTTGTGTGTCTGTAATCCACATTCTGCTAATCCCTCTAAATACGAAGGTAACCTAAATCAAAAGCCATTAGACTTCAGTGCTGCTCTCATGCTGTCTGTCATCTGCAGTACAGTTAGGTTAAATTTGCTGACACTGACTGACCTCCAACCAGCGCGAACACACCACAGAGAGGACCAGCTATCGCCAGAGATGGACCTTATTAAAGACGTCGCTTGACATTTTGGGGAAATGCGCTTATTTGCTTTTTTGCTCAGAGTTTGATGAGAAGATCAAAACCACCTTCATATCTGTACAGTAAATATGAAGCTAAATCCAGCATCCTGTTAGCTTAGCTTAGCACAGAGGCTGGAAACAGGGGGAAACAACTAGCCTGGCTGTGTGCAAACATAGCTAGCAACTCCAAAGCTCTCTGATTAGCATCTTGTTTGTATAATCTATGTAAAAAGTAGGGTTTTATGTGGGCTTATATGTACCAGGCTATAGAGGTGCTGTATTTGTTATCTTTGTACAGAGCTGGGCCCCCTGTTTCTGGCTAAGCTAAGCTAAGTTAAGCTAAGCTAACTGGCTGCTGGCAGGAGCTTCATATTTAGTGTAGGGGTAAACCATATTAAATAAATGTAATGAAATTGAATGAAAGAATCCTTTGGGGCTAAACTGGAAAGCAGCATGTCATTTGTATGCGTCAACCTCGTCAGCACATGCGTGAGCATACGGCGATGACAGTGATTGGCTCAAGGCGATGACATTTGAAACCCTGTTCTTATGAGTAAGGGAGGCTTCAATGATTCATAATCATACAATGATACTGAATAAATCTGAGAGAGGAGGGGCTGTTTACATTTCAAAGGCGCTGTCAAAACTGACAGGCTCTCTGCTCATATGACTGAAGGGTAGCACCGACGCCACTGTGTAACACGGACGGACGAGCGAGGCGTCGGAGAAAGAAGCGAGAGGAAGCAAACAAAGACTTGAGAAAAGAGTGTCAAAGTGCTGCGGCGCAGGGAGCAAAGGATTGTGGGGAGGAAAGTTGAGAAGTTTTAATCAAATGAATGAAAGAAAGCTGAATAAGCGCGGTGAGCGGAGCACGCAAGGTGGTGCATGCATAATCACCTTGGAAGACTGAAAGTGAGGCTTTTAAAGCTTAGTGTGTGTGTGTGTGTGTGAGGCCTGTGAGCAGCAGCTGCAGAAGGCCTCCATTAGCATGCTGGAGGTGCTTATGTAAACTGTCATGCTGGTAGGCCAGAGTGAATGTAGAAAGCTGGGCCCTGAAATAGAGGCCTCTGTCTTCATGAGAGCGGCTTCAGCGGCGGTGATGGATTCTCCTCACAGCGCGTTTGATGCACATTACCGCTGTGAAACGACACAGCTCGGAGGCCTCGAGGAAGCGCTGCGGCCGCCTCAGCCGAGATGATCGATGCGTTTCAACTGCATTACGTCCGCGTTAACGCCGGTGGTCAGACATTATCAAACCATGTAACCAGCTTGTCTGTCTCAGCTGCATGCGTCTCCACAACTGCTGAGTGTTTGGCGATGAGCTGCCATCATTTTTGTAATCTCAGATATGTTGAACATTTCTCAGTGCACAACAAGCATTCTTCAGCGCTGAGTGAACTACTGCCCAAACTAAATGATAGAAATTAAAAGCTGAATTGAGATCAGTAGCTTCCTCCCACTGGATGCATCATATCCATTTTCCCATGTGTATTAGCTTAAGCAGAAGCACATTTCAGAATTAAAGTGAAATTCTGGATTTAATACATGAGCAGAGAGACTGAAAACCATTTAAATAAACGTGCATTTTGCCCATTTATTTTACCTGCTGGTACACACACGCACACACACAAGTGATTCACCATTTATCATACTCAGCGGGGTGCACAGGAAGTGATGCTTTCTGTTTTCAGTAGCAGTTACTATATTTGGAGTAAATGCAAAAACAACCAGGTAGAAGAGAGAGAGCCACCGTGTCTGCAAAGAAGAGCCACCCACAGAAACTCGAAGAGGACCAGCTATCACTAAAGAACAGACTCATTTAAAGGAATAGATTGACTTTTTTGCGCTTTCTTGGTGAAAATGTGATAAGAGAATCGATACTAACAGAGGCAGCAAACATGGGGAACCAGCGAGTGTGGCTGTCCAAACATAAAACCACAAATTGTTGCTTTCACAATGAGCTGAACGGAAACACGACTTAACATGTTGATTAGAGACCTTTGGAGGTGCTGATAGGCGGGTTTTTTTTTTTTTTTTATCTTTGGATGTAAGATACTGGTTTTAATCTTCTCTTCTAACTCTGTATTTCCAGAAGTGTGCAATTCTTTACCCTCTTTTCAGGGAAATCTGAAAACTGAACATTTGTAAATGCAGTGCAGACGTTTACACTGTTTTCTACAGTCAAAGACGCTTCAGTGTTTGTGACTCTCCTTCTCCTCCTGCAGGTGTTTGCCACCTACCCCAACGAGGACTACGACAGGCGTAATGAAGACGTGGACCCCATGGCGGCGTCTGCGGAGTACGAGCTGGAGAAGAGGGTGGAGAGGCTGGACCTGTTCCCCGTGGAGCTGGAGAAAGGTACCGAACGGCGCTCACGTGTACAGAGTTTGTCTACATTGTGCCCGTACGCAGCTGCGTTCACAAGAGTTGGATTTGGTCATGCAAAGAATTCAGAGTGTTTTAACCTGCTTGGGGCACCAGGTGGATGGTTTGCATGAGTACAAGACCCTTTACCAACACAAAAGAGATTTGTCCTTTCTTTCCATCTTTGAAGTCAAATGAGAAAACCTTATTACTTAAGTGAAAAGACCTTCAGTGCTCGCCATCTGCCCTCTGCCCACCACCCTGTTTTCCTGCAAGGCAAGGCAGCGGTTTTACCGTCCATCTCTCCCCAGTGAGCCACACTTCCAACATCCCTTCAACATTATGGAGCATTAATATATTTATAGAAGACTATATTTAGAATTGTGTACAGGGCAGCTTACACAGGATACCATATGTGACCATGTTCTATATAAATGATGTTCTACTGTGTGCACATTAATCGAATCAGGATGAAACAGAGGTTCTAGTTATTGGCCCAAAAGAGAGAAACAGAACAAATTAAAATATCACCTCAGCACGACACCTCAGGCAGGAAATCTGGCTTTTATCGCTGAATCTGATCTCACTTTCAAGTCACACAGAAAGAACTGAAACGCTGCTTTATCTTTTAAAGGCTACGTGAAGGTCTGACTCTTCCTTCCTCCTCGAGATACAAAGGAGCTTGTGCATGCTTTTATTCCAGCTGTAAATCAATTACAGCAGCATGCAGAATGCCGCTGTCAGTTTGCAGTTTACAAGTGCAAAGAGCTCACATCACTCTTGATCCTTTCATCGCCTTCAGTAAGCCTTAGGATTGATTTAAGATCCCACTCCTGCTAAAGAAATCTTGCCATGGACTTGCCCCTGACTGTGCGGTTCATATGATGCAAAGATGCAAAGTTTGATTTGATCTGAACTCGATGTGCTGCGTGTCCGTGGTGGACTCTCTGCTGCTCACTGTACCGAAAACAATCAGACAAAGACCAGCGGGGAAGCTGCCTTCTGCAGTTTTGGATCCAGCCTTTGGAACAGATTCTTCCGCTGGTTCTGAACAACTACACAGCTACACTGGGGGCTTAAAGCGTTAACATTACATCTTGATACACCGCAGGGCATTAATATGTGGTCTATAGTCTGTTGGTGTTTCAGTGTCATTCCGCTGACTGGCAGTTGGTGGCAGTAGTGTGCAAAACACAGCCAACAAAGGCGGGGAAGAAGAGTGGTGGTGGCAAGCAAACATGCATGTAAACAATGCGAGGTTTAAAATAGTAAAGGAACAAATGGTTTTAGAAATGTTTTACGAGGAAGGAAGTGCATTGTGAGGCCTCAAGGACACACACAATGCCTTTTGGTGAGTAACACAGAACGTAAACAAAACTGTTTGTTTTCCAGAAAACTCCACCAGGCACCTTTAATTTGGATCTCATCTGTGTTGAAGGGAAATAGGCAAACACTGCTCTTTTCTGTACTTCATCACACAGATTTATCCTCACGCTCCGGAGACAGAGCTGACAGTCTTCCACCGCCGCAAATTATTACTAAACATTTGAATCCCAAGGGCATCGACGTGGAATCAAAGCCACGCTTCCCACCCACGGAGAGTCCATGAGCTCCCATGCTTGACTCACAGCGACATGACAGGATAACAAATCAAACCTGTTAAACGTGGACTACAGTAACCGTATAGTAACGGCAGGTCTGCTGTTCCACACTCACTTTCAGATGGCGATGGTCTGGGCATCAGTATCATCGGGATGGGGGCAGGGGCTGACATGGGCCTGGAGAAGCTGGGCATCTTTGTGAAGACAGTCACAGATGGAGGAGCGGCACACAGGGATGGCAGGTATGTTTATTCATACTGAAAAGGCCCAACGTCAGCCTGAGGTCAGCTCACGAGCTCCGATGCTTCATTGTCCCACTTGTCTTTCTGATTCTTGGCAACTGCAAATACGTCTCGCTGCCAACAACGGCGACTTATAAATGGAGTTTGGCTCGTGTGGGCTCGAGTGGAAAGATGATGAGCAGAGGCGCGCAGCTGAGCTATTACTAACCTCGTCTCTTAACTGCCTCCTCCAGGATCCAGGTGAACGATCTGATTGTGGAGGTGGACGGGACCAGTTTGGTGGGAGTCACCCAGAGCTTTGCGGCCTCTGTACTCAGGAACACCTCAGGAACTGTCAAGTAAGAGTCACTCTCAGTAGTTTTGTTGCAGTTGCTTTGACACACTTTAGCACAGGAACACAAATCATCCAGCACCAGCGTAGTGTTTATTAGCCACAACAGCAGCATGGCTCTGGAGATGGAAATGTTGGTCCACCACTGTGGTCACGACCGAAATATGTCAACAACCACTGGATGGATTGCCATGAAATTGTCTACAGACATCCACGGACTCCTCGGGATCAGCCGTAATGACTTTTTCATACTTAACCGAGCGCCATCATCAGGCTAAATCCCTTCAAAGCAGCCTCAGCTGTACTTTGTGTTTAGTGCTAATTAGCACATGCTAACATGCTAAACAATGGTGGTGAACACCTGTCAAACGTGAACATGTTAGCGTTGTCATTCTGGGCATTGTAGCATGCAGATGTTAGCATGTATCTCAAGGCCGCGCTCTCAGATAAATGGGTATTTGGTTTCTAACGTTTTCATCATCGTGTCGTTGCGTACGCCTCAGCTGTGACCAGGACATGTGTTTTTTTACACTTTGTTGCCGCAGCTCACTATGACATCCAGCATTCTTGCGTAAAGAGATGGTTTCCTCTTGATATATACCCACAGCAAGGCTCACACGCAGGACTGACGTCTACCACATCCTGCCCATTCAGCTCACCAGACTGTAGATTTATATCTTAAGTCTCACAGGGTCATGATTATACCCTTCAGTATTGAAAAGCTCCTTTTTGAGACGTCCAAAGATTCCACACTGGAGCCACAGAAAACACGGTTATCAGGAACAAATACGCTTGGCATCGAAAGTATCATTTTGAAATGCCAGAGGGCTATTTGCAGCCCGGCTCTTTGGCGTTTCGCTGCTCCCTGTGTGCTCCTTTTGTCATCTAAGCTCATTCATAATTCAGGGTTTAGTGGTCAGCACTGCAGGGTAATTGTTAGTGTTTTGTGACTTGTGAAGATCAGAGCCCTCCATAGATAGCTCATACATCATGGATCCGCTGCAGTGGTGGTGAAGGGCACTGGAGCTCCGGCCTATTCATAAAAAAACATCAGGCAGACAAATAGACGAGCAGGAAGTGTGTTTGTGAGCATTTAATTACCCGTTAGTCAGTAAGAAATTGAAAGGCTGCAGCGGCTGCCTTAACGAGCTTCTGTGGCTGCGTCCTGATTTATTGTATTACTTCCTGTTTACTGTTCACGCAGTGGATTTAATTGGACAAAGGTTCATGAGCCTCAATACAAGGAACATATAGCCTTTAGATGAACTGTACAATGAGCTAAAGGAGGCAGAGCTGAGGGTTTGATTGTAATCGTAGAAGAGGCCAACTCCATAGAGACGGCCTTTGTTCAGCTCTAAACAGGAAGCCATTTTCTGTCATCAGAGGGCCGGCGCATTCCTTACTACATTAATACATTACACTATATCAAGTGAGGAGGGCTGGGAGCAGTCTATATGCAAAAAACATGTTCCTGGTCCTTGCGGAGTCAGTGCTTCTCAGTGGTCAGAGGAGGAAAAAAGAAGACCATCATGTATTATTAAGCGTGCACATACAGCACATTATCACAGCGTATCAGATTAAAGGCTGTTTCAGCTCAGCTTGTCAGTTTTGCTTTGGGTTTAGCTTTGTTGTTGGGTCCTAACCGAGCCGGACTTGTCAAAATGCAGGTTCGTGATCGGGCGGGAGAAGCCGGGAGAACAGAGCGAAGTGGCCCAGCTCATCCAGCAGACCCTGGAGCAGGAGCGCTGGCAGAGGGAGATGATGGAGCAGCGCTACAACCAGTACATGGACGAACAAGAGGTTAGCCTTCACGCTGTGGCCGAGGATCCGATGTGAGCTGACAAAACTGCTTGGGTTGTCATTCTTGAGTTAGCGATTGTGCAATGTCTGCACATGGACAGTGCTGAAACGAGGGTGCAACGCTTACTAACCCCCCCCCCGACACTTCCAATGCACACACATGCTGTCACCACACAGACAGATTTTGGAGAATTCAATTGAAGGTATTATTTAACAGTGCAGCTGAAGTACAGTCCAGCACTAAGCTACTAGACAACAAAACAAAGGTGTCACTAAACACCTTTAGATTACGTAACATTTTCAGCCGGATCAGCACAAAATACTGCCTTAAAATGATTTTCTTCGGCTGTCATCTGTTGGCCCTGGATGCCCTTGGTTCCTCTTTCAGGATTATGAAATGTATTCCAGCTCCACCATGAACAGAAGTGACCCTCTTCACTGTGGCTGTGTGCTCCTGGCCAAAAGCCATCGCTGTTGTATCCAGCACGAAGCATCAGTCTGATCAAACGATGAGCTCATCTCCGAAACGGGGACAAATCAGGATGACTCAAATTTGCTTTAATCCATGTGCCTGGGATTTGTTTGAGTTTTACATAAACGGAGAGAGAGTGCTCAAACACTGAGTGTAGTTTCATTGTAATAAGAGAGGAAGTTGCCCCATTCATGCAGGGTGATGGTGGGTGGTTCTTGAAAAGCATTAGGTTGTATAATAGAAAGTACAGTCTGCTCTGTGCGGTTCTGCGCCATCTAGTGTCCATTTGGTGTCACAGCACAGTAACATGCTTTTAAAGACACGTTTAAATGACTATTTCACTTTGTTTTCCTGCTTTCTGTGACATTTCATCCAAACGTTTAATGATAAAACTCTAATCATTACAAACAGAATAGATTTTTAAACAAGCTTTCCTACAAAAATTCAGCGTTCAGTGTCCACAACCCTGATTCCAAACAAGTTGGGATGCTGTGTAAAACACAGAATGTGATAATTTGCTAATTCTTTTTGACATAAACTCAACTGAAAACAGCACAAAGACAATATATTTAATGTTTGACCTCATCAGCTTCATTGATTTTTGTAAATATCTGCCTTTATTCTGAATTTGATGGGGCAACATGTTTCAAACACGTTGGGTCAGGAGCAACTAAAGTCTGGGAAAGATGTGGAACGCTCCAAAATCACCTGTTTGGATCATTCCACAGGTAAACAGGTTGATTGGTAACAGGTGATAGTGTCATGATTGGGTATGAAGGGGCGTCCTGGAAAGGCTCAGTCGCTCACAGCGAGGATGGAGCGAGGTTCACCACTCTGTGAACACTCGAGTCGTCAGTATCTGAGATTTTTGCTGTCGCCCCCCCAAAAATGGAGGTGGATGAAATTTCATTGTGTGCTCAAATCAAACAAAAGTTGCTCATAAATTATTCATCGGCAATCTGTCTTCCCAGAAACACTCAGTTCCTCTAATAATAATCCACAGGACACACTGTGAACACACTTTCTACCAAACAGCCTCTATGAAAACCGATCGTTCTTGATGTGGGTGAGCCGTTTCCTTCAACCTTACATCAGCACGTTTGGCTGTCAATGGGTTCTTTACCTCGACTTCATCCCTGCAGGGCGGTGAATATGGCACAGATGAGGAAGAGGAAGAGGATGAGGAGGTCAGCCCGCCGTATCCCAGCGCCATCGAGGTGTTTGACTTGGCAGAGAACGAGGACATGTCTCCTCTGGAGACGGACCCTGAGAAACTGGCCCATAAATACAAAGAGGTGAGAAAGGAACTCCTTAACTGGAGCATTTCCTGTTTAATCACAGCTCGTTTCCTCTGGTGTGCTGAATATCAACACGTGTATTTAAACCTGTCACCTCTCTGCAGCTTCAGATAAAACACGCTGTGACTCAGGCTGAGATCCAGCAGCTGAAAAGAAAGGTGAGCTCATCAATGAAGACCAAACTTAATGGTGTGAATAGGTGTGTCTGTGTCCCCCGTGATTGAAATGCTTCACCCGTCTTTCCAGCTGCACCACGCGCAGCAGGAGAAGCAGCGCTGGCGAATGGACAAAGCCCAGCTGGAGCAGACCCTGCAGGAGAACAAGGAGCGCATGGAGAAGCTAGAGGGCTACTGGATGGAGGCTCAGAGCCTGTGCCAGGCGGTGGACGAGCACCTGAAGGAGACACAGTCCCAGTATCAGGCCCTGGAGCGCAAGTACAGCAAAGCCAAGCGCCTGATCAAGGAGTATCAGCAGAAGTAAGAGGGCGAGACCACGCAGACGGCAGCGACAGGAGCTGCGCGATGCTCACAGTCTGACACTCTGCTCTGCCTCCTTCAACAGGGAGATCGAGTACCTGAAGAAGGAGACCCAGCGCTGTGCACAGGTTGGAGCTGAGGCGTCTCTGCTGAAAGAGGAGTCCGGACAACTCCAAGAGCAGGTACGGAGGGGGAGGGGAGAGCCATGAGAAACACATAAAGACAAATATTAACCGTATACTGTACTGTAAACTGAATTCAAGGAAACGAAAGAGCCACCCACAACGAATTTGAGTCCTTGAGTGTCTGATTCTGCCACAGCAGACTGAATCCATTTCAATCCAGTTTAGATTTGTGTCTGTGGGGTCCAAAACACTCCAGTCCTACACCAAAAATATGTTTCACTGCTTAACAGCTTCACGGTTTTGTGGTCTTTTTCTGCCTTTACGAGTTGGCTAACTGTATGAAAACGACAGGAGATGAGGAGAGGGAGCTCCAGACTGGACGCTGCAGTTCATGGTCTGCCTCAGGCCTGAACCCCGAGGCCACCGGGAGCCCCAGATAATACTTCAGTGATGCTTTCTGAATATTTCTTTAATGTTACAGAATTCTTCCCTGCTTGCTCAGGTAGCGATGGTCCAAATTTGTCGCGGCGTACTTTCTCTCACAGATTTTAATCACTCGCACTCTGAGGATCCATTTGTCTTGTAGAGCGTCACGCAGTCCCTTTTTTTCAAACGTCCCCTACGGCTTTCCGTAGGGTCAGGGTCTGCTGAGTGTGGAGGCCGAGCCGTTGCACAAAGAGTCAGCACTCTTCCTCGGACTAGCTGTCCTGGGATGACTCTGATGCACGCTCAGGGGACAGTGTTCTGCAGGAAGATCAATCATCTGACTCGTAGCCGGGCGAGTCGTGCTGTGCAGAGCGTTTTCTCGGCGCCGTCAGCAGCTCGGACTCCTTGGCGAAACTCTCTGCTCGCAGCAACGTATTTATACTTACAGCGGCGTCATCAGCAGAGATGACTCTCTTCCTCTTTTCAGTGCTGACATTTTGGTGTTTTGTCCTGAAAGAAGCAGCTTCTCTCCCATTAAAAGGCAGCAGTTTGAGTGGTTTTCAGGTTCAGCTGCACAGAAACTTTCAGTCGGCTTGTTAACCTTTAGGCGCAGTTTGAGGACGTGGTCAGTTTTTTTCTCGGCACACATGAACAGTTTGACCTTGTGGCCTTTTTTTGAAAATATTAAAGCTCCAGCAATGTCAAGCAAACCTCAGAGGGACATATTTAGTTGCTAAAAGGCCATGGTGAGTCACACTGCAGCACGAGGTGATGATATCTGAATGAAGTGTGAATGTATGGTGGGTTTCAGATCTTCACTGTGGCTCTTGCTCTCACACTGTGACTCACAGAAGCAGCTCAGTGAAACACTGTGATGACTGTGTTTTCCTGTCTCTTCTCCAGGTGGCTGACCTGGAGTGCAGGGTGGAGGAGCTGAAATCCGAACCTTTATAAAAGCCTTCGTCCGTCAGCGTGTTTGGGAAAGCAGATGATAGTGTTATTGTACTTGCGATGACCTGCAGGGTATTTCTCAACTTGAGCTTGGTTTCCGGCTGCATCCTGTACGTGCGTCCTCAGGCTTTGTATTTCGGCCGATTAACCCTTTTAACCACGTTTTTTCTGTTAACATTTACGGGAACTCGAAGAACGGTTCCATCGTCACAAACGCAGACTCGGCCGAGCTCTAGATGTGTACTGTTCCTTTTTCATTTTCAGAGTATTTAATCCCTTAATTTGTGGTTTTGTGACAGACCAGGCTGTTGCTTTTAATTGCCAAAAAACAAAAATCCTTTTCTTTCTTTTGCCTAGTTTTGTGACCTTCCTTTTTTTTCTCAGAGTTTGTACAGATGTGACACTGTGTGGTTTAACAATCAGTTTGGTTTGTAAAAAATTTTAATATGTGTATAACATTTAACATAATATAAACTAATGAGATTGAGGGTTGTTGTATATTTTATGTGATGAAGATGTGTAAATTGGACGGAGATTGCACTGAAGAAGACGTCAGCGAGGTGCTTCACTGGATTGGAGGAACAAACGGGAACGGTGTTTGTACAAACAGTAACCTTCGTAGGGGTCTTGTCACTTAACCTTGAGAACCACCTGCTGCCTACCTTTCAGAAGTGTTTGTGTTTTTTTTACACATTAAAGACTCGTAAATGAGCGTCCGATCCTCCGGTTTCAACCCCTCGCTTCTTTCAAAAAAACAAAACAAAACAAACAAAAAAACAACAAAAAAAAGGACCACAGAAACAAGCCTCCACAACTGCTGTGCCACAAATGAAAATGGACCTTTTCCCCTCCAAATGGATGTTGTCAAGGACTTGTGTAACTGGTATTAGTTAGGACTACTGATATAAGCAACATGAGCGGACTGGGATGTTAAAGAAGCCGTTACCAGCAGCAAACGTCTCGATCTGCAAAGCTCGTGTCTCAAACCAGCAGCTGCACTTGACACCGGTGTGTGTAGCACATGGAAAACACTGCCAGGTTTATACCTGTTTCAATTTCCGCACAGTTTAAAATGAAATTGAGTCTACTTGTGTCAACTGTCATACCAGTATGTTTGTATAGTTCAGGTAAGACTGAAATATTTTAATTTTACTTAATATTTATAATATAGTCAAGGTGGAAACATGAGCTAACAAGGACAAAAACTGACAAACGCGATGCACAAAGCAAAGTTCATTAGACAGTTATACTGTGTCATGTAAAAAGACGTAGATCTGGATGACTACAAAATTAAGATTAATGAATTGAAAAAAAAAACAGGCATGGTTATGAGTATTTTCATAATATTAAGGCTTGTACAGTGCACATGCTTTGCATTGTATGTTTTGTGGAATAAATGGTCAACAGTGATGGTCAAGTTGTTTTTCTTTACTTTAAATCGAGCTGAGAGAAAGCAGGTGTTTGTTTATGTGACTGTGGCGACGTCCTTTACATTCTTTTCTGTTGCAGATGGAGAAGATGAAATGTGACCTCTAACCTTTACCTCTTTCTGTCTTGAACACTGAATATTCTTAACATAAAAATACACCTTTTGGGGGTATGAAATGCTTCAGCATTAAAATAAAGCACAGGACATTCAGACGGTCACTGCAGCTGTTGAAGAGCGCAGTCGTGAAGTACTTGACCATTTAGTGCAATTCAGTTTCACTATAAGTGCATCTTCTGATGGTGTCTCCTGAGGTGGTAGTTGCGGGAAAAGCTCTTCCCGCACTGGGTGCATTTGAACATTTTCTGTCCCAGGTGAAGCATCTGGTGAGCTTTGAGACTCTGCGGCCGGCTGAAGCTTTTGCAGCACTCGGGGCAGCTGTAGGGCCTCACGCCCGTGTGCTTCCTCTCGTGCCGCTTCAGGTCTCCCGACTGCCGAAAGCTCTCCCCGCAGTGGGTGCACAGGTACGGCTTCTCCCCGGTGTGAGTCCTGAGGTGCACGTTGAGCTGGCCGGTGTAGGAGAAGCTTTTGCTGCAGTGGGGGCAGCTGTACGGCTTCTCGCCGGTGTGGATGCGCTGGTGCTGCTTGAGGCCGTAGTGGTTGGTGAAGCCTTTTCCGCAGTCTGTGCACAAGTACAGTACGTTCACCTGCTGGAAGCACGTGTGAGATTTCAAACCTTTGGCGTTTGCCCAGCTCTTCCCGCAATGGGGGCATACGCATTCTTTCTTCCCCTCCTCTTCCTCCAGCTGCTCCGTGAGGCTGTCTGAATCGCAGTGCGACAGATACTCGGCGGGGTGATGCCTCTTGATGTGTTTAATAAGGTAGCTCTTCATAGTGAAGGAGAACTGACAGAAGGAGCAGGAGAAAAGCTCCGACGTGCAGTGATACTTCATGCACGTGTTGCTCTTCTGATGCTGTTTGAGGTTTCCCGATGTGCTGAAGACTCTGCCACAGCGGTCGCAGCTGTACGATTTTGCACTCACGTGCGCCGTCTGCTCGTGTCTTTTCAGGAAGCCAGACTTATTAAAGGTCGCCCCACACTGACCACATTTGTGCTGTCTCGAAGTGCACTTGTGCACTTTCAGCTCTTCTGGGTTTGCGTACGTCCGTTTACAGCGATTGCAGCTAAACCATTTGTATTTTGTTAGCTTGCCGTTTCTGGCAGCGGGGGCTTCCGGTTCGGTGGCGCTCCGCTCGGCCTGAGCGGGGCTGCTTAACGGCTTCTTGCAAATGGCCGCCCTTCGTTTTGGAGCTATGAGCTTGGTTATGGCAGAAATTTTAGATCGAGCTCCAAGTCGCTGAGGCCTCTGAGAGAGACGTTTTTGGATAGATTCGACTGTTTCAGCCACCGAGGATTGTGGAACGAAGTCCGGATCATGGCTCTGATCATCACCAGCAGGAAGCGGATCATCTTCTTGATTTTCCACTGTGGTCTCCTCTGAGTGATGCTCACTTATGTGCTCCTGAAGGGCGTCCACTGAAGGAAAAGCCAGAGAACACTCAGCACAGCTGAAGAGCATGTCGGTAGCTTCCTCCGGAGCCTGATTCATGTTTTCTCCCCTCTTGCTTCGCTTTTGGTGATGCTGCAGGTGCCTGGTCAGGTCGTTGTACTGGCCGAAGCACTTCTGACACACAGTGCAGACGTACGGACGTAAGCGTTCGTGGACGGTCACCTTATGCTTTTTGAGGAACGCTTCACTCGTGAAGCTCTTCCCACAGTCGGAGCAGTTGGACTGGGATGTCTCTGCCTCTCCTGTGGAAGCATTCTCAGTTTCAGTTACATCCATAGCTTCCTGCAGAGTCTCACCTGCAGTCACTTCTTTGGTTCCCTCAGTTACATCTGGATCTGCGGTGTTCAAAAGTTCTGACCTCAGTGTGGAGCTCTCCATCTTCTCACTGAGGATTGTGCTCTGATTAGGAACGATGTCAGTGTCTTTTATCACAGCCTGCTTTCTGTGGACCAGCTGGTGTCTGATTAAACCGGACGCCTGGCTGAAACTCCGCCTGCACTGTGGGCAGCAGTAGGGGCGTTTGTTGGAGTGGACGCACAGCTTGTGCCTCCTGAGGTGAGGTATTTGCTTGAAAATCTTCCCGCAATCGCCGCACGTGTTGGACTTGTCAGGGTCGACAGATAACACCACCACGGATGCTGCAGAGTCACCGGAGTCGGCGCTGGAAGCTGGATTTCCAGGTTCGACGGCCTCGGCAGCCGGCGTCGTGCAGTCCGCTTTAGGCTGCGTGTGGAAGGACTGCGTGTGTCGCTGGAGGAAGGCCGCTGTAGTGAAGGACAGCTGACAGTGGGAGCACAGGAAGATCTGACATGTCGCAGCTGTATTACTTTCTAAAGAGGCAGAAAAATAACATAAATTAATGTGATTAAAAAAAGAAAAAGCCAATGGAATTTTGCATATGTGACAAGAGAGACTTAGGCAGTAAACTCACCTGCTGTATTCAACTTCATCAGCCACACCTGCATCCAGGCGTCACTGAAGTGGGAGAGAAGTTTGCTGCTGGGCCACACCATGAGCTCATCTCCAGGCTGGATGGTGCGACAGCAGTGGAACAGGATGCTGCCTTTGTACTGGATGGCCAGCAAATTGGTCTCGTCTTTATTACGAGCACAATTCACGTACCTGTGTGAGGAGAGACGGTAACAGAAAGACAACAAAAGACATCAGAGAAGCAGTGGAGGAAAATGGACATTATGACCTGGTGGAATTAAATATATGAGACTTCAGCAGCTCATTATCAGATAACGGAAGCTCTGGTTTGTACCCTAAAGCTGCCAAAAATCAGCTGCAGTGTTATCTCATTTTAATCCTCTATGTTAAAGCTCTTTCTTGGCACTAATGCAGAGCCTGGCGTCCTCACGGCTGTCACTCAATTCACACTCCGGCTAGAGTTTCTTCTTCTCTAAGATAATTTAAAGGGAAACTGCACCAGGCTCTGACAAGAAAAGAAGAAGTGATGGAACAATACCTCATCCAGTTCGAGTGTGATTCTCTGGCAGCATCAATGTACTCGTACTCGTCTTTTCCTTTGTAAATCTGCAGAAAATGAGAATATCTTCAAGACAAAATACACACACATAACAATAACCACAATAAGAAACATCTGGGGAGGACACATCTCCACTCTAAGTCCAGATTCAATGTCACTTTTTCATTTTACTGATTTCAGGTGAGCATATCAAAGCTCACCTCCCAGGAGAAGTCACTAGCCGCGGCATTTTCCCTCGTGGTCGCTTCGCCTTCGTATGGTCCAAAATGCATTCCTGGAGACACTGTTGGTCCATGATTCACGACCCCAACACCTGCACTGGGTATACTGGACCTGCCTATCATCAGGCCGTAGGGAAGAGTCAGGAGGGCCCTCTGGGGGACGCCCGTGCTCGTGGGAAAGTCCAGAATAAAAGACGGGCCGTTAATGTTAGAGGGATCGCTCTGGTCCTGGAAGAGAGTCAGACACTCCTCACAATCTAGAAAACGTAAAAAGGTAAAAAACAGAAGAGTTCATTAATTGAAGTTATCAGTATAAAACCACTCATTAAACAAAAAGTCGATAATATGAACGTAAAGACACTGCCTGCACAGTCTGGAGACAGGCTGCTTCACTGTATTTTCATTAACTGTAACAAGGTTGAAAAGAGGAATGTCATATTCTGGCACATTCCCCGACATTTTGTCCTCAGTTTGTGGTTCTACAAGTTTTCCAAGGAAAGATTGTCTCTTGCTTACAGAACCCGCCGTCAGCCTCTGGGTTATCTCCATGTCCCACGGTGCCCAGTAACCTCTGGATTGGCGTTTCTGCTGGCTCTAAAACCGGCATCACTGGAGGAACACAGACATAATATGGAAGCTTATGTAGGAAATCAAGTCAAATCACCAGTTTACATGTCAAGCTATAGCACAACGCAACAAGGAACCTCCTCATACCTGCAGGGCTGCTGGTGTCAGGGGGCAGGCACTCCTCTGATACAACAACCTCCTCGGTGGTCTCAACCCACTCCACGCCGTTGCTCCTGCCCGACATGAGTGCAGACTGCGTGGAGAGTTTGGTGGAAACTGTTAACCTTCGATATTTATGACAGCTGGTCACACAAACGGCTGCAAACAAAACGCTACAACAGACAGACAGGCAGGCAGCTAACGTTAGCATGTGGACCTAGCTCACTAAACGCCGATCAGCAACCAATTTAGCTAGCTGGCTAATATTACATTTCATACACAAGAGTCGTGGTCCCTTAAGTATACAGTGAAATGTGTGCTGGTGAGTTAGCTGTAACGGCTAATAAGACAGCATTATCATAGCTATCCTAGAGTTAATAACTGCTATGTGGCTAACACTGAAGCATCAGCAGGATGAAGACTGGGATTATAATGTACAACAATGAACAGTTAAAACCTTCAGCGTTAATGTGCATAAACTTTTGTACCTACTCAAATCAAAACGGCTATAATCCTCGGGCAGTTAAGCTAACTAGCTTAGCTAACGTTACCATTCCAAACCTGCTTTTAGCTCATATGGACTTTGACGGCAAATCAGAGGCGAAACGATCCGAGAGCGACGACGCTTCCCCGGAAGTAAATAAATCTCACTTTCAGCATAAGAGTTCACACGAGTGTATCTGTGCTCTTTTCCAAATAAAAGTGGTAGCGTTAGGTCAAATCACCAATTTGCGGTTTATATACTATTGCAACACTTTACTGTATTTTCTCATCGATTCCAAGCAGCAACACTGAAGCGCAATATACCAACTCATCTTAAATCCATGAACGATAAAGTTTGACCATGCAGTGACAAGACGGCTGTCGATTGCGGTTTGGCTAACAGCGCCGCTGGTGTAGTGGTATCATGCAAGATTCCCATTCTTGCGACCCGGGTTCGATTCCCGGGCGGCGCACGTGTTTTGTTTATATATATATATATACATTTTTTTTTTTTTTTTTTTAAGAAAGTCACATATTTTGAAACAGCGTTATTGACCAGGTCTTGTGCACATTCAGTGCGAAGAATTTGACTACAGCTTTTCCGTTGCTTTCAATGTCACACAATTCCAAAAATAGTTTTCAGTAAGGTAGACAGAAATAGACATACACCCCAAACCAGGACAACTGAACAAAGATAGGTAAAAACAAACAAACAAACAAACCTACTCTTGTGCGCACCTGAGTGACAGTATCCTTCGGTTGTTTCTTGAAGAAGCAAATAGCTTCATTTTCTGGCGTAAATCTACTGTATAACTCAAACTTCACTCAGGAAAAAGCAGGACAAACTAATCTCCTCACAGACGGTGATGCTAATGCTGCTGCAGCTAGCTAGCTCGGCTACTTCGCCTCGAGAGCATCCGTTCCCTGCTGGCGCGTGGAACCTGTTGCCTGGCAACCCGCTGAATGTCTTCTGTCTGTTTGTTGATGTTCCTCGAAGTGACGACGCAGCCAACGGAGAGCACCACAAACACAGCACCGACATGAAGTCCGATAAGTTTGGTCGAAGCGCGTCGGCGTGCGAGCTGAGCCGTGACACGGCGCGAGGATGCGCCGACATGTGCGGAATGTGTCCGCCTTGCGCCTTCGCCCCTGACCCACCGGGTTCCGCTCGGTGCTCGTGGAGGCTGTCGGATGAATTCAAGAGGAGATTCGTAGTGGAGCTGATCTTACGGTGCAGTAACGCCCAAATGCTCGAAAGCATCCAGAGTGTGCTGAGTGTCACATCATGGCCTCTACTCACTTACGCCAGGTCCAGGAGCCCCGCGTCTCCTCAGGATTTCCCCTGCAGGAGCCCAGACCCGGCGCTGGGTGGGAGACCGCTGGGCATCGACATAAATGAGATCTGGAAGTGGTTCAGCAGCAGCCCGGACTGGATGAAATCACGCTATCTCTGCCGTGTTTTGTCACTTTGTGACGCCGAACTATTACGCATGGTTGCTAATTTAACCAGCGTGCTTCTGGTCAGACAAAAACGAGGGTTTCTGCAATTTCATGGTAAAAACAAAACAAAACAAAACAAAACAAAACAAACAAACAAACAAACAAACAAACACAAAGATCATGGTTAGATAGTTTAGTTTTGTTAAAAAGTCTATTCTCTTGAAATTGAACTTGTGCAAACTTAGAGCAATTTGAGTTGCGGTGCAATTCCTACAATCCACCGCTAGAGGTCGGTAAAGGACGTACAGTTTGCTTCAGTTATGAAGTGATTGAACGCAACACGATCTTTGCTTTGTTTATTTTAATCACTAATAATTCTTACCTACCGTATGCCATTTTCAGCCAGTAGCCACAATCAACAGGATCAGGACAGTGATGACGAGCCGGAGGACCCCGCTCTTATGGTGGTGCCAGGATCCTCAAAGTCTGTGTCTGGAATCAGCCGATACCGAGACTTCATAGGCTACCTACCTGTTGATCTGTCAAAGAGGATATTAGGTAAGTCAGCGCACAGGTAACACTAATGACATGCTAAAATCACTGATAATTTGAAGCACTTTCATTACTTTGGCACCTTCAACAGACACACACGAAGTGTTTGCAGGCTGCCAGATTGACAGCCAATTGTATTCTTTATATATTTCTATTATGCAACATAAATCATTAAAAATGTTTCAAGTTAATCCGATAATGTGCACATCTTTAGTACTTTAAGATGCTGTATCCAGACAGACACACACATACAGGCAGTCCAATGATGAAATCTAACTACTTTGAGTGAGTGTTTTCTTCTCATGTCTTGTTATTATTACATTACACTTACATTCCAAGTAAAATTTTAAATGCACGACTTGTACCTGTAATGGAGTATTTTTACAGTCTGATATTAGTACTTTAACTAATGCAGTCAAACAGGAGTCAACTTTATTGTCCATCTTCAGTCTAAAGTGTGCATCTACCCGCCCTGAAACTGACAGCGTAGAGAAACGAAGCCGGTCTGACGGCACTATGGGGATGCAGCTTAATTACTTAAGAATGCTCGTTAAATTCTTCCCATTCAAGTGGGAAGCTCTTTTATATAAGAACAACAAAGCCCTGCCAAGCAAGCGATTGGCTGTCTGCTCCCATTGACTTCTGTCTGATGGATTACTTTAAGGAAGAATATGACACAAAGGCATCCAAGCAGTGTAGCACACTGAGACAAAGTGATCAATATTACATTTGCATTTGGTATTTTTATCAATAAAACAATAAACAGTCAAAAATATTTTCCATTCTGTCTGTTACTAATGTTGTGCATGCACGCAGACATCACACTGTCCCTGTGTGTCCTCCACCAGGTCTGTTGGATGAGCACACTCTGAGGCGCTGCCTGAAGGTTTGTCCACACTGGCAGCGCCGCACACAGGAAACCTTGGAGGAAATCAAGTTCAGGAGAATTTTTCAGGATCAGATTAAGGCGATGATGAAGGTGGAGCATTTGTATGTCTATGATTTAGTAAGATTTTGTATCTTTAAAAGTCTTTCAGCTGTTGGTGATGAGGATGAAATCAAATCACCAGTAATCGTTTTTTTTCCTCTTCTAGAGGTGCAAAGGTGTTAATATCGTCAGTCCTACGTACGCCAGCATCGTCAAAGTCCCCGTCCCTGTCCGGGATGATGAGACAGAGGATGTTCAAGCTGGTGTCCAAAAGGTCAACAAATCAATACCTTAATTAGCGCTATAAATAAACTTTGGTTTTCGCGCCAGACGTACGTTTGCCAGTGTGTGAATTGTCTTTTCTTTGACTGCCTTCACAGGTGGAGCCATTTGCAGCTGCTTATGCCAAAATCAAAACCAGGACAGTGCGAATGGAGGAGCGAAATGTTTATTGTGGTGCATATTTTACCACCGTGCTGCTGGACAAGTCAGTGCCTCGCTAATCGCTGCACACGAAACAAACCTTATGCTGCGTGACTGATGCATCCCAGTTGTGTCTGACAGAGGAGATCCTCATCGGGTGGTGGACTACAGAGGTGGATCGTTCATGGCCATGGGCTCCAAGGACCGTGCGGTGCATCTGCTCTATGTGGCGTCAGAAACAAAAGTGGTGTCAGTGATGAAGGGCCACGCCGGCAGCGTGCGGGCGGTGCTGCTCTGTGAGGACCGAGACCTGGTGATAACTGCGAGCTACGATACAAGCATCAGGTGAGGGGCAGACAATCAGTGTATGATAATTAGACTGAGATTTGATCGGCCGGGTTGAGATTTGTTGTCTCTCATCACACCTGCAGGTGCTGGAATCTGAAGACAGACAGGTGCGTGATGGTGCTGTATGGACACACTGGCACTGTCAACTGCCTGGATGTCCATGCTGACAGACTTGTCTCAGGAGCTAAAGACCGTCTGGTAAAAGGTGAGCAGCCTTTGAAGGACGTCCATCGAGGTTCAGACATCTTCAGAAATGGACGGACTGACACACTTTAGCCTCTGGCAGTTCAACACGTCCGCATCTCTGTTTGGCTGGAGCCTCCTCAAATCAGGAAAATCCTGCAAGTTGTGATAAATTTCCAATAGCACAGAATATGTTCATCGAGTTTCAGGCTCGTTCTGTTCGATGTCACGTCATTTGTATGTTTTAATGTTTTAAACCACTGTTGTGAACTTAACTACACTATACTTAACATCCGCACTGGCAGCGTGGAGTCTACGCACAGGGAAGCATTTTGAGGGTTTAAATTTCAAGCACCCCAGTTCTGTCCAGTGTGTGAGGATCAGGACGAGGACAGTCTGCAGCAGCTGTGTCCGGGGCCTTGTCAAAATATGGGACATGGAGAGTGCGTCGCTGCTCAGGGTGAGACTGTTGTGTAAACTCTGTTCCAGTAAGCACTTTGTTTTCTGTATGTCAACAGTTGATAAGACCTTTGTTCATAAGGTGTTCTTTTTTTTTTTTGGTTTCCTGAAGGTGATCAATGCGCACAGGAGCTCAGTGAAGTGCCTGTTCTTGGACGAATGGCACCTTTTATCCGGGGACTGCAACGGTCAGGTCATGGCCTGGAGCATCAGCTGTGACACTGAACAGTGTCTGATGACCTTCAGCCACCCGAAGTAAGCAGGAAACCCTGGTGGGTCCAGAAAGCTACTGCAGCTTTTTTACCCGAAATGTTGAGCTGAATGCTGACTTTTCTGCAGGGAGGTGAAATCTCTGACTCTCCTCCACCTCCGCGTCGTTACTGGCTGCGTGGATGGAAAGATTCGCATATTTAATTTCCTCACCGGAGACTGTCTGAGAGACATCACGGCAGAGGCTGAAACAGGCCAAATACTGTCGCTGCGCTTCCATGAAAACAGGTGAGTCAGCCGCATGAAAGCAGGTGTCATGCTCAGATCTTGCATCAGTGGTGTACACCCGTCACTCGTTTTCTACGTCTTCACCCTCTTTTAGCATATTAGTGAACTCGACATCCAGCGTGAAGCTCTACCAGTTTGCCAAAGTGTTCTGGGACTACGGGAGCTCATCAGAGGGAGGTCAGGGTGATGTTTCTGAGGAACCCGCTGCTGCTCTCAGAAAGCCTCCTCTCACCTGTGTCGAGGCAGATCACACGGCTCAGGTGGCTTCATCCGGCCAGGGGATGCACAACTGTAACAGCAAGAAACCAGAGAGAGCTCAGCTGCTGCGCCACACCTGCTCCCCGCCCACCCCCGCTAAATGTCGAGCACCAGGTAAGCATGCTCAGCTGTATTGGATTAGATTATATTAGACTGAGGCGACTAACTCAAGCCGCATTTTACCTCAAAACACCACTGAGGAGCCATCCTCATTTACAGAGGCGTCGTGATGTAAAGCAATGCTTGAAAACAGAGCGGCTGACATTTCAAACAAGATCTGAAATAAGACCTTTGAACAGCTGTAGTGACGGCAGGGAGTCCAAGTTTAAGGCCTTTTGCAGATTGTTCCATGTGTGGTAGAAGTGGTAGAAACATGTTTGAAGATCAGCTGGTTGTAAATGAAACGCTTCCTTCACAGCCAGAGAGCGCTGTGCCAAACAGGCTCTGATGCTGAGTGAGAGGGCAACGAGTGAGCGCATGAAGAGGAGGGGTCCTCATCATCCTCCCACACGCGACTCCCTCCTGCTCAGGGTCAACGCCATCCAGAGGGCGCAGTGCACGGACGAAGTCAGCATCAACATGGAGTGCAACGCCAGGCTGCGAGACTCCTGGGGCCCTCACACGTCCCAGGATCCTCTGTACCCCGACCTGAGTCTGCGGACCCAGATCGATCCACCGCAGCCCCGCAGGGCCAAGACATGCGTTCCCATTTTAAAAAGAGCTGTCAGTCAAAATATGACAAACACAACGCGAGGCAGAGCGCGGCATCAGAGCGCTGACACACACAGGGCAGGCAAGAAAGTGAGTGAGTTCACTGTGAGTGCCACAGAGGGGCCACGGGCTCCCGAGCGCCTTCTCAGGAGATCAGCACCAAATCCAGAATGCTCCATGAAAGCTAGCACCAGCTTGCCCAGGATCAACCCTGTGGGTGCATTCAGGGAGCAGGCAGGATCGAGGCTGCCTGCAGTGACCCAGCTCGAAGACCGTGTCCGGGCCGAGAGACATCTCACGCAGAGCTGTGAGCAAAAACTGTCCGAGAGGGACAAGAAGCAGGAGGAAACATGAAGACAGTCACATGTGCATTAGATGCTAACAGACAGATGCTAATTTATATTTTTATCTGATATAATGTGTCACCACTGCACCACCACTTTGTGCTCAAAGGCACCATATGTGATATTTCACCAACGCTCCACTAGGGGTCAGTATTGCATCATCCAGTTGTTGGTTGATGGTTGTTAAAAAGTGGTTTTGCAGCAGAAGCACTTTGTCCAGAATCTGTTCATTGGTAGTTTAATTATTTATTAGTAAGTTTTTACAAGTTTATGTTTTTTAGATGTTTCTTTCTGTTTCTGAATTTACGATATACAGATTGAGCTAACACGGTTTTAATGCAGTGTCTTTTACATTTTTTAGGTAGTTTGCTTCAAAACGTGAAATAAGGGGTAGTGTTTTCATATTTTCAGACACTTTTCCTCCACACTGTCTAATTAATTCTACAAAAACGCCCTTTCAAGCATTTCTTCTCAGATTCCAGCAGTTAGAATAATCAGTGCCTGCCACTTAACACCTGCTGTTTGTACCAGTGTTAATATTCTTCATCAGGAGAATATTCTCGTCTGCTAATTTTCCCTCCGTTAATGAGCCATCCAGTCCTTCAGCAATCAAGCGACAGCAAATCTTTGTGGATTTTCAGCTCTCGCAGCACTTCAAACAAGCTGGGAGAAGTCATGGGAGTGGTGAGGAGCTTCTCCCATCCAGAGAGACCTTTCACCCTGCCACCTGCCCTCTAGCCCCGCTGCCTCCAGGGCATCATTAGGGGCGAGGAGGTTGAAGATCAGGGAGAAGGTCCTCTGCTTTGACAGCAGCAGCACAACAGCTGGGCACCCGTGAATAACAAAGGGTTATGGGGAGAAGTGACCGGGTAAGACGCCCCACTTTGGAGAAGCTCCTCTTTCAGGAGCGCTCTGCTGCTAATTAATTTGATCTGCAGAAAACTGGGGATAATGGCGTCTCCCCCCCCTTTTTTCCTCCTGTGGCAGTGTGACGTAGGGAGACAATGCAATCCCCTCCTGCCACCGCGAGCTCGGCTTAGCTTCATCATGCAGCACAGCTCCCTCATTGTTTCATCAGGTATGGAGTCTCTTGTCCAGGACCGGCGGAGCTGCAGGGGGGATAATGAGCGTAAAATCAAAGCAAAGTTAGAAAAGGGAAAGTCTTCATGGAGGAATGCTCTTAGACCTTCTGCTCCCTCGAGTGGGCCCAAGGGTTGGCCGGGGAGAGGAGGGCACAGGTTTATTTATGCATGAGGAGAAGCTTGAAAGAAATGACGGGTAACCCTCTCGCGGTGAAAGAAGGCCTTTAAGGGCTGGAGGTTCAGGAGAAGGCGACAAAGGACGATTCAGTACGACCCAGCTGGCCTTTGCTCTACATGGATCTCCATCTCCAAAGGTGGATATTTGCATCATAGTTCATTTGTCAAATTAATTTTTCAAATTTTGTCATGCCGTGTCAGCAGCAGGTTTGAACTCTTCACTCGGTTTAGACTAGAACCGTCCTTCCAGACCAGGTCAGTCCTGGTTAGTCATGCTATAGAATGATTAACCAAATCATGGTCTGCTCTATTTTTGTATTTGCATGTCACTCAGACGGGCGGCTGACTTGCCCCGGAGCTGTCCAGATATCACACCGTTCCCAGGTCTAACGAGATGGGCATCAGATGCAAAAGCTCAATGAATATGCAAATGGGACCGCTCTCATGGGGCACTGACTCGAGATAAGAACAGAGGCTAAATCTCCCCATTGTGGCAAACATAGTCTGGACATTGTTCTGAAAGGCAGCCATAGACCGTGCTGTATCCCAGGAACTGCTGGAGAACCGAAGCCCAGCTTAAACGAGGATCATAATGAGCAACTTCAAGGCCTGACACAGCCGTGACATCAACGCATGGGAGCGACGACAAGTGCCTTGATCTTAGGACAGCTTTAAACGCCAGGCCACACGGCCAGCGCTGCTTCCCTGTTAGGATTCAGCGGAGACGGGCTGGAAACAGGATCCATATGCCTTTCTGACCTCATTTGCAGATAGAGATCACAAGTGAAAGGGGATACAGCCAGAACGAGGGAAGGCAATTAACAGGAACACCATTACCGAGATATGGGACTGATTAACATCCACATCCAGCCAAGCCAACTAGATAAGAGGGAATCTGATTGCTCATTGATTGGATCTCGGCGGTGCCTCTGCAGCTGGGCAGGTTCCTGTTTTCTAAAGTTGGACCTCGCTGCGTTCAAGGGCCCTTGATTGAGCCAAAAGGAGCGGAGTGAAACCGCTGTGACCACACATCAGGAGGATGATCAAAGAGGCTACTGCTCCTCGTCTACAAGACAAACCCCCAGCGGATGATTGTGCTAAGCTGTTACTCACAGACGGTTCAGTGCGAGCGCATGTCAGAGAGCGCAGATATGGGCTGTGGAGGTGACACCTGAATTAGCTGAGGCTGACGTACAGTAAACGCGTCACTCCATATAAAGAGCCACTGTGCGATCGGACTGCTTTTTTTTTTTTTTTTCCCTGGCTCTTGATTTTGTTTGTGTTTATTCTATGAAGCTTAAACTTTTTCTTTTCCATTTAGGAACTGACTGATTGCACCGAGAGACCATCTGTTTTTACCGCGTGACATCTGGAATGTGTTGTGATAATTGCAAAGAGATTATTTTCTATCTGCAAGACCTATTATACGCAAAAGACACAGAGAAACACCAGAGGCTGCGGCATATATTAGATTCAAACTTGGGTGTTTCTGTGCCATTGTTGACAGACAGCAGTGATTTTTAGTGCTTGTCCTCTGGGGGGCCCACTAGACCTGTTCACAGACCTGTTCAGTGACAAGTCCTGAATGTTTCAACCAATTATCGACGCTTCGGCAGTTCAAGTCTCGTCTTTTCTACATGTTTTTGACGTCTCGTGGCGTCTTTGTTAAGATAATGTCTTGCATTAACTGCATGACCTCACAATTATTGAGAAATAATCTTGTAATTACTGCAAATTGCATGTAAAATTACACTGTGCTGCGTTTCTCTCCGTATGCTACTATAATTAAATGCTCATAAATTTAAAGGCAGGCTGAAGCTGCTTTAATAACAGGCTTTACAGTCTATTTGATTATTTCTTAGGTTTTCTCGGCATGTCAGCGTGAATGTGTTTCAGTGAGTCACCGTTAAACAAGAGAGGGGTGTCAGCGGATTGACCTGCCGTCTCAATGGCCCCCAGTCTTCACAGAGCAGCTCCAGACACATGCAGGCGACAGTGTTAAGTGTCATAATTTCACTATTTTCTCAGACATAAATACAGAGACGTAAGAGTCAAAGGTCAACTGCATAAAACTTCCCTATTTAGAGGTCAGTAGACACATATCGTCTGGGGGGGGGCACCTTGGAACAAAAAGGCAATTCACACGCGAAAAGTCACAGCAAACGGCATCTGACTCCACTTCCTGCCACAAAACGAACAGAAAATTAATTGTAGCAGCGGACTACAAAGGTCTTCACGCACCAAAGAAGAAGAACAAACCCTTAAGTGGGCCCAGAGCTGCAGCCGAGGATTAGAGGTCTCGTGTTGGACGCAATTGTACTTCTTGTGACAACTCGCTGGAGAGGCGTTTGAAAACGGCGCTGCCACCATTTTTCTATTAAGGGTGTAATCTTCGTCACGTACGGTAAATAGTGACACCATCTCCAGCGTAAACAGAAGTGTTTCTATTTAGAGTCTCAGCAACATGGCGGCAGTGTGAGGGAGAGTTCAGGACAGCTAATGGACATCTTTATCAGCGCTTTCCTCCGAGTTTGAGTCACGCACTTAATCACAGTCTGACAAACAAATGGCTGTTCACTCATCTCTAGTACAGATGTTTGCTCTCCACCGAGTCCTGATACCAGCAGAGCTCTTGCTGTTTGGAGAGGTTCACGGAGCCTGATAAGAAAGGGCCCCCACTGTGGGCCGAGCAACTGCCCACACATACAAAATCTCACTTTCAGGGGCGCGTTAAGAGACGGGTTTTGATTGTGAAATGAGTTGTGGTGCTTTTTTTTTTTTTTTCTTGAAAAGTGAACTGCTGCTGCCCCTGCATGGAAATTCTGATGGATGTGGTCCACTATAGTCTCCCTTCACAGATCATTTCAGAAAAATAAACTTTCTACCTTACACCATTACTTAGATTTAAGCTCAATCCCCAGAACATTCGAGCAATTCAGGCAACCTCTGAAAACGCTCTATTTACCTCGCAGCTGAATTCACAATCTTCCTGTAAGCAACCCAACACCAGCCACAACAAATTCGGCTTTCCAGACACAATAACTCGACTGCTGTTACTCTCTCCTGGCTTGACCCTGGCCCAGGAAGAGCCTTTTTTGGAGGCGAGCAGAACCAACGGGTGTCCTAGCTTAGATATTTCACAGCTCAGCGGGTTTCCGAGCGTGTTGATACAAGTGCTGGGAAATAACACACAGCCTGGTTGATTCATGCCATTTGTGTTTTTCATTTAGTTGTCATGTGCAGGGTTTTTTTTGTGGAGGGTGGGTGGGGGGGTGGGGGGGGCTGTGGATAAAACTGACCCATATTAGCAGCAGATGTTTTGGGTCATGGAGTGGAGCGTCGTATGTGCTTTTCCCAGGGGCTCGTGTGGTGAGAGGAGTATCAGCCTTGGCCACCAGGCGGGTAGCTGGAGAGTTTGTCACTGGAGAGGAGCCAGTTTATACTCCTAGACCAGTCGATAATGTGGAGGAGGAAATGAACGAAATATGTCAGGTTGTTTAACAGCTTTAGCCTACTACCGTTTTGTCTTTGCTGTAAGAAGTTTTACTATTTTTGTATGTTTTCCTTTTTCACTGTTTTCCTCCTTCTACCGTACAAGCAGATAAGCTAGCAGGGTTACCGAAAACTAGCCCACTAACGCCTTCAGCTGTGCCGGTTGGTCACACGAAATCAAGTCTCTCATGGCCATCGAGAGTCTCCAACTCGTCAGCAGATTTTTTTTTGTTTTGTTTGTGGACAGAGCACGTGTTTCCCTGTTTCAGCTAAGCTAAGCTAACCAACTGCTTGCTGTAGCTTCATATTCTGTGAAGACCCGCCTCTACTCTGCTACCGCTAATCCTCAACAAGCAACGCTGGTGTAGGTCATGTGGACATTTTTCGGACTACTGGGATTCAGTAGTAATGGGCCGTCGGACATGTTTAGCGGGCTGAGACGATAAAGGGATCGCTCCTCTTTTCTACATCTTGACAAGAAAGCCATTAAGCATATCAAAAATGTCACACTATAATATTCTCTTATCAGTTATCTGTCATTTAAGGGCATTCAATACGTGGACGTATTAATCTGTTCACTCACAAATCTCTGAGGGACAACGCCGACCTTCAGCTGGACTTTGTAATGCTTTGGTGCCGTAGACGTGTCAGCGTCTGGATGCCCTCCACTGGCATCCAGACGCGGTTTCATTTTCAGCTTTCGTTATTGAAATGCAGCTCTTGGGCCGTTGGTGAGTGAGATGCTGGTATTGTGACGGGTCTCTCCTCTCTTACTCCACGATTCACCGAATCCCGCAGCCTCTCACCCTGCCCTCCCACAGCCTACAGCTGTTAAAACACCCCATATTATTCTCATAATTGTTTCAGCGTGCAGGCTGTTATTTTAATGTGCCAAGCTGGATGAGTCAGGAATCGAAAACTGTTGCGGTGCGAAAGGCAAGTATTTTCTGACTACTGACATTCTTCTGGGTATTCTGACGTTTGGACCGTTCCTTCCCTGCGTGGCCGCCTTATTATCAGGTGATTACCTTTTAATTTGGTAGTGTGAAACAAATAAAAGCTGACAAAGGCCGGGCTGTGGCGAGCTGTCTTCTAATTGACCCACAGACATTCCGTTCAGGCTTACCGGATGATACGGCTCCCCGTCACATTTGGGTCCGCTATGTTTAACATTTCTGTAATATTTCTTCTTCACAATCCTCCAACTGCAATAATTCACACAGCGATACATCTGTTTGGCCACGGCTGACATGTCTCATACGCATGTCACAAAGTGGGAAATGGATACGGAGAGAGAACTGTGCAGTTAACATGAACGCAGGCAACGTTCCTCTGAAATGATGGCAATTTTACGGGCTGATATGAATTAACAGGTTCTCCAAGATACACATGTGTTTCTCAAGTGTTTTCCTTTGGTTTCAATGAGAGGTTGTGTTGTAACTCGCACGTTTTGGCGTCACGTGTTTCAAAATTTTCCCATTTTTCTAGCGTCCGCCTGGAGCAAATAACACCCACTTAAATCTAAAGATTTCTTACATCTTTTAAAGGTGTTTATGTTGCTTAATGACTAAATCAGAATTAGTGATTTAACCAGGAGAGTCTTGGCCATTTCTTATAAATCTGCCTGCCAGTAATTTTCCTCTTTTCTTTCTCTAGAGCACCATGACTCCATGGCTTTGGCTGCTTACTCACTCAAATGGTGTTTTATGTAACCTTCCCCAAAAGACTTTTAATAATTACAACCCATTTTTTTCTTCTTTCAACGTCCGTTAACAGCTGCGAGAAAATTAATTTGAAGCCAGCGTGGGGGGAAAAAGTAGATAAAAAGGACTGCAGATACACGAACGGCCACTCTTGAGGAGCACAAGTCTGGAAATTTATAGTTCTCATTCGGAAAAGCTCTATAAGGTGAGATAAAGAATGTAACTGATCCTCGTGCAGCTGCAGCTTTTAACAGCTAGGAGTGTTTAAAAGGTGCTCTGCTGAGGCAGTTTGGGTTAGTGCGCTGTTTTCCTTCAACAATAAAAGCATGGAGTAAGAATGACATAGCCGGAGTTGTCTTTCCCACACAATCTGCACACGGCATCTCACGTCTTGCAGTGTGTGTTGGGGTAGGGCTGTCATCTAGTTACAGCTCCTCTGTGGAAAAGCTAAATTTCACGTTAGCAAGGTTTATTACACGGTGCTGTTTCACACACAGTCTAAACATGTTGAATGCTGCCGAAAAGCAGAGATAAAGAGGCAGAAATTAAAGCTACAGGAAGAATGAAAGACATCGTTTGCAATCTTTTGGCTAATGAAATAAAAATCCGTGACAGTCCATGACAATTTCACCGAGCTCTCTAAATGCCAAGCCACTGCATACGTACACGAAGGAAACCTGATACCATGTGATAAGTTGGAAATGTCAGACCACTCTTTTCCTTCTGCAAGTGTCTACGTTTGTGTACGGAGCGCACTGATGTGGCTACATCAAAAGACGTCTTTGCTGCGAGTATGAAGCTGCGGCTCAGCCTCTCGCATGCAGCTCATGTGTTTTGAATAAACTAGATTCACTTAAAGCGCTCTGCCAAGGAGGCCGAGGCAATGATCTGCCGGTGTCACGGGGAAAGACGCCGTCCCCCAGCGATACTGGGCTGCAAAACGCAGCTCTGTTACATATTTTACAGCCAAAATTACAATTAAAAAAATGTGAGAATCTTCAGGCAGCTTGATGCCGTAGACGGAAAAGTAATGACTTTCAAGCTCGAAGCAAGAAAAATCACAAAAGCAGGTATTTAAGGAAAACTGATGTCGGTGTTTGAGGATTTGATGTGGTGAAACTGTGTGGTGACTGTAAAATCTTTGAGGCTTTTCAGCTTTTTCCACACATGAAACAGCAAATATTTGTTGTGATATTTCAAAGTAAGGAAGCTGCATCGATAATGAGACTAAAATAACGGGACTGAAAAGGATGTGAGAAGAGCCGAGCAGAGAAAAAAAGCACACGTTTGAAACCCAACTTCAGTGACGAGACTGAAATCATGACAACAGTTTTTGTTCTCACATAATTATGAGCGAACATACAGAACGTCTGTGAGGAGAGGAGACTTTGCACGTTAAACTTTATTTTCCTGTGTAACTTTGCACATTCACCTTTTATTGCACTGAGAGCTCATCTTATATTAATTATAATCTATATTTATTCTTTTTTTTTTATCTGTTACAGCAGTTTTTAATGCACATGTATTTGTTAAAATAGTGTTTTTCTTACATCAGGTCAGTTTAGTGTAAGTTATGTGTGTTTTGTAATTTGCCTCGGGGGGTCCATAAAACACTCTATGAGGAAACAGATTTCAATATTTTCACCTAAAAATTAAGTTCTGATTTTGACATAATACGGTTTAAAGTTTGCTGTGGAGACAACGGACTATTTAATATTCACTGGTTTGCCAAAGAAAAGCAGTCCTCGGGGTTTGTGGGACGATGAAACTCAAAATGGAAACACATTCATTTTTATTATTTTCATAAGACGGCAAATCAGACAAAGCTGAAACAGACAGCTGGTCTGTTTTTGGATGAAGCTTTAAATGCACGATCACAACTCTGATATTTCAGCTTCTAGAATCCAGTTTTTATTGAACGCTTTCTTCTCCTTCAGCCTGCGAGCCGGTGCCTCGCTGTAACAAACATTTTCCTTTCGTTTTTCACATTGAAACCAGGATCAGCGCGCTGTAATATTTCTGGGCTGTGACTGGCTTGGACGGCCACCTCGAGTGCAGTAAATTGAATGTAAAATCTAATCTATTCAAACTAAATTTTCAATTAAAGGTGAACTATTCCAGGACCAACAGAAAACCAGATGTTTCTGCAGGCTTGTGAGTGTAGTCTTGACTGGCTTACAGACACGGTGCCATCTCAAAAGCTTTTCTGTCCACAGATGACAGACTGCTTTTTAAAGGTCCAGTGTGCAGGATTTAGTGGCATCTAGTGGTGAGATTCCCTCTGTGGATATAAAGCTCAATCTAAGGTAACAACAACAAAGCAATTCTAATATCCCCGACACACAAGATTATACTGTAGGCTCATGAACACTGTAAGAGAAGAGCCTCGTCTCATTAATTAAATTTCCAAACGCGACTATCTTTCACAAACTTAAATGCACACTTACAGTGCACATGGCCCACAGCAGGGATGGCCCCTCGTTTTTACCAATCTGAAATGAAACCAAACCTCAAAGGGCAACAGTGGGACTTGGTGGAGACTAATGTTTTGAAAAACGGGTGAGTCACACTCAAAATCCATCGGAACTGCTCTCCATGGCTAATTAAAATAAACCAGTGGCCTGCAATCACGGTTCCAGTTGGCGTCGCCCGTATAAACAGCTCGCTGCCTTAAAAAGCGAACCCATGATTCTCGGGACCAAAACAGTGGCGCGTGTCCCAGGCGGGTTAGAGCGAGAGTGCCGGGCTGGACGACGGCACAAAGGCCACATCTGGGATCGCTGTGTCGTGAAAAACACTGTGGAGATGCCGAGATACCCACGCAAAACAGGCGCCCGCAACATTACTCCAAACATCCATGTGAATATCCCATATTTGACTGGCTTCCACTCAGCTGAGTGTTTACCTCTGGGAAAGTCTCTCGAGTGGCACGAAGACGTGACAGCGGATTCTGGCATCAGCTTGATCCGTCCCAAATGGGCGAGCCGTCAACGTGACAGTAGGTGAAAACAAATACCCCTGAAATCTCATGTGAGGTTAAGTTTTCCCACATGGAAAGAGAGACGTTCCGGGAACTGCTGGCACGGGTCGAACCATCAAACCTGAGATTTGGGTCGTGATACTGCATCCTGGCAAAGGATGGACTCCTCCTATCTCTTCCTCCTTCCACAGTTGGATGGAGTGTGTGTTGAGGATGCCATAAACTTAATTGTCCATAGTCTGGCTTTTATGGAAATGCCCACGAATTACTGCTGACCCTTTGTCTTTCCACAGTTTATTCATTTCTTACCATTCTGTGTGCATACCTGCAAATATTCAGAATATCCACAGACAAAAAAAAGGAGATTCAAGGACACTGCGAGACACACTACTGGCTTGTTCTCAATCCTCCCCGCTCAATTTGCTGTTTTTGGTCTAAGCTTTATTGAACTAACTCTGTATACCTGGCTCACACCCTCTTCATCCTCTGCAACAATAACACTACTGTGCCAGGAAGTTCCTGTTCTCCGCGTTCGGCCGCTGCCAATGTTGAGGGGAGCAAGGCAAGGCCTCAAATTCCCTTCATGTACGTTGATGTGATGCTTTGGTTTATTTTGAGAGGGAAGAGTGCCACATCCACCTCACGCTCCATTGTCAACATGGTGCTCTCTCCCGAAAGCTGGAGGGCAGGGTGAGATGTTAGTTTTGAAGAGGGCTGTTTATCAGTTTGGCGTGCCACACATGCCATTCACTTCCATACGGCTGCGCGAATAATGCGACCTCGCTGGGAGCCAACAGAAATAAAACTGGAGGGTTTCTAATTTTTTTTTGTGTGTTTGTTCTTATCATTTTTAATTTATTTTACCACTGCCCACCGGCATTTCATCATCTGCGTGGTTCAGACAAGCAGACAAAGAATAACACATATCAAACCACACGGTGCGATCCACAAGCCCAGAGTGAAGGATAAGAATCAGTTATCAGGCCGATTCTGATGCGTAAACAATCTGCTGTAGGTCAGTGGTTACAGCACTTTGTGCTGTTACAGCACATATAAACATGCTTTGGATGATGAAAAAGGTGTTAACAGGGGCCGGGGCATGAAAAGAGATCACGGAAGGTCAATGACAGATTTTTTTCATCTTTGCAGAGAGCAGGTCACGGACGTGTGGTGTAAGATAAAGAAGAAGATGCTCTGTAAAGATGAAAGTATAAATATGTTAAAACGAGTGATCTTGGTGTAATCAAAAGCAGCGAGGGGGAGCGTGAAAATGTTGCACACACTTATTTTGAGGTCTATAACCCAGTGTGTTAGTATGATACTGATATTTCTCTTTGAAAGTGCTCAGAAAAATGGGAATTTGAGCATCTATAATTCAGTGACAACCAGCAGATGAAGATCAAGTGATTGAAAGCTCCGGATCGCCATCCAACCCGCTTCTTTTGTAACCCGTCCACCCCACATGCGCAGCCATCTTATGCAGCAACAGGCCAGATGTGCGTGCAACCGACTGCAACAAAGCCTTCAAGGAGAGCTTCTCTGGAAGTGTTTGTACGATTCAGCACAGCTCACCTCGGAGCTTCAGACGTGTTCGGACTACACTTCGTGTGAACCGTATCCTGGTTGGACGGGTTGGATTTTGTTTAAACGAACTCTGGTGCCCGTTCGGTGCGGTTCGTTTGAACGGGCGTCAAAGCTGTCAAACAAACTCAAACAAAGAGGTTGACTCGAGGCGTCCAAGCCCGTCTTTTTAACATTTCCCCAGCAGGAAGCGGGCGAATCGAGTGAAATGCAGCAATCACACAGTGAATCTGTGTGTGTTCATCACTATTCACGATATACAAGGTCCAGCTGCAGTCTTGACTCTTAAAGCTCACAGAATGCATTAAACCCATGAGATGACCAGTTACTGCGCTGTCAGTCCATTTGGCTTCATGTTTACTCCTCTTAATTCATTTGTAAGAAGTCTGTGTGATCATGAGCAGGACCAGAAATAAAAGGCGACAATTTGCTCCCTTGGCCTGGACCAAAAGAGCCAAACTACAGGTGTGAAAGCGCCTCGGATCTGGATCTGCAGCTCTGATGCGACACCACTTTCCAGCCTGCTCGGAGGTAGTCTGCTTAAACACAGAGGCTCAATCACTCTCTGAGGGAGCTGCCCCTCAGGGTGAAGCAAAGAGCAAAGCCGACCATAAAATCGGCTGTATAAAAGGAAATTATATCTGCAGACGCACAAAGTGGGGAATGGCCACATGATAAAGCGGCGAATGAAAAACACAGATAGGTGCCATGGCAACGTGGCTCTTTGAGCAGCACAAACAAACAGCGGGAGCAGAAATGGAGAGGTTGAGAGTGAACGCCAATTAAATGACTTTCTAATGCACTTCCACAGGACAAGACGCAGACAAGCTCCTTAAACTGCTCTCATTAGCATCGCCGCGAAGGCCGACTTGATGACGTCTCACCAAGAAAGTGATGCAGAGGAGGAGAAGTCAGACAGGCTTGACGTCCTGCTTCCAGCTGGGCTTCAAACTCACCTCATGTTACCTGTGTGAGTGATGAGGAGACACACCTGATGTTCAGAAGAGCAGGTACAGCCTGCAAAACCAGGCCTCCAGTCCGCCATGTCGATTAGTCGTTAGTCGCAAGATACTTTAAAGTAACCTCTGCTTTTACATAATTATTACTTTTAAGTGTTGGAGTGGACCAATTGAGACGAGGGCTTCATACTCAGTGTCCTGGATTTAAGCAGATTTTGTGTGTAAATATGTCGCCGAGCCTTTGAAGTACAAACAGAACTCTGGAGAAAAGCCATGAAGGGGCTGGAGTTAATATACTTTAATGTGTCTCACTGTGAGATATCGCTCGCTTATCAGCAACCACCAGCTGACAAATGAATTTTAAATCATCTCTTTTTGGTCAAGAGCGTCAGATAGAAAGAGTGACTCAGAGTTTTGGTTCGAAATCTTTCACTTCCAAACAATTTCTCTTCAGTCTTCCTTTTGAATGCTCCCACTCGTGAGCTAATGAGTGTTTTTCCGTTTGTATGTTTTCACTTCTGTGTCTTTGTCTGCGAGTTATCTTAAAAAAAATAGGGAGCAGAACTGGACAAAAATCCGATGGGCAGAGTGCTCTTCTTTCAACACGTCAGCTAATTAGAGTAAGTAACGATCCAGATGTGAGATTTAATCCATAGAAGAATCGTTTGGGCTTTAATTATCTGGCTGAATTTAACAAACAACCTTAAATCTTTGCCTGGCGTGAAGCTTTCAAGCTACTCAGTGCTGGAGTTTGATTTAAGGCTCAATAATCATTTAAATGTACGGTACACATTTTGTATGTTTTGTCAACTGATCATGTTTATATGCAGGTTTAATGAAACTTTTTAGGTACTTTTTTGTTCACATTTGTCTTTTAAACATCAGTGAGACATTTTCAAAAATAAGATTATTCGCTTCCTTAAATGAGAAGATCACACTGACGCTCTCATGTCTGCACAGTAAATCTGAAGCTACAGCCAGCAGCCGCTTAGCTTAGCTTAGCATAAAGACTGGAAGCGGGGGGAAACAGCTAGCCTGAGTTTATCCACCTCTAAATCAACACGTTAAAACATCCTCTCAATCTTCTCTATGTTGTTGTTGGCCAAGATATAATGTGACACATAACTCCCATAACGGCATACCATTTCGTTTTTACACTTCAGCTTCTGTATTAATGAAACAGACAAGCTTTAACATCTTGTTTTTTCAGTTTTAGAGGTGCTGGTAGGCAGTTTTCATTCCCTCTGAACAGAACCAGGTTTGCCATTTCGTGTCTTCTAGTGCCGCTGGCAGCTTTTCCTTCATGTTTACTGTACAGAGTGGTATCAATCTTCTCACCCAGCTCTCAGCAAGAAAGCCAAAAAAAAAGTATTTCAGAAAAAGTCAAGCCATTCCTTTAGTACATTTTGTGGAGTTGATAAAAAGAATCGGCTAATTTCCGCGGGTTCGCTCACATGTGCGCTCGGGACATCCCGGTCTTAAGCCACCTGTGCAGGTGAAGAACAAATGTGATTATATTTACTCTACAGTGAGCCTCTATGTCCGAAGGAGCTTTTGAATGGGACCCTGTGTGCCCCTGAAGTCTTGAAACTGGATGCTTAGCAGTGGCCGAGGGTCTGTTTGCTGCTGTGTACCCCCACAAAGGTTTATCCCTCCACTTATCATTCCTTAGCCATCAGCAGCTCCACAGCGGAGCGACACCAGAGCCCTTGGCCTAATACAGCGCGCCCACGGTGATGACAACGGCCGCTGACGAATAGAGCTGCAGGCCACGGAGATTAATGGACGGCCCATTAAGACTGAACTTCACGCTGGATGTGTTTGTTTTGACCGTTTCCTGAGCTTTCTTACATATATCACAATCTGATTGATCTGACAGCATGAAAGCTTTTTCATACGGTGGGAATATGACCGTCTGGTTGGCAGCAGAGGAGGAAGAGTTCAGATCCTTCACTCAATTACAAGTACTCATATTACAATCTAAAAGCATGCAAGTGTATTCAAGTATTAAAGTACTCAATGCATAAAGTTTCTCATTGGATTATTATTACTCAAACATTCATATAAAAGCAGGATTTTACAGTTGCAGCTCATTGAAGTGGAGCTCATTTTGAACTATTTTGTGCAAACAATGATTACTTTCATTATGGACCGCTGGTCATTTTTCTCCATTAATTGATTGTTCGGTTGGTAAAAATTCTGAAACTGGTGAGAAATGGCGTCACAATTACCCAGAGCCCACAGTGACCTTTGCAGTGCTTGTTTTGTCCAACTTAAAGCTAGAATTATTACAAAATTATGAACATTTTTCCCACGAATCCTCACATTTGTGAAGCTGGAACCATGACTTAATGCTCCAGTGTGCAGGATTTATGGCGATCTGCTGGCAGAAGTCAATGTAATATTCAAAAGTATGTTTTCATTAGTGCCTGAAAATAAGAATCGTTCTGTTTTCATGACCTTAGAATGAGCCCTTTATTTCTACAGTGGGAGCGGATCTTATTCCACAGAGTCCGCCATGTTGCGCTGACATGTAGCTACAGTAGCCCAGAAGGGACAAACCAAACACCGTCAAACAAATGCAGTCAAGTAAAAACTATATCCTAAAGTGGCTCCGACTCAGGGAAGTATTTGAGTTAATGTACTTAGTTAGATTCCACCATTTTTGTTTGGGTAGACAAACTAAGATGGAGATTAAATCCACAGCATCTCAGCTCAGAGCCGAACGTTCAAAGGGCTTCAGCACGTCGAGGACATTTTGGCCACACGTCTCTTCTCCGCCTCGGTGAGCGCGGAGACTTTCAGTCTTCTCACACTGTGGCACAGATCCAGAGGGGCTGCCGCGACCATAAACTGCTGCGGCTCAACTAAAAGCGTAGATAACCCCGTCTTTTTATAGCATGCAGAGAGTCCGCTGAAGACTCTCTGCAAAGGCGGGGAGGGCGTTTGACTCGGAGCTCGTCTCAGCCACCTCACATGGAGACAAAGTGAGAATGAGGAGAGGCAGGCAGGAAGGACGATGCTTTGCACTCGGATGTCAGGCACAAATTGAGTTGTTTAGTATTCAGCGGGACTGTCGTTTGGCGAGGCGCTGAGCAGATTTGTAACACTCGTAATATTTCAATTTGTGACCTTTATGGAGCAACTTCCAGGTGTGCCTATAAACGTGCCCGTAAAACCCGAAATATGCTTTTGTGAAAGTTGGCACGGAGGTTCAAAGGACTCTTTATGAATAATGCTGAACAGACGCACGACAACAGCAATGGGATTAGCAAGGGAGGAAGGCAGGGTTTGAATTAAAGTCATAAGAGTTTCATGAGATGGCACGGCTTCGCGTGTCCTACATGTGAAGCCACGCCATCTCATCTCAGCCAGCGCCGCACACGGACGGCTCCTTTGATGCCGCTTCGCAGGGCGTCGAGCCGATTCCAACGTGGCGGGGTCGAGCCGTTTCGGCGGTGATCTGTCGTGTCAGGACAAAAGAACAAAAAGGGGCGCGATGAGGTTTCTCTTCGGTCGTTTCTCTCCCCGTTTCAAAGGTCATCATTAAAAAAACATTATTTATTATGAAAACTTAATGAGCGCCAGAGGAACTGCTGGGCAGCTCGCTGGTTTTCCTCCCAGCATCCCTCTTGTCTGAGCGCTGGATGGCAGGCAGGTCAGCATCACTCTCAAACAGGGATTTGTTTGGTTTGATGTATCGACCATGGAAGCTGCTGAAGGGCAAACCGTGATGGGGTCATGAGGTCTAAACCCCGACGCCATGCTGGACCTAATGTGACTTCTCCTCAACCCTCCTGACTTCATGCCTACGCCCAAAGTACATTTACTCAGGTCTGGCACATTTTTAAGGTACTTGTACCTCACTTCATTCCAGAGACAAATATTGTACTCCATTCATTTGACTTGGTCGCTTGAGATTTATATTTCAAATGTCATTATCTTAAATATCACAACACATTGTTTTGGAACAAACTGCCCAGCGGTGTAGAAATTAGCTCCACCTGGAGTATTTTTATATTATGTTACATCACTTCACACATTTTAACCCTAAAACCGGGACTTAAACCTCAAACAGCCCTTCGATGACGCCTGTGTGACCCATGACTTTTAAATTTGATGCATGGGGAGAAAACGCCTTATTAAATCTCAGCTTGTCACATGGATGACTGACACCTCAAGTGTGTGTGAGTGAGCGCGTGTGCTGCACAAATACCTCATGACTCAAAAACGTAATGCGCTGCTGACATTTGACAACGGCTCGTCACATTCATATTCATCAATATCAAGCAGATATCACTTTAAAACGCTTTAGCAGACATCTGCGGGCCTGCATCCACGTGATTGGCCCCAGCCTTAAACAGCACAACAGCTGGACCTGCTGCCAATCATATTTTACATACTGTCGGCAGGCTCGTGGGGTCCTGACAGGCCTCCGAGACAAAGACTATACCTGGCACCGAGGACGGTTTGTAAGGAGGACCAGACTTCTCCTCTCGCAGCACGACTCCGCTGCTCTGCCAGTGACACGGTAGATGAATGACGCCACGGGCCGGCCGGTGCTGGGTGTCAAAGACAAATGAGAGCAAAGCCCACCAATCAGACACAAGACGCCCCTGTCGTCCACGGGGCGGTGGGGGAGTGAGTAATTTGTTACAGGTTTGAATATATCATCCAGATTGACGTGGATGTAAGTGGAGTCAAAGCACAGAGGTCTATATGGACTCGGCGAGTATGTTCAGCACGCCGTGGGAAGGGACGGGAAATGTCTGTTTTATTATTGTTAAAAGGAAACTGAAGAATTCAACAAGTCGGCCTTTTTTAACGTAAAGAATCGCCGTGAAGAAACGGCTGAACATAGGTGGCAGCGCCAAAGAACACGATGGAGAACACGGCCTCGGCTCTACTTTCACAAACTTATACAAAGTCCTCGTAAAAGCTCAGCTTATGGACGCATAAATGAGGATGAGTCTTAGCGGGAGTACGGTCACATCCCACTCTGCAGTGATGTGTATATTCCCCAGGACATTTATGACTCTCCGTAATGGATTGTGGCCCGTTAAAGATTCCCTAACTGTTCCTCTTTACTGCCGGGCAGATTTGCGTTTGGCACAGACATCTTCTCTTGAGAGCAGTGCGGTTTCAATTAAGTGCTACGACCGGCTTCGAGTGGCTCCTAAACAATTTCAGTATTCTTCATTTGTGACTTCATTTTTTTCACATTTGATGACTAATAGAAATACCCCCCCCGCCTCTGCTTTCACTAATAATAGTCTCAGTATGAAATAATATTTACTCTGCTTTGATTTGGAAACAGAAATGCTCCACAGTCCACACCACATTACTCTCACTCATGCGAGGACCTCGACTGTTCACTCAAGGGCAAACACCCACTCCAACAGGAACGCACCGCCCCCCCCCCCCCCCCATGCATGCAAATACTGTACATTCAAGCACATATACATCATTAAGAGAAACGCATAAATACACACTGACGCAAAGACCATTCATCAGTTTGTTTATATCAATAATTTCACATAATTACAACTCTGTTTTGTCAGGGTCCGCGGGGTTGGAGAGTAAATGCTTGCTCTTGGCTCTGAGTTCTATTTCTCATTCCAGGAGGGGCGGGGGGGTGAGAAATGGAGGCTTCATGAATAATGCCTCTTGCCATTGGCGCAACAAGGACAAGATTAATCCCCTCGCACAAACACCAAGCCCTTTTTCTGATTAATTTCACATTTATAATTTAGTAATTGCACGACGAGGACAGTTGGATATACAGCTAATGAGATTTACACATGCTCTTTGGACCCAGGTCTCGCTCGGCTGTAGATTCTCTTTGCATTGTGCATTAGTGAGTGTGGGCTTTTCTCCTGGTGCAGATTTGCAGCGCTGCTAGCGGGGACCCATTTCAACGGCTAAATGTGGAAATGATGAAAACGTAAAAGTCTTCTGGTTATATAACAATATCGAATAACATAAATTAGGATCTTTTTAAGTATTTATGGTGATATTCTTTATGTTTCTCATTGTCAGTAAATTTCATGAACAGGAAAACGAATGGCTAACGAGGATTATCTCCTACGTAGCTTTGTGCCATAGAGCTCCATAAAAACACATCAGTAAGATACACTGCAGTTTATTTAGAGCTGATCCCACACACACACACACACACCGTCCTGCTGCTGTTAACAGTCAAGAGCACTGAATGTGTATTAATCCGCAGCTGAAACTAGTCCCCCCCCCAAAAAAGCACCATTCTCTCCAGTTTGATAAATGCTAGCTAACAGCTACAATGCCCATCTGTTTAAGGAAGTTAGCAAAACTTTTAAAAAATGAATCTATGCTTAAAGATTTTCATCTTTATTAGGAACCAATGGGCTCGGGTGCCACAGACAGGGTGTATTGTGGGTATTGAGAGTAAATAAAAGCAGCCTTTTTTTCCTCCATAACTCTTAGATAGTCTCATAGATAAAAGTATGAGGCTCTACTCAATAATAGAAGTGATTGTTTTGTCCTTTGAAAAACAAGAACAATGCATTTTTACTTTTATTCAGGTTAACAAAGTCCACATGAAGCAAAGACAGTAAACAAGGAGACAACAAACAAATCCAATTTGAGTGTGCACATTCAGAATTTAACACTTTCTCTATCAAATTAGGGTTTGATTTCCATGAACGACAAACTTTTGGTGACATTTGTTTGGTTTTCAAGTCAGAAAATCAGAACTTTAAGAAAAATATTTCCCCACCTTGCAGTCGCGATTAAGACTTTGGTTTCGGGGTGAAAGTGTTTAAAGGCCGTCCACAGGTACATGAACGTGACGTGAGCACTGTGCCTCTAAAGTCCAGTTCTGCTCAGCTCAACATGTCAACATGTCTTTTGCAGCCAAACACTTGTGTGCATGGAAAAAAAACAAGGAACTGAAACATGTAAAAAATCAAGAAATGGTTAAAAAAAAAAAAAAAAAAATTCACATACCATCCATACATCTAAGTCAAGGCAGCGAGCACTGGAGCGCCAGCTTTTTTTGGCACTGATTAGTCCCACATTCTCGTCAAAGCAGACGTGTTGTTTTTATTTTCATGCTCGAGCAGAAGACGGGGACGCGAGGGGAGAGGCGGTTAAAACGACCGTGACCAGAACCATACGCCGTAGCTGTGACTTTCATAGTCTTGCATATCATTTCAAAACTGTCCAAAAAAGCACTTCTCTCTGGACACTTGAACCAATTGAGCGGGCTTTCATGTCCTGCTCTGCCTAACAGCCCGTGCTGGTTCTGTCCAATCTGGATTTCATTCCCCTTTCTGTCTCTCACAGTGAATAATGCCTTTGTAGTCACTCCCTTCCCACCACACACACCCTTCATGTCCAATATTTAATACGTACCAAGTGACAAGCCAAGGAAGTAACCAAGAATGTTACACACTAGTTATTGGCCCAGAGAACCAATATACAGGTCAAAGGCTCGGACTATTTTCCGAGCTGTGACCCAAGATACAAGATAATCACGTCTTTAATGGCACACAGTAATGTGAAGAATGTCTTTGTCAAATTCACAGAACTGTAACAAGAAACTCAGATTCAACTATTACCCCAGAGGGACCCTGGTGGTGCCAAAGTGCATTTTTACCAGCATGAGGCGAGAAAGCCAAACCCCCTGCCTCACCAACAGAGTGCGAAACAGAAATGTGAAATGCATCACGTCGTGGCCGAAGCGTCTGCGCAGACTCACGGCTGAGCGGCGTTAATGGTGGCATGTTCCCATCTCACACATCTGGTTCACATGATCAAACAGGCCATTAATTCTACTTGTTTCCAAAAGGAGGGAGCAAAAATGGCCTGATAACTCGCCGCACAACACCGGGAGGTTAAAAGTACAATCCGTCATCTAGATGTAAACAAAGGTTTCTGCCTGCCACCAAAACCCAAAACACAAGATCACGAGATTACAAGTCTTTAAACGCGACGCTAACGAGTTATCAAAGCATCACTGTTTGTCACAGCGTTGAATCAGGCCTGTAGTCTCAATTTCCAGTTGACAGACAGACAAAACTCTGCACTGCTTTATTTCACTTTCACTGTTTCCTTAAACCTTCCAAGATGTTTCCAGGAAATAACTATGAAGTTTGGCAGTTACTGTAGAAATAAACAGTGCTAAGTTGGTACACTTCCAATTATTCAGTCAAATCAAATGTTCGCAGAAGCTAAAGAGTCTTTCCGTCAGAGAGGCAGCTGAACATGCAAAAATGTTCAATTTACCTACAGGCGTGCACACATTTCATCATATATGGACAACAGGATTTCCAATAATAAATGAATAATGGACTTGGGTTTAAAATGTGCTTTTATTTCAAGGAAATTCTTACTTTGTCATCACCAGCACAAACTCTGTGATTATACATGTAAACTCAGCTCATATTTCCATCGTCAAAAAAATTACGGTTTTGGGCTTTAAAGGATTTTGGTTGAACACGGCCTCTTCTCGTAGCTCTGGCTAACATTTCTATCAGTCAACACTGCTCATCAGAGTAATTGTTGGGATCTAGAAACATGGTGACATCAGTCCGACACACAGCAATCAAAGAGGTTTTAAACAAGCCCACAACGCAGCCAGATATCCGAACCACTTTATCTGAAGCTACGCCGAAAAATGAAAAACAGAAAGCACCCAAAAATAATCCTGCACGACACACTGAGCATGCACAACTACTGCGAGAAAGCTGAAGCTTTAAAAACGGATAGTTTGGGTAATACTTTCAACACTCACCACCAGCTGAAGTGTCTCTGCTGCCCTTTCTGACCTCTTAGCAGCAACGCATTCCCACATCTCGGCAAATAACTTGGTGAGTGCAGCGTGCAGGATTGATAGCCAAAACTATAAAAACATGACTCCAAAAGACGTGAATTGTGCTTTAAGCTGCATGTGTGGAGTTTATGATGTTGAACTTCATGACTCAGATTTGGAAATCAGGCCGGACGGACAGCGGCAGGATGGGTGGAAGACCGAAGGACGAGGGAGGAAAGAGTCAACTGTCTACATCGTTTGGAGGTCTTCCTTTTGGATTCCAAATGTTTAAGCTTAATTAAAAGGAATACAGCGTTCAGAGAGACGGACAAAGACGGCAAAGGAGACTTCATCAACGGTAACATGCATGTGTACATCATCCCTGGAGAATATGGTCAGGGGCGGGAGCGGTTTGGAGGAAATGGCCGATGTGAGAGCTCGTCCTCATTGACTTCTTTTGTGAGTCAGTCCCCTGCTGAGTGAAAGCACATTTCTAGGAGCAGACACGTCATTAGTCGAACGCGGGGATGGCTGCGCGCCACCGCACAGGACGGGGATACGTCATGGCGTGATGGACCACACATGTTGCTCCTGACCTACGGTGCACGGCATGTAGAGCAGCAGCAACCCTCTTGTCTTTGGTTTTGACTTCCCTCCTCATCTCCCAATGCCCTTCCCCTGCGCCCTTTGCAGCAGACAAAAACTAATGGGATTCGGAGGACAACTGCAGCAGCCGTGATAGACAGAGATTTATACAGAGGGATGAGTGGGGGAGAGTGATGGAGTTGTCTACAGCAGATCCAGTCGCCACATCTGTCCGGTTCTACTTGGCAGCACTTCTAAGCAATTCAGCTGGGAGGGAGATATGCAGGTGTTTTTTTTTTCTTTTCCTCTCTCTCCTCACAAACAGATGCATCAAGCTAAGCCGAGCCAAGCAGCAGACGGACGGCAGCGTCAGATGCATGAAAAGAAAAATGTTTTGTTCAGGCCCAAGCTGTGCGTTTGGGAGAAGACGTGTTTTCAGCGAGGTGTTTAAACAAAGTGGCTGCTTTGCATTTTCTGGCAAAACGGCCCGTCCTCTTTGTTTTGCCTTCGCGGTGGAACTGAGTCACCTGAAGCCCGTGGGAGCGGAGACAAAAACTTTTCAGATTCATGACGTATTGACTTCAACGTGCATGTTTCTGTTGAGCAAGTTCTCCAACCTAAATGACAAAACGTGTTCTCAGCACCCTATAAAATATCCCATGTGACCTGTTTTCTGATCTGCTAGCATCAGGACAACATAATTTGTTTGTGCACACATGTATGACTCGAGTCATGGTTAAAAATCATCATGCCTAACGTACCCAACGGATGAAGGCAACAAGCCAATCAGAGGCAGAGTATGAGGTGTTTGTGTAACGTGTCAGACCTGATGTCACACCCAGGTTAGCCTCCGCTCCACTAGCTCCTTCAACTCAGACTGAGCCTTTTACGTCTTTCTCACTCTAAAGCTCTGTTCCACGCCTGGATTTTCTCTTATCAGCAGGATTTTTAATGAGGCTTTCTGACCTGGAAGTTCTGGTTTCTTCCTCTTGCATGTTTATGAACTGGAGCTGCAAAGAACACTTTCTGCAGTCATGCCTCAGTTTGTGCCTCAGACAAATTAGCATCCATTTGTCTTTTCACAGACTTCATATGCAGTTGGGCTGCACCTAAACTTCCCTTCAGGTTCGTACTGAGCAGAGAAGAAAATATGAGGGCTGACATTTTTAACACAAATGACTGATCTTAACAACAAAAAAACTCTTTATTTACCAAAAAAAAACAAAAAACAAAAAACATTTCTTGTGTGTGCAAATGCCGTCCGGCGTACTGCACCTAGCTGAGCTGAAAAGACAGAGACAGACTTGGTTTTTTGGTATTTTTCCCAGCTCTTCACTCCCTCACTGAGCATGCTCCGTGTAGCACTGCATCTCCAAAAAACAGACGGGCTTTGTTCTTTAACAATGCTTCCTGCCCACTAAATCTGGAGGCCACGACCCAGCGAGATGCTGCCCTCCATCCTCTGTCCTCCCGCTGGGTTACAGTGGGAAGTCATGTTACTGCCTCATACACGTACCTGGCTCTGCCGCGGGAGAGGAAGCAGGAAATGCTCGCCATAGCAGGGCTGCTTTGTACCCAATGGGAGATAATGGGCGCCGTGCGGAGAGGCAGGGATGCGCCCCAGGCCGTGTTCCACATCAGCAGATCGCGCCCCATCCACACTGTCTGGACAGGAAGCAGCCTTTCCTGTCATCCCCCTCATCACTTTGTGTCCCTGCCCTTATATTCCTACAAATACAGTCCTCGGATTCAATGCTGGTGTGTTTCTGTTTGCAAATTCACAGCAAATAGGCATCAAGAGCGCTGACGAAGTAATTTGTTGCGAGAGAAACTGACGTGTGATGTGAAAAAGAATTGAATAATGTTATGCTAATCAGCGGGAGACGGACAGGACCATAATAAACCAATAAAAGAGGTCAGGGTTTCATTATTTTCCCCCGTGTCACGGACAAAAACACAGACGCGTAATGAATCATAAACTCAGTTCGTATTCCACAGATTACGCCTTGACCCGATCCCGTTCTCGCAGAGAGATTTGTCACACAGAGCTGTCAAACCAGTGTAATCCATGCGCTGATCTCATCAGTGTTACAGCGACAACAAACAAACCCAATGAAGAGAACAGCTGCATCGCAGGCGGCTTGTGCGCGTTCGGTTCGCGGCGGGCTGATAATGCTCACGGAGATATTGCATTTTTGTGAAACAGCGTGAGCGCTGAGTATAAACAAACACAGGTGATACCAATTCACATTTTCATCAGATGAGATCTGGATCATTTGAAAGATATGTAATAATGGCTGTCTAGTCTCTGGTGTGCATGTTTGGTGCACACACGGTTATCTCGCATAATCTTCACTGGGGAAGTTTTTTTTTTGTCATTTGGAGTAATTTGATTTCTAAGCTGATGACAGCTTTACTCTTGAAGGGCTTAATAAATTTCATGTCAGCCACATGCAGGTCTTGTCTAAACAAGGCTGCTGGGTAATTGCTCATTTAGTGCTTCTATACTGCTTTGGTGTTTTTCCCGACCTAGAAGTTTGAAGATGGAGCAGATTAATAACACATCCTTTTATCTCGCATGGCAGCAAAGGTTCAGCCTGGAGGCCCTCAACTGCGTACCCACCGCTGCTTTTAAGTCAGTGATGTTGTGAAAACATCTTCCTTCGTTCACATTAACAGATTCTCTCGCACTGCTTTTTCTTGGTTTTGACTTGTTTTTGGCCTTTTCTCGGCCCGAGTCACTGAGAGTGTTTTGAGATCATTAAGAGGACTCAAAGCTCCCTGGAAGTGAAAGTTAAGGCCCACAGGGCAAAAACACAAACCGTAAACACTGATATATTAAGATCTCATGGAGTTCTTGTGGCTAATGTGTGAGCTCACAGTTCCCTATTTACATCCAACAGAGAGGTCGCAAACTTCCCTCTTTTCGCTCTGTTTTGGTCTCCTTCAACTCCTGAGGGAAATATGTGGCTCTTCAGCAGGTAAAGGCTTCAGCATGTTCACCAACAGTGAAGCAAAGATGGTAAAAAGCTCTGCAGAGCTGAGGGAAACTGCAGAGCTCATGAATGTTTCACCAGCTTTCTACAAAGACTGATACAAAACCGATTGGATGCTTCTTCATGAAATCCTAACTTCATATAGTTGATTTTTCAGGGAGCCTCAGAAATACCTTAACTTTCAGTCACTCGTCAACCTGATCTGATCTCCACCTGATCTGCTAAAAAAACCAAAAAACCCACCGACTTTGTGATTCCACATTTAAGAGATGCAATTAGGACAACAGTGCCCTGATGATTCTGCAGCTAATTACTTGTTATTGGTTGTTTCCTCTTAAAAAGAAAGAAAGAATACCTTCATTATAAGGAGTGGTATCATTCAGGAGCCTATCTCTGACACCCTATTTGCACCCTCATAGCGTGGCACACAAACATCTCCACAGACTATCCATCACATGTTGCGAGCAGAGAATTGAAAGCTATCGACGGCGTTGTGTTGATGAATGGAGAGGACAGTCCTGTACAAGAAGAGCAGAGATTCTGGTTTATAGAAGGAAAAGGTAGTAGAAGGGACACAACTCCATTTTAATTAGCACAGCAGAGTCTCCGAGCTGTAATAAAAACTCCCCGGACGGTGGAAAATGATATTGTGCCATTTGCAGAGATAAGTGCTTTTCCAGTCTTTGGCTTGAGCGAAAATAAGTTGGAGCTCCAGTTAATGTTTACCTGGCCCGCAGCCACTGCTTTACTATTCTATGTTGTCTAGACACATTTCAACACAGATGTTTACAGTCTCTGACCTGTGCCTGCTCTCTCTGGGGTTAACCAACAGAGCATAATGGACACCTTCATGTCGGAGATTTAGAGGTTTTTTCGCCTGCTTAGGCCTCTTTCTGAGCCTGATCTTTGTTGACATCTTGGAACATTAGAGAGGGCGGCATTGGTGCATCCTGATGCCAAAGCTGAGGGCCCTGAAAATGCGATGTGTCGAACGTGCCGCGGAGGAACGTCCACCGTGATGTATTGCCCAAGTGTCGCATTGAAATTCTTCTGCCAGCGTTGTGCTGCCACAGACTGAGGAGGAATGTGATGAATGCCCCTTCATGTCACAGACATAAGTGCTCCCATAGATTACTGCAACACATTGGACACCACCTGACACAAATGTGTTTCGATGACGGCCCATCTTTCTTCCAACTCATCTCTCTTTTTTTTTCTTTCCTCAATATGCCAAGGACCTTTGGACAAACAGGTTAAAAATACCATCCAATCACAGTCTTGTTTGGAGAGACAAGATTGAGCGGGCGAGGCAGGAGAAGCGGTAGGTTTTATAATTTTGAGCTCACTGAAGGACAGCCAGGGAGTACAGATCCCCCGGGGTGCGTGAAACACACCCGCCTCGTATTAACGAAGACGTCCCTCCGGGAATATCTGGTCCACGCTGCGCCCTGCAGCATCAAACGCACCGCCCGGGTCTCCTTGTTGTCGTCTCAACAGGATTAGGCAATCACAGCTCCTCTTCGCCACATCAAAACAGAAGATGCACGCGGAGAACGTCTGAAGGCAGCCGTCTATGTCTCGACTTGTCAGCAGAGAATCGCTGAGAAACACTTGTTCTCACTCATCAGCTGAAAATAAATAGATACACCCCTTCTAAACATTTGGAAGGGATCTGTGAGAGCGGTATGGGGAGCATCTCGTTGCTCATGCACCGTCTTCGCTGATGTTTCGGCCACTTAAGTGCGTCACAGCCCGCCTTCACTCAAACATCCCAGCTTTACTACTATATGACCCGGGGCTACGTCTATATCTGAGCAGCTGGGAGCCATTTAACCGTGATGGAGTAACGAGGGTACCACAGGATCGTGACCTCAGGTTGCTCTGACCCACTGAAGACCTGACCACGACTTTTAAACAAGAGCGACTCAGGCTCAGAGAGCAGAGGCAATTTGAGTCAATGTCAGGGTCGAACCTTTGCTAAACCACTTCAGTGTTAGCAACACTTTAGATTACAGCCGACGAATCACAGTGTAAATGATTCGTACTCTCGGAACCTAAAGGCTAAGCTCTTTCGTCGATGGGTTATGAGATTGCATTTCACACATTTCTCGACATCATATTTACCTGCACGCAACCAAAGCCCGCTCAAACGTGATTGGTCAATACTTGGATTACAAACAGACTACAAACAGAAACCAGAACGCCTCCAGTGCCAAAATGTTGTCCCTTGCCTACGAATTCATACGCACATATTTGTTTCGATTAAATATTTTGTAATATGAGGCACCAGTAAAATACCCACAGCAGGTATAAGGGTAGAACACAGAGGGTAAAAACTTTCATTTGGTGGTGTTAGGCCATGGAAATAAACAATACTACGAGTACAGCTTGTGAAAAGCTACCTTTGTTCCCCAGCAACAAAAATGCACAATGAATAATAAGGTGGAATAATTGATCACTTACCAATTATGAATTCATAAATATGAAATATATATAAACAGGTACTAAAAGAAGGCTGTAATCTACATCATCAAACGCTCAGAAGATGGCACATGTTGATTTCCAAGCTCATTACTACGTCCACGGTACCTGAGTAATCTCCCAGATGTGATTAAGTACATGTATTTTAATTTCACAGAGAAGCGAAAAATGAGTTATGGTGTTATAAAGATCCATACGTACTTTCTCACTGCAGCAGCGTGAGACGTGGCCCACCCAGCTTCAGCCCCGGCCCAGAAACCTATCAGCATGACAAAGCAGGAGGCTGAGTTACAGCACACATCCTATTGCTGTTAATTACAGTGGGAGGAGGAGGTCTGTTCTAATTACAAAGAAGGGCTGACAAAGCCAACGCAGCCCAGAGAGAGCAGGGAGAACGAGGCCTCCCTCTGCGGTTTGGCTTTAATGAAGACCCACTGACTTCTCCCCAACCTGCCGGCGTGCATGGTGGCTGCTGGTGCTACCGTTTTCCCGTAAGCCAGGAACACCGCAGCCAATTTAAAGCTTAATTATAACCTGAGTTTCGCGACGGCAGCTGTTTTTTTCAAGACTGTGGTCTGGACTGTTGTGTGCAAAAAGACGTGCAGGTCGCGGTGGACAATCAGGACGTTTCAGTGACTAATGTGCTGTCGTGGTTATAAGAAAGACGTTTTATTTTTTAGGACTTCGGGAACCTGGACTGGAAACCTCAGTTCGTCTCTGCTGCAATCTGTGAAAGTCAATCATTACATGTGAGTGTTCTTAACACTTTGGATGTTTTACTTACTGAGAATAAAACATTTTCAGTGATGAGTGGTGTGAGATATTCAGTGATTGCACTACTTTAACATTTCTATCACGGTCCGCCTCCCTGTTCCTCCTCTCCGCTCACACTCCCCCTCACCTGACTGCCCCACCCCACCACACACCTGCTCCCACTTCCCTCATCTGCTCTGCAGCTGCCTCTCACGCCATCATCGGCCTCTCGCTACGTGTGCTGGTCTACTTCCTGTTTTCCTCGCCACGCCGTTAAGTCCGTCACCATGTGCTTTCTGTTGCGGCTCTAGCTTCTGTACCTGTACCACTCGGACCATGTGATGACACCTGATTAACACGTAGCCTTGAATCAGTGCTTTTTCATTAGTTTTTGCTGTAAATACTGGGTGTTAAAAGCAGGAACTTGATAGTGAAGCTTTGGTTTAAAGGGTTATGATCTTTGCTGGGGGAGGTGAGGATTAGATGAACGGTGCAGCAGAACTTTTTGTCGCCATTATGGCAGCTCCATTCTTTACCCTCGGCTCTCTTATCCTCTTTTATTCTCTCTCTCTACCTCCTTATCTCTGTTCTTACATTCAGTCTCTGCTTCCCTGTTTTCCCTCTCCTTCCACAGCATCTTTTTCACCACCCCTAGCCTCTGTCTCCTTTCTTTCTGTCTATCAGCGGGACATCGGCGCACTCCATCTTCAGAGTGGGAGCTTTGTGATAGGGGTTAATGGATTGGGCAGGATGAAGCATTGTGCCGCACTGTCGGAGATTACCATTTGTTTTGTGTGGGATCAATGAGGGGATCCGGGGTTGGTGCCTGCTGGAGATGATGGACTAATGTCTCACCACAAAACCATAAGAAACTGTCAGTGGGAAAACACATCACGTCGCAGCATCAACGCCGCCTTGATTGTACAAAATATTTACATCCTTTGTGCTTAAAGCGACCCCTTCTGAATTTTACGACACTTTTATGTCAGTTTGAAGAAAACAACAACAGATGTGACTTTGATTCTTGGTGGATTAGATGATGGCATGAGTGGGATGGAATTCATATTCCTTAATGGCGTTTGCACCCTCTGGGACTTAATGAAGAATATTTCTCACAAAACAGCGCCCAGGAGCGGACATTCGCTTGGCAGATCTGACGCACTTGATGACTGCAGTCATCCTGAATTTAATACCCTGGCCTGGAGGTTAGACAGCTGTATGACACAAAACACACTAATTAATTGCTTTTGTTCAATGTAATATTCAGTTGTTAACATTTCCCTTAAGGCTTCTGGCCCGACTGTCTCACCAAGCTGAAGTGACATTTAGCTTTAATGGCAAATTCTGATATTTTTCAACCTGAAGTTATTGTCCTCATAATATGACTGATGGCATTTTTACCTGCTACCTCTGCTGTAGAAACATGGGAAATTCAGACTTGATTGCACAGCAGTCGTCAGGCAATTAGCCACAATCAAGACAGATTGTATGGCTGCAGCCTGTGCAAACTGAATGTCTGTACATTGTCATGTAATTTGTGCCATTTGGAAACATGCAGACACAAACTGTCTTTTTGTGTTTGGGCAGCAGTGAAGATGTTGCTCAAACATTCAAAACATTGTTTAATTAGCATTTGTGCCTTTTGGAGCAGGACAGGACGCCATGAAAGATCGTGTTATTTTAAATGTTGTGAACCTGTATCGTATCATATACACACACCAGCAGGTTTTTAATCCAAAAAGCAAAATTCCCACCTGCCACAAATGATTTCAGAGCCTTTTTTAGTCTCAATCAGAAGCAAGCAAGGCACAGTTGACTATTTACTCATCCAGGTGTCTTGGAGCAACATTAACAATCATCTGAAGTTGTCTTTCTGGCTATCATATCAACTAAAGTCCAACACTGACTCTCCTTTTAGCTTAATGCTCCACTATGCTCATAGCTAGCCGCTAACGTTGTCTGTCACTGCGCGTCAGAAAACCAAAACGACGAGGTGAAAGATGCAGAAACACTCCACATCGCCGAGGAGAACTGCAGAGTTTGGTGAAAATTATCTGTGGGTTTATCACTATGAAGCCCTTTCACATAACACATGGTCATTTGGCCTTTGTTAATATAAAACTACTGATTGGTGCAGCGTGGAAGACGTCAGTTTGAAACTATTAAATTATGTTTTTTTGCAGAGTTATATGAGGCTCACCGTCTTTGCCCAGATTGACGTAATTCTTGCCAAAGTACATGTTTCTAAAATCTCTACAGCAGAGGTGGTGAGTAAAATGTTATCATAACCACCAGGCATAATGGGCCGAAATATGAGAATAACACCCAGGTTGACAAATCCTGTAATTTTAAGCTTAGAAATGGCTGGAGCTGTTTCCATCCATGCAGACTCTCTCTTAATCCTAAGTGTAAATCAAACGATTGGCTGCTCAGCTCCGGGGCCGCAGCCTCTCGTGTTTGTCCTGTGCTGCCAACATGTGAACGGCTCCTCTCAACCCCTCAGATAGCTACTGGTTGCAAACCTCTTCCAATGAGGTGGCCGCTTCCCACCTGTTCCCTCCTCTGGACGGCCCGGGCTCGGCCCAGCTGTCCGACAGAGGCTGCGAAGTTATCAGGTCATGCGAGAACCGTGTCACACCAAGCGAAAATCAAAGAAACCGGGCCTGTGCTCTTCGCTCCTCCGGGGTCCTCCGTGTGGGATTTGACACACCCTGGGACAGCCGGATTTCCTAAAGCTGCCGTGCAGAATCGGGATCCGCGTGGGGCATTCGAGTGGGGGATCGGAGCTCCTTCACTTTGTTTATTTTATTTTGTCTTGCGCCATTATCTCATGGATGGAAGAGGCTGGAGTTAAACTTGCCGTGCAGTGATGAGTTGCCGTTTGTCTTCCCTCGCACGCAATCAGCTGTCCATGCTGTATACACAAACTTTCTTCAAACGCCTGGATGCTTACCCCACGAATTTCAAACTCTACTGTGCTGCTTAACTCCCATTCCCCCTCTTTAGCTTATACAATTAGTCACATTTAGCAATTTAGCACACTTCATACTAGTTATGAAATTGGGCATCCTGCCATCACCTTGTAGAGCTCTGATTGAGTATAGCTGTTCTCTCACCTCAGCCTGCCCCTTGTTAGGTAAAGTGAATTTTACTAATGCCTGGCGTGGGCTAATGCCTTCTTTTACAAGCCTAATAAGAATAATGGCTCGTCATAAATTCTGAGTCATCCTGATCTTATGAGACAGGCTGTAAATGAGTTATGAATTATATCTCTGCTTCTTGTGCACTTACTGTATGATGGCGAAAGCGCACTTTGGTGAATTTGCAGACCCAGTGCTGTGAACCCCTCAGCCTTCTTTCCAAAGTACAGTCAGTTCTTCTTTTTCTCCCTTAATTCCACCCAGTAACACCACCAATCCACACGGAGACAAATGACATTGGGTAAGAGAAAAACACTCACCTGCTTTCATAAGCCAGGGCGTGAAGCCAAATGTGAGAAATTGAAGAAAATAGATGTTGTTGTAATTCTCAAGACGTGCTGCTTTCAGCGCAGAGAAATGCAAGAATAACATGAACTGAGTCTGACTGTGGCTTGGTCAGCGGAGCAAAGCCGAGTGGATTAAGGACTCAGAGAGAACAGATGAATTATCTGATTGTCCAGAAGTCATTGAACACATCCCGAGGAGAACATCAATTTCTTTTCAATTAGCGGCTTGTACTGATCCATATAATGTGACTGAAGGAGAGGGGTTTCTGTTTATCTGAACAACAAAGCAGCACATTGGGTTAAAGGTGCAATGTATAAGACGTGGCCACCCACAGAATTCATACTCCAAACAAACAGGGGGCAGCGTATCACCAGATTAGACGCTAACTGCCGCTAACTGTTAGCCAGTCAGCTCGGATAGCCTTGCAACTTGCGGTCCTGTTAGCTGACTCTGCTCAGACTGGGAGCAGTGGTTGGTGTTTACACCATGAGGATAAGAGTTTTGGAGCTGCAGGAGGTGGAGGTTTTCAGACTGGGGCCAGTGGGGGGGTGAGCATAGGTGGACCAGGAATGAACACAACCTCCCATACTGATGGAGATCAGTTTGACAGCACGGAGAACAGTACCAAGGTCATTTACAGCGGCTCTGACCAGGACTCAAGGGATGATGAACACATGGCAGGTTCAGGCGGGGACAGGAGGGGCGTCAAGCGGGTGAGGAGTGAGAGGGCATCAGTCAGCGCCAACCACTGGAGGCCTGACTCAGGGTTTTGGCAGGGTCAGCCCTGCAGCCAGGAGCCAAACCTGGCAAGGAATCCCCCTCGCTGTTGTTGGACTGAAGGCACACTGGAAGCTACAGTGACTCACTGCGGCCTCTTGAGGTACAAATTGATATGATGAGACAGGACTGGCCAGGGCTAGCTGGTTAGCATGCTAACTTCAGTTGATGTCTCCACAACACATGTTTGATATAGCGTCAAAATTAATAATAATATTAATGTTAGTTGAAATTTTTCATGCTTTAAGATAAAATTTGTACGTATTGCTCCTTTAAAGCGAGTATGAATGAACAGTTGTCACAGTAATCGAGATGTAATCTGTTTTTTAAGCCAAAACCTTGGAATAATTTGTAACTGCTCATGAGAGAAGGCATTTTCGCTAGTGGCTATTACAGTGTGGCTAATGCTGAGTGGAGTTTTGGTGTTTGACTTGGCTGTCACTGCCTCCTCAGAATGGCAATAGTCCTAGACATGGGATATTAGGGCTCAACACCTACTCTTTTATTCATTGCCTGGGTGGATTGCTATGCCATCTGTGGCAGCCCAGAGGTGGTATTTGTCAGCGTTGCTTAAAGGTCTTGGTCTCATGAAGGGCAGAACAGTCCAATTCAAATACTGCAACCAGCCTGGGTTTACCATTTTATGTAGGTCTGTCACCCATAATTTAACACTGGCTCGTGCTTTTGAATGTCGGGCATGAAGATTTCAGAGTGAGTACAACATCCCAAAATAATTCCACAGTAATTGCTCCTCTCATCTCCCATTTTGCTGAGAAAACAGGTACATGAGTGATACTCGGAAAGAAAAGCTACACATCTCCCAACAGTGTGGGTCTGTGGGCTTGAAACTAATGGAGAATGTTGTGTTTGGTGGGCAACAAGACGTATTGGCAGAGCTGAGCGCTGATGATGGACCATGGCACCACACTCTGGGCAACAGGAGGCGATAATGATTTCCTTGACATTCTCCCCCAATCTGTGCTCATTTGTGCAAATTCGGCATTACACGCAGTCTAATCAGGGCCAGCGCACTCTGAACGGCAAAGCTCCCTCAGTCCCCCTCAGCGCAGATACAGTCATTTAAAAGATGGGGTTATCGAAATTACAAAGGATAACATTTTTTCCCTGACTGCTAGTGATTTCGTGCCATGCAGACATAGTTTTGACTTTATTTGGGCCAGGTTTTGAGATATCTGCCTGTGAGATTTGTGCTACCAATCTGACACAAAGGATGTTAATTTTGTCAGTGGAGCTTCACAGCAATGAAAAATTACATAAAAAAAAAAAAAAAAAAAAATCCAATGGCAGCATCTCTTCCCGAATCACTGTGATAATCCACAGGGCGAGCAGTCAGCAGTTTTCATTGGAACTACTTTGGTCCAAAGAAATATTCTTTGTGTAAACTGCTGACAGCAAGTTTCTATGGATTATTCAGACACTGATTTCAGCGAAAAATATGTTGCTGTTGATTTTAGAGGCTTTAATTCTTGTTTTTTTAAATTTAAAACAGATTTGAAATATACACATTTTTTCTTTAATAATCTTTGACACAAGACACACAATTTATCACCGTAAGTGTAAATTCTTAAGAGGAAAAAGCTGGAAAAATAAAACTGCAAATAAAGTGAAAATAACAGGAGGGGAAATTTATATAGAAGCGAAACCACTTGTGAAAACAACATCGCACTGCTGGGGAAAAAACCAAACCTCAGCCAATTTAATACTTTCTCTGTCATAATTCAAAGACTCAAACCCAAATCCGCTGTCACACACTTGACTTTGCTAACAAAGGTAGCAAAATATTTATAATCACTGACAAAATTAGAAAAAAGACAAAAATTAAAGATCAAGAAAATGATTTTTAAGTGTAATTTTCTGTTGCAGATGAAATTGCACTCACCTCAGTTGTGCTGAGGTGGTGACAGAGATTTCAGTGGTTGAACTGGTGCCTTAGCACTAGTTTTTCCATCTAATCTGATGAAATTAAAATTCAAAATTAAATTATTTTGTCCGACCAGCTTTCATACATGAGTCCGCTCAACATTCTGCAAATTAATTAGCGCTCTGTCTCAAATTAGCAATGCTATCGTACACAGTTCATTTGAGGGGAATTCCCACACAGGAAACAACAGGGACGGCGAGACGACAAAGGCCAACGCCAAACAGGCAAGTAATGAAATCAAGGATCTCTTGGGCCCATCCGGCTCCAGTGCTACCCGTCCCTGGAGGTCTCGATAAGAGGTTAAGCCGTCCTTCCATCCGTCCTCACAGTTCAGAGGGTAAACTAGCGGAGAAATCGGACACTGGCTCGCTGCGAGTTTCCAGTCTGTTAAAGGCTCTCGAGAGAAGGGTTAAACTCAGGCCAATCTCCCCTAATGTTAAAGAGTGGCCTTTGATTGCCCCCCATCCATGTGTAGTGCGCTGCTGAAGGGGAACCTGACACTGACGTTGTTATTGAAGTGCTGCAGGAGGGGCTGATAACTGGTCTCATCGGCACAGATCCAGTGTACGAGCTGCCTCTCAGCCCCTGTAAAAGACAGTGGCAGGTGTGTGACAGATCTGGGCGTTAGAGGACGTTTGGGACCCCCCCAGAGATGACAGCCTCTTGGCTCGTCTCAAGATCTGATTAGGGGTCTGGCTGTTGGGGATGCCCGATCAACGTCTAAGCCTCTGTCCTCCACCACAGTTTTTCCATATGGCACTGGTGCTCTTGTCAACCCGCAGAAGCGGTTGAATTCCACTGGCTTCCCATGCTTTAGGAAAGGAAAATAGGATGGGGGTGTGTGGCAAATAAAAACTGGGTAAATGCAAAATTAGCCCCATCAGAGCCAATGCATATCTGTTCAAGAGCTGGGCCAGATTCTTCTGAATTTATTCTTCGACTAGAAGATAAAAAGTTAAAAGAATGAATGAATATTTCAGAGAAAACCTGAAACTTTGTGTGCAGAATCCAAACTATCATCAGCCCTGGAGCTTCCCTCACTGGTGACTGAAAGCTTGTTGTCGGTTCAGCTGTGACACAACAGTCCAGTCCTGGTTAAAAACTTACTAAAATGGCAAAATCTATGAAATATTGTGCTTCTCTGCAGCAGATACTGTATGTAGTTGATGTTAACCTTGTACTCTCTGCTTGTTTAGACCTCGTTTTGTACTGAAACGAACAGTTTCAACAGTAAAAAATAATGCAATCTTGCAATTTGCACTGCATTTCAATCTGATCCATTCTGGTGTCTACAGGTTTCACTGTTTGCTGTTATAATGATCCCCTTATTTGAAGCACTTTGTAACTTGGTTTTTGATTATTATTACCAGCATTATAATGTCAAGGAGTGCCAAGGGGAGGCTAAAGAGAGACGCCGGAGGGGGGAGCTGAAATATGAGGGGAATGGATCTTTAAGTCTCCTACTCGACCACAAGTGGCATCATTGTCATCACCTTGTTCTGATTTCATTTCATCTCTCGGCGCCACCACTGCAGGCAATATCTGGGTATTGAGTTACAAGAGGCCCACCTCTTTATTATTTTCATGGGAACTCAAGGACAGGCAGTCTTGTGCTGAGATGAGAGGATATTTATATGAATGCATATAATGTTGTGTTCTCAGTACTCAGGGACATTTAGCGCCTATCTCCGAATAGCATCAGAGGCTTTCAGCTCGACAGAGTCATTAATATCAGAAGGGTTTATGTGTTTCATATTGCCTCCATGCCAGCTGGGACCGCATGCCTGATGAGCTGGCTAGTGTTGTACAGGACGCACAATTCTTTTTCATCGGCTTGTTCACAGTGTGAACTCGGCACGTACCGCTGTCCAGAGATTACCACTTTGTCTCCATAAAGGTCAAGCCAGGGGCCAAAAGCAGCCTTAAATTGACAATTTGGTTTGATCTGCTGGCTCTGCAGCGTGATTGGACAGATATACGTTTAGTCCTGACAAAAACAACTCTTGTTTGGTTGCCATTTGATTTCATTCCATCTGCATTTCTCGCTGGCAGGGCAAAGCGCCTGAGATGTGTCTGATCGGTTTAATAGCACTGCGATGTGGATTGCCACGTCTGGCTATGGAGGATTAAGACGGGGCTCCGAACAGAGAGGGAACATTGTTAGGGCAAATGAAATGTTTGGCAGGTTTGCAGGAGTTACGAGCAGAAGACGTGGCAAATTTCATCGGAGGAGGCAAGAAAATCTCGTAAAAAGAAGAAAGGTAAAGGAAACAAAAACCTGACAGCCCTGACGGTATGGATACACTAATCAACCTGCTAAATGTAAACCGTCAACCTTATGAACAAATCTGTGTTGACACTGTGCTTCAAACAGACTGTGTAACGCAACACCTTTCCCACCGTTCTCACACCATTCCCACAAGTCATTTCACTGATTCTCGGGAAAGCCGAGCGGGAATGAGACATGAGATTGTGTTTGATCCAAACGTTTCTTCATCCTGCAGGGCGAGCGATGTGACAAGCTTCAGCATCTGTAATCCTTGGCTGTTTTTGTTTGAAAATCCACACGTAGCACGTCCATCACAGCGAAGGGCTGAAATCCCCAAATTCCAGTCAATCTGATATTTTGAATTCTCGTCACTCTTTGCGTGAGGAAATCTTAACTGCAGTGACACTGCAGCTATTGTGTGTAGTTTTCGGTTTTTCAAGAGAGGATTAAAAAACATTTTTGGACACATTTTTGGAAACAGAGTCCAAACCTGGAGCCTCTGGGTGGGTGTTCGCCATTACAGCGATTGACAACTGAGATCTGGCATTGCTGGGAGACACAGTGTTTACTTCCACGCTGTTCTACTGGCTGGAGAACATATAGACTGAGATATTTTTCCTCTTTACAGCAAGTATTAGCATCAAACTGTATTCCAAGTACAAATAGTAAAAGTACACATTAGGGAGAATGTCCCATTTCATTTCATCTTGTATTAATGTGGCTCTGCAAAGCAATTAAAGCTCTATTTCCCTGTCAACTGCAGTGTGTATGAAGTATGGACTACCATAAAATGCCAATACTCAAGTTAAGTACAAGTATCTCAAACTTGTACTGAAGTACAGTAATTGAGAAAATGGTAGTCCACTGGTATTCACTTGCCACTTTGCTGCTGTGAGGCCTTAGCGTTAACGTGGTACCACTGGACTGATTTCCAGTGTGGAGATACCGCCTCAGACTGGAAATTAGCATTAGCATGACATTATATTTACCTTAACCAAGTGGTTTTTGTTCTCTCAACTTAATATGTTGTTAAAATTATGAAGCCTGTGCCACCAGACTTTACCTTTTGTGCATGTTTTTTCAACAGTTCAACAGTCTTTGCAGCTCCCAGTCTCAGTGTATGAAAGGTTCAGGCTTTTTTAAGCTTCTTTAAGGCTTTGTTAGCTTCTTTAATGGATGCAGAAGTGATGATGGCAAATGACAATGAGTAGACCTGCAACGTCAGCACTCAAATCACAACATGGAGTGCTGTATGGAGACACAGTGCATCACACAGAGTGATGTAGGTAGAGCTCAAATCACAGATGGGGCTAAGAAGTGGCTAACGTTAGCCACGCAGTTTGTTAGCTGCCTGTAAGACTGTTCGAATTGATGTTATGAAAAATGAGCAATATGAACAAACACCAATATAAGGGGTGCTATCACTGGAGAAAAGGACTTAAAATTAACATTTCTGGTAATTTAGCAGTTGTGAGTTTGACCCAATAAATAGCTACTCAAGTCAAAACAAACACCAAGGAGAAATATTGATTTCTGACAATGGATTTTAACTTCAGTTTGAGTTTAAAACCCTACAGATTCATGGTAATGACACATTTTAGGCTGCCACGGTCCTCCATCTGAATACAGATGAAGAATTAAAATGCAGGTGCTGAAAAACATCCTCCAGGGGTCTGACCAGAACTAATGCCCCATAGGTTGGTTTCCTCGCAGCGCCGAAGCAGCTGCCAGCGTACCCTAGCAACAAGTGCCGTCAAACCCACCAGGGCTGCGAGCGCCGGCGGGAGAGTGACTCACAGTCCTTGTATCCCAGCATGCTTTGCCACTGTGGTGCCCTTCACCCCCTGACCTGCCATAATGGCAGCATGGAGAGATGAAAAGAGCCATGTGACATGAGCGGACACAGTCGCTCCGGCCTCATGCTGCTCGCTGCCTTTTCAGACACGGCTCACATGGAGAGAGCGAAGACACGGGGCAGCTCGGGGGAACAAGAGTCAACACAATCGCCCAGAACAGAAGTCATGTTCTTTTTTCATCACTACAAAGGGTTTGTGCATGCTGATGACGAACCTGCATTTTTTATAAATGGCTCTGTAATGTATTAATTTCAACGCCAGTTTTCATTTTCCACTTCAGTGGTGCAGAATATTGCAGCTTTATTTATGTTTTCAGAAATAACTCATCAAAACAGATTCCTGGAGAAGTTTTACTGACCAGAAGGAGCCAAATGAGAGAGAACGCCAATCTGCCGCGGCGCACGCTTTCACCTTCATTGTCCAACAGTCTCGGCACAGTTTACCCAGTAACATTTACTGTGTGAAAAAGCACCATCTGTGCTCGGAGCCAGCAAAGCGCCGTACTTCAGCCATCATTCCTACAGTCCCTCTGTATTGTGACGGTAATGGGACTTTAAATCAGTGCCTTGCACCCTCAGGGTTCATTACAAGGTGACAGCCCATTGTGGCTGCTCTGTGATGACAACAAGTGGCAATGCAAGGGGGGCAGGAGAAAGTGAGGCAGATGGTTCGGAGAGATGACAATGGTGCCATTTCACCGCGTATCCTCCACCTGTGGCGTGACGGAGGCTGCTGTCGGGGGCTTTTGATGCCTGCTGAGATGAATGCAATGGATGAACATATCTCCTCGTGACAGCCTCCATGTCACTGTTGATTGAGATGTCTAGACACCCACAACAAGAGCTCTGGAAGCAAACTTTGTGAGGCATTGCTCAGCTTTCATTTTCAAGGGGAGACTTCCATGAAATATTAAATGAATGTGGGGCTGGCGTTAAAAATGAAAGTCGGAAAAGAAGGCTGAAACTAAACGATTGAATGAATAAAGCTATGTAATGCAGGCTGAGCCCTGCTTCTTTAATGGGACAGTTCTTTTTTCAGTTCTTCCCTCACACCAAAATACTTGTCAAATGATCCACCCTCTTTCTAAAATGTACCCGACAACAACAGAAAAACAAAGAGCACACTTGCATGTTTGTGTTCATGCAGAAGCATTTCTCCCCCACTTAAATCCAATGATTACTGCCAGATTTCCCGTCACTTGCTTCCCAAAGTGCCAATCAAATAAAATGCAACTGCCAAAGAACATCTCATGTGCACTATAGACTATACGATGGGACATTTCACATGCCATAACATCAGCAGAGGCAAATCCTTTAAAGTAGAGCTTCTACGTGGAGAATACGACCACATGAGCAAAAAAACATCCACGAAATTCCTCCGAGCAGCACATGAAACATTTCTCCGTGTGAGCATGTGTTATAGTGGTGAGCAGCAAAATAATAAAAAAGCCAGACAAGTTGTTTTAAGAGAGAGCAGGTGGCTGCTAGTTCAAAGAGCGCAGGGATGAGGTTGTGTTTTCTTTTCTCCGGCATGTGCACTTTTTTCCCCCTCCGCTCTTTCTTCCCAAAGAGTCTCGTCCTCCTCCCCAGTCTGCCAACTTCAGAGTTGCATTATTATCAGCAAAGTGCTTTTAAATCCGCTCCTGCTCAACACCAGGATGTCTTCTGCATGCTAATCCTCAGGGATACGGATCCGTCACTCCTCCGTCGTTCTCTCATGCCTGGCGTGCCTGAGACAGCTGGGAAAACAGTCTCTGCCTGACGATCTGCACATACAATGGGGATCTCAGGCCACCATAGCGCTGCTAGCTCTGTACAGTGGTGCGCAGTGATGGAAGTATTCAGGTCCTTTACTTTGTCGAAAATACCTACTAAAGTAAAAGTACAGAAATATTATCAATGAAATGTAATTAAAGTATCAAGAATCTTGGATAATTGCTTCAATGAAAATATCTGAGCAGCTTTGAGGGGAAATGTCTCTTTGATGAAGCTGATAACCATCACAGGCATCAGAAACACGAGCAGGAGCCACAATGAGACGCTTTTTCACAAGGGGTCACGACACGAAGGAAGCGCCGGTTTAATCTTTAACCACGTGTTGAATTTTACAAGCTTATCAAATGTTTTTTTGATGGAAGATCTCAGCTGAGAAATTACTCATAACTCCAGCCGTCACATGAATGCAGTGGGGGTGAAAAGTGCAATATTTGCCCGAGGTAGAGGAGCAGAAGTCTGAAGTAGCTGACAGTGAAAAAAAAACAAGTACAAGTACCTCAAAACCGCTCTGAAGTACTTGAGTAAATCTTCTTTCCACCACTGAACATTGTGTTTTCTGTAAAGTCAAGGGGCTACAGTCTTGTGCAAAGCGATGTATTGTGGGTAAATGTTGCTCAGGTTCAACTCTACAAACTGCTAAGAACAAACATTAAACAGTCATGTGACCTTTATTGGGCTGAAACATCCCTAACAGAAGCCTAAGACAGCTCTGATCCCATTGTGTGTGTACTTTCTTATAGTCTGACTCATCCAACTGAGGTTTTGTGGCTGTCAGTGACGGACACAGCTACTGTAGCTTATTAAAAATGCACCATCGCCGTCTAGACAAACGGAGCGAACCTCATCCTGTTAAGCAGGGTTGTGTTCCAGGGCTGGATTTTCGTAATTGGAACAGCAGGTTACTGTGAGGCAAACTTCTGTGCCATCTGATGTGCTTTACCTTTAAAAGTTAAGAAAGTGTTCGAGTTGAAATGAAGCCACGCGAGTTCAAAGTGCTAATCTCTTCAGGACTTTTGAGAAGTGAGCAGCATCACTGAGACTGAGGCTTATTTTCCTGAGCACAGAGAGAGGATGAGAGGGAGCGAGAGGAGCTACAAGCTGCAGAGAGGAGGAGAGTGGAAGGGGGGATAAATATAGAGAACAGTGATAAAGAGGTAATCATCTCCACTCAAAGCATATTTTATCCAGTGGGGTTATTAGGAGGATGGAGATGAGTGAAATCCACACAGACGTCTCCCCCTCTCTCCCTGTATTTACCCACTCCTGATCCTCTCTCCTCCTCATCTCCACGTCCGACCTGCCTTGGCACACTGCCCAGCTCGCTCATTCTCAACCATTCACGGCAATTTTGGCGTTTCACTGATTCACCCTAATAGCTGATGAATGGGCCGGTGCTGCATGCAATACATACAAAATGAAGCAATAGTTTTTAATTAAAAGTTTCACTTTAGCTTCCTCTCCTCTCTCATCTATCATGTTTGTTCTGCAGCAGCAGAGTTCTTGCTCTGAGGATAGGATGCTGTATGGGTTTGAAAGATAGGGGGCAGTGTTCTCAAAGGGAAAACGCCATCAGGAGCAGCTGAACCGCAGTAGAAGTTGACCTGATACTGTGAACTTCAGCAGATGTTAAAGGCAGAAAGTCTCGCACTTCTTCATGAAATATAAATAAAAATCTGAAGTCACTTCTCTTAATACCACTGCACACATCAGTCTGATCAGACTGAAACTTTTTGCTGGAGAATTACAAACAATGTAAAAGTCAAATTTCGGTTAGTAAATGAAATTAAAATGCTGATAAATAAAAGGAAGAATAAAATAAGTAAATATAGAAATCAGTAACCAAAAACAGATCAAAAACACAAGTAATTAAATAAATTAATTCAATCAAATTTGAATTAGTGAAAGTGTAATTTGCAATACTTCTTAGACATTTTAAGATCAAATTAATTTCTGATCTTCTGCTATAAAACAAAGCATTTTCAGAGATTATAGAACTGCCAGCACCGCCAAATATGTCAGCAAATTATGTTTTCCATGTTTTCAGAGATCCACTGACAAACTTCCTGACGTCAATTTAGCTCCAACACTTTGCATTAATCCACTTTTGTCTCCTGGTTAGTTGGTGGACAGACCATGTGTCTCCCTCCTGAAGACGGATCTGTTTGCCTTCTGCATCAAGACAGAAATAGCTCTTAATAATGAAAGATTGATGCGAAGTAAGCTTGTCATTACATGCTGCAGTAGACAATTAGGTGCCTCCCAACATCCAGCCCTCACTGATTTTCTCCTCTTCTTCGTTTCTCCCTGTCATCTCACTCCCCAGTTTCTCTCTTTTTCCTCCGCGCTGACAAAGTTGCTGAAGTCATTTGCTTAAATTTGTTTTGTTGGAGTCTGAGGGGACGATGCAACGAGCCCGTGATTCATTCAGCGAGCTGATGACAAATAGCTGATGGCCCCCCTGCAGCAGGTTTCAAACTTCCTCTTTCTGCTGGGACCAAAGCTCATTAAAATAAATTAGGCAACATCTCTGGTCGTGTGGGGACATAGCAGATGTGAGACCAGCTCATACTTTAAGACACACTTGATTTCGAGTAAAACTTTGACAATAGGGATCATTAGACATGCAGTTAAAGGAATAGTTCAACATTTTTTAAGTTGAGTTTGATGAAAAGATCAATCCAACTCTCAAATATGAAGCCTGAGCGAGGAGATGGTTAGCTTAGCATCGCTTAGCTTAGCAGAAAAACTAGAAACAGCTAGCCTGGCTCCGTCCAGAGGTAAACACTCCACATATATCCACACTGTTAAAGTTCCCTGCTCGACATGCTACATCTCCTTTGTTTAATCCAAACAAAAAGGGCAGAAAAGTTATTTTAGAGGGCTTTGTTAATGAGTGAGCTTTAACAGACAGACAGAGCCAGGCTAGCTGTGTCCCCCTGCTTCCAGTCTCTATGCTAAGCTAAGCTAATTGGCTGCTGACTGTAGCTCCATATTTAGCGTACAGACACGAGTGGCCTCAATCTTCTCCTCTAACTCTCAGCAAGAAGGCGAATGAATGCATTTAACAAAATTTCCTTTTAAAATGAAGGCCAAACACACCTCAAGTTACACTCTGAGAAGTTCAGAAATGTATAAAATATGTCTCCTAACAGACACCAGCTGCAACATTGTCCCTTTCCAACACACACACACACACACACACACACACACACACACACACACACACACACTTACAAACCTTCCACTGTTTAACCCAGTCCGCTTCTCCAGGTGTTCCCATTGAAATCACAGCTACCTCCCCTCTCTCTATCAACCCTCATGCCACTGAGGCTGCGCTCGTGACAGTGCCTGAATGCATTCATAAACACTGGCAGGGCTGACATCTCAATGGGCTGCCTATTCCCCCACTATCAGCTTACACACTATAATTACGGCCAATCATCTTGGATCAAGCATGTCTGCGTGAACAGGCCAACGTAACATCTGCTGCCTTGGCCAGCAGGCCAAGAGGGACTTTCATACTGAAAGGTGAGCTAATTGTGGCTGCGGACGGGAGCAAGGAGTGTAATGCTAACAGGTACGAAGGGCTATTCAGGAACCTACACACAGGGGAGTTTTTATCCCCGCTGTGAGCAGGTGCCCTGAGGTATTTCTTATCTTCCTTATGCCAGTGCAGCATTCTTATCTGCATTAGGAAATGCTCAAAGGCATTACAATAAATCTCCAAGGAGTTATATTTGGAGTGCAATAAAGGAAATACTGGAACTCTGCTGTTTTAAAACCTCCTCGAGATGCAAGTTCACCATAAAGATCTCTATAAATAACATTGCAAGTACTTTTGAAGCTGTTTGGAAGTTGTTAAGACGGCTGTTCTAATGACACCACAGAGTGCTATAATTTTGAGGGATTTGCTCATACAAGAGAAAGGGAAACTCGACGTCGGGAGGCCATATTCCCCTCAGTGTCTGTGTTACTATAAGAGAAATGTCTACCAGGGTCCACTGCCGGTCACATTTTAAAAACCTCAAATTGGTCTGAAAATGGTGAGAAAAACCTTACGCTTAGTTACTCTCTGGGGCTATTAATCCTCCAGAAGACAAGAGGAGAAGAAGAGCTACGTCACACCGGCTGGAAAAATGTGATTGGCAGCTGTGAAGCCTGTTTTGTGGGCTGTGATACAGGCTTTGGTTTATCTCAAATGCAAACCCCAGACCACAAGACAACGCTCTGTATGGGAAGCCTCAGTTGCTGCCAAAGATATCACACGAACACCTAACAGCTAAAGCTGAATGTCATCATGAGAGCCTGACGCTCTGACCTCAGCAGCTCTTTATTTCACTTCATTTTGCAGATTTTTCATGGGAGAGGCAGCTTGAAAATCCTAGATGCTCCCTTTGTTGACCAAAAAACCTGCCAAACATGGCGGCTTTACTGCCCGAAACGTGTTCTGTTTCATTCTCCAAAGGGAGGAGTGATGATCGGAATCCTCGCTAATAAAGACGCTTTCTGTTCATCTTCTCCTCTGTCCAAAAATCCATGTCTCTGCATCCGCCTACACCCATTCCAGTCTTCTGTCTGCGTAAACAAGTTAATCAGACTCAGAAGCCTGTGGGCTGTGAAACAAGCCCCGGCCCTACGCTGGGCCTTCGCAGCCATCAATCATTTCATTTCAGTGGAAAACCAAGCAAACACATACAAAAATCACACCCAACTGCAAGCTTAGCTAGCTCGTCTCTCTGCTGAACTCAGCACCACAGAGCTGGCAGCCGCACAACCTGCAGCCGTATAGATCAGACTCAAAATAAATTGACGCTATTAAAGACTGAGTTAGACGGCGGAGACCGAATGCCTTCCCACCACAGACAACAAGACAGCAGGCAACATGAGCGGTCATGTCGAGAGTTTATATGGATAATTATCCAGCCCCTAATTGTGGGAAGGCTGATCCGGGATAAATGCCCCGGTCACCCTGTCCATCACAATTATCATGATCTGAAAGGCAACAAAACATCTAAGTTTAATAGTCAGTGTAGATTAGTAAGAGTTGAAGCCTTAGCAAGGCATTTTCCCCTTTAACCATGTTATTCTTTGTTTTAGCTACATGGCTATCGCAAACAAATGTTACATTATCCTTTATTGATCCCTAAAATGTATTCTCTGTATTTAAACTATTGTAAGTATTAGGAGGAGTGGGCAGCCACAGAGCAGCGCCCAGGGTCCAACTCAAACCCAAAGCAAACATGCAAACTCCCAAAAGGCCCTGCCCCGGCCAGGAAACCAATCCAGGGCCTTCCTGCGGCGAGGCGACAGCGCAAACCACCGAGCCGCAGTGCTGCCCGTGGCACAGCATGGCACGGCACGGCACAGCCAGTCAGCCAATCCTCTCCGTGTTTGGGAGAGCTTGCATTTTTTTCAAACCCAGTGATTTTTCAGCAAAAAATTGTTAAAAAATGCATGCTATTTACCGCAGCTTTCCACATAAAAATAATCCAGCACAGGCCCCTCTTTTAAGAGCCAAAAGCCACAGTCAAATCTCAAACAATGTCCCCAACGTCCACGAAACTGTAAGGAACTTTTTCTTTCAACTTGTCTTGTAAGGCAGCACCTGTCCTCGGCCTACTTATCGCTCCAATGAAGCTTTTCCTGTTCGTACATGTTTGCAGTTACCAAAGCAGCTAACATACGGCCTGTACAGACGTTAGCTGGAGCTAGCTGATACCATATGCAGCAGCTGCTGGAAGTCCAGTTCTTTCTGTTATTTTCCTCCAGTTTCTGTCCTTTTCATCGGGTCTCTGTAGGTTTACAACGCAGAGTCACGTCTTTGCCTCAACTCACATCGCCCCAGGAGAGACGCTGACTGCTCACGTGTCATCAACTAACCAACAAATTTAGTGCAATTGCAAATTGAAAAGATTGAAAGACAATTATTTCATGATACAAAAATAATAAATATACAGATAAAATCTCGGACCTCCTGTAGACACTGACTAATGTCAGTGAATTTACGGCTCTTTTCTTTGTCTAAGCATCAACCATGATTCACAAGGATAACACGTTTGTGCTGTTTGTTCTGGAGGGAAACAGCAGCTCTTACGTGGTGGTGTGGTGGCTGCCATGAGTCAGCGGTACCTGGAGTGTGTGCAGAGTCATGAAATGTGGGATTTGACTCTAGTGCTCATAATCCATTGTTTTACAGAGCTATAAAGTGGAACAGCTCTGGAGAGCATGCAGACGGAGAGAAGCTGTTCATTCTCCAAGTAACAGGCGGGGGGAGCCTTTCGTTTGCCAAAAATCTACATCTAACATCAAAATATGGCAAGTTGATATACTTTTAGAAGAGAAACATCATATATCTCCTCTGCAGCCTGGAAGAATTTGTTAATCAAGCTGATTTCACCAGAGGCGCAGAGGTGCAAAGAGGGTGACTGTGAAGCAGATCTCTTGACGCCTCTCCTGGTTTTTGTCCAGGCAACACCCTGTTTGACCTCATGTTTAGTCTTAGAAGGGGGTCGTTAAGGGCTTAAGCTGCAATGTAATGAAAATGTTGTGACAACAGCAAAGGGGTGAAGTAAAAACAGGCTTTAGGAGACAGCTGAGCCTCCACTCTGGGGACCAACAGGAGGGTTTAGAGGGAGGAAAATGATGGTTATCTGCACACCCTTGAGACATTGATATTAGCCTTGAGACTGGTGGATGGACTTGATGATAACCCTGAGCGCTGCTCAAAGCCTGTTATAGTTCGGGGTGTTGGCTGCATGCAAGAGGGGATCAAACCAAGAGAGGAAGCTGCCTTAAGGTCAACGTTTTTAACGGTGGCTTATTAAATATTTGCATGAAACTGTCAAATCAAGTAATGATGTGCTATCAGAACTGATACTGTCTCACCAGATACATATGGTTAGAGCAGCGCGAGGAAATCTCGGAGGAAATTTCATTAATTTGGCAGCAGCAGTAATTTAATCTAATACGAAATGCTCTGCTCCCTCAAATGAAACTGAATTTAAGGATGGCATGCATGCAGCTTGTTACGAGCTCGCAGCCGCTTCCCCCCTTTGACTGCATTCATCATAATTCTGCGGCTTGTTGTTTTTCCACCGTATGGTTGCAAGTTGGATGTGACAAAAATGAAGAGTAATGTGCTTTGTCCCGGCTCCTTCGTCCTCGTGCGTAGGCTGCTTTTTGGTTTCATTTCTTTCTATCTTTGTGTTTTTTTTTTTTTTTTGCTGCTAGATGTCCTCCAAGCCAAAAGCACTTCCACATGCTGTACTAGAAATCCAAAGCTCGGTGCCAGAGTGAGAGTTAGCCTCAGTTTTGGACTCCGGCCTGCTCTAACCTCTCTGTTTTGCAGCAGCTGCACCACCCTGTACTTTTCAGTGAGAAGAAACACCACAGGTATGCTGTACGCTGGCGACTCTGCAGTAGTATACACGCCCTTGCATCAGTGCAGTGAAGAACATGAGTGAAACTTATTGCAGTCGGGAAACTGACTTAAGTCACCGTGAATGAGTAATAGTTGTAGTCTAAGTCTCTTTAATGACACATTGATTGCATGCTATTAAATGGCAATTGAGAGATGATGCATGGGGGAGGCTGGTGCCTCTGGTGGTGATACACCAGTCAACTTACGTCTAACCAAGTGTAAACCCACTGTGACGTCACCCGTCGGTTTGTGGACTACTGTTGTGCAGCCTTGAGTTTGGCATCATGGCCGTCACCATCTTTAGAGCCAGACGGGACCATATTTGGACAAGAGGGTGGGGCTGGGGAGGATGCACGTTGCTATGACTCTGTCCTGATTGGATCAGACTGACACGTCATGGTGGTAGTGAATACTGTGTATTTTACTCTCACTGGAACCATTTACAATATTAACATCATGCTGGATTGAAGATGGCTTGAAATTAGTGATTGAGACGATAAACTCATCAGGAGGATGAGAGGTCAGGTAATTTTCTCATAAGCTTACATTATATCAAACGTCCTTTGGCAGCCAGTGGACTCGCCCCCTGCTGGCCATTAGAGAGAATGCAAGTTTAAAGCACTTATGCATTGGCTTCACTTCTCAGACTCAGATGTTCCTCTGCAATTTACACTGTCTGTGTGTCTAACTTGTGTTCTACAAAGTGAGTAACAGGTTACTAAATCTGTTCAAAACTTTTCTTCCATCAGTTTGTTTTTCATGTGATTAACAAAGAATCAACTCCTTTCGCGCTGTTAGTAATTTTTGCCCACAAAGTTTCTGTTTATCACAGTCTGTCTTCATCAAACGTCTGTTTAATTATTCCAGCAAGTCCTTTTGGGGCTCTTTTCCCACAGCGATTCACCGTAAATCAATTTCTCCTGGCCTTATTTATTATTGTAACTACTGAAGTGCAACCACAAGGACGTGGGACTGACGGGCCAAGAGGTGAGCCGTGATGAGACAGACATGTTGGTTCATAATTGCTACATCCTATAATAAGCTAGACCACTAAGTTGGCAACCGCAGACACACACAGGCATGCACATGAGCAACATACAGGTTGATACAACCACCGCTTCATCTCCCACCACCACAAAACAAGGCATGAAATGCTGCCAGCACATGAGTCATGGCAGTATGACATTGTTCGGTGCCCGAGGCCAGATTCTCAGCAGCCCCTCTCCAATCTTTTCATCCATCCCTCCACCTCGTCAGCCCCCTCCACTTTCCTCCTGTCTCGTAAAATGGGCCAGTCTGCTTTACCAGAAGCAGACAGGGAGCCTGGAGGAGGGACAAAACTATTATCTCTCTCACAGCAGCAGCTCATGCAGGAGCTCCAACAGCAGATAGGATTCTCAAACAAGCTGCTGTCCTCACTCAGATTGCTGCCCAGCCTTGTCTTTGCTTCGCCTCTCTCTAGCATGTCCCACCATGGTGGTGGTTTTTCAGACTTCTTCCTCAAGGGCACTCACATACCCAAACTGATTTTCTAGGCTACTGTGTGAGCATGTCTGACAAAACATATCCTGTTTTAGGCGAACAAAGCGTAGAAGAAATTAGGGAAAACACAGCCGTTGTGTTCAGATGAATTTCGGAGATCTAATTCTTAGTAGATCTGCTGGTGTGTTTTGGCATGATGCCTTCGTAGAGGATATGAGTGGGATCCCTTTTTGAGAACAAAACTAACAATAAGCAGTCAGCAGGTAAACAGTAACACCTGTGAGCACGAGAAGCGTGCTGAAGATCAACAGCCACAAAGGGTTCAAATCAGATCAGAAGGGTAAAACAAACACAGAAGAAGGGAAAAGAAAAGGGAAACATTCTGAAAAATGCCTTTTTCCAAATTTTGCAGAACACAACATTTGTATTCCATCTACTAATATGCTGCATTATGTGCTTATTAGTGACACATTTTGAGTTTTCTCCACTTAAATATTTGAATGAAACGAAGCTCTAACTTAAATGCTGAGCTGAACAGTTGGGCAAAAAAGTTGATTTTACTGCAGACTTTAAGTACAAATTATTTGGCTTCTGTTGTACTGGATGTGTTCCTTCCAAACTATTAGCATTCAAATCAATTTCACTCACACAAATTAGTTTCTCTGTTATCAATTACTCAAACCCTTTAAGGCCCAGTAAAAATGAACTCGTCAGGGTTATCGATGCACAATGTATTGTATTTTCTGCTGCCCCGTCATTCCTGATATGCACAGTAGCTCCATGCATCTACAGTACAATCAATATCCACTTTATTAAGTTCATCTAAAATGCACTTGGTCAAATTTCCTTTTGCCCCCTGGAACAGCCTGAATTTGTTAAAACTAGAGGCCTTTTCCAGTCTGCACTGAGTCTGTGCTTGTGTTTTCGTGGAGTCCAATCACAGATCAAGTGCTGTCCCCTTTCAAAGTCTACATTTAGCCCAATACGGTCCAGATTTGTCACACAACAGGTGCACCGTTATGCAGATGTGTAATCACTAGATTATGGCTGAGCCCAGCTGCACACTGAGTGTATACTGATTTGTCATTGCACTTTTAAAAAAGGATTAAAAAATGATGCAGCTGAATCAGAAACGTCGTCTTTTTTTTTTGAAATTCCACACATTAACCTGCTGCTTACCCACAATGCAACTTGACTTAATTCATCAGATTTCACGCGTCTCCCTCTGGAGCCGCAAAAGTCGTCATACAGCTTTTTTTCCCCACACATGCAGTTGTACTCCTGAAGACCTGTAAACAGACATTGACGTGTAAACACGACCAGCAGCAGCGTGCGATGCACAGCTGGCACCGGGCAGAACGGCTTCCACGATTCATTCTGTTTGTACCAAACTGCGACCCTGCCATCGGCAAACTGCAGCACAAACTGCGATGTGCTGGACGACTCGCCTCCTACTCTCCATCTTCATCCAGTTTTGCTGATCACAAGCTCACAGCGGCTTCATCCTCTTATTGTTGGCTGACAGATGGCATGGTTTGCTGCTGCAGTTGCTTGTCTACTTCAAGGTTTGAGGCGTTGTGTGTTTGGAGACGCACACCTGCCCATCAGTTTTGTACTGACTTGTTATTTGCATACACATAGCCAGCCTCTAAGTTGGAATAAGGATGGCTATTTAAATCTGATGTCACTCATCAACGAGGTGTTTTAGCACCAAGGACTGTTGCTGACTGGATGCTTTGGCATAACATTTTTGGTAAATATTGTAGAGTACAGTGTGCATCCAACCACATTTAGAGGAGTTTTACCTACTGGAGTGTATTACTACACTCATACTGCATGCATGTTTATTTATGTGATCTGTTTATATAAATCTTGCTGACAAAAAGAGCAGTGTACATTTTTTAAACGGCATTAAAGGGTTTGATAAAGTTTTAGTGAGTCTCTGCGTGCATTTCCACAGGTCACTTCATGCAACGATTGGCCAGGCGTGCAGAGGGAAGAAAATGAGCAGGGTTTGAACTCATTCTTCACTCAATTACTTACTTCCATCACCTCTCACATGTACAACTGTGCAACACCATGAATGCCTTCAAGGCAAGGCTGGCATTTGAAAGTCTGCGCTGTTATTCCAGTTTGTACAATTCATTGCATCTCGCCTTTCTCCATGATGGCAGGTTGTCTCTCGAATGACTGCTGCGACCTGCAGGGCCAGGGATAGTGATTCTGAGCAGAGTTGGTGAAGTCTTTTGCTGTTAAAGAGGGAAATTTCTGCGATAAAACAACTGTAAGACAGAAACAGAGGATGGATACAAAGGGGTCATTCTGAGGGAGGTGGGTTTGCTATAGGTCTTAAGTTCTCATTCTCTCATTTTTACACTGAAAAGGTTTGCATTGTTGAAATCACAATCACATTTGTTATTATTCTTCTGAGGATAGCTGTGTTTTGCACTTCTACAGGGTTTACTTTCCCCAACAGTATAACATTAAAGAAGCTAACAGGGCTAATGAAAAGTAGCCAACTGATGACTTAGGCTGCCTCTATGGGCCATGTGACCCTGGCAGTTTGTAGCTGTCTGTTAAGAGTCCCAATTTAGGGTTCAGTACCTTGCCCAAGGACACTTCAGCATGCAGACTGGAGGAGCCAGGCATCGAACCACCAACCTTCTGATTAGTGGACACCCCGCTGTACCTCCTGTGCCACAGCTGTCGGATGCTCGTTTAAACCATACTGAACCATTTACAAGGTAGCTGCATTGCTGTTTTGTGACTGCATCTGCAGCAGTCCTGTAGTTACTTCTACCCACCAGACAGACTTTTAGTTTCTGCCTCATTACCTCCCATTAACGGCCTACAGCCAGCAGAAGTAGGGGAGTCAGGGCATGAGGTTGATTCAGACCTGCTGGAGTCCTCGACAGGATGTGAGGATCAAACAGGATCAACAACAACAAACTTTAAAGGGAAAATGCCACAGAGCTTAATTTTGTCTGTTTTAATGGATGGAGTTTTAATATGAAACAGATCGCCATTGTCTTATTTGCGGAAGCACAGGTGGCGAATGCTCAACAAATCCATCATCTTCCTGCTATCAAGGCACACAGCTGCCAATGAGAAAAAGTTCCCAGCAAGGTGCTATCACACAAACAGGATGGCTTTTCCACCAAGCTCCTAAGAATTGTAAACTAGATGTCTGGATTGCAATTTTCTTTTCACCGGAGAATCAATAGATTCTGCAGCGTTCCTGACTGAACCTGCTGAAGCGTGCTTCTCAGCCTAATGGACCCACAAGTTCCCATCTGTTAGTGAAAGGGATCTCAGCGGGTCCTCTCCCCTTGCCGTGTCCAAACACAGGATACTGAGCTCAGACAAAAATGTGATGACTTTTATTGGGATTCCAAGAGAAGGCTGGAAAACAAGTGCGGGACAAGCTCGTGGCCGTTAACCTTCGACTGCAAAGAGCAGGAAAACAGTTTTACAAGCTAAGTGTTACAAGACGTTCTGTCACTGTGTTGCTTTGTTTTCCTTGTTGCGACCTCGCTGTGTCCAACTCAAATACCTGTCATCACAACAGTTAGAGCACCGGGGCGCCGTCCCTTTCCTCATGCACATTTCTCTTTTTCTGCCTATCCTAGAAGCAAGATTAGTGCATGAGCAGGCCATCTTACTTATTATCTCATCATTCCTTTTCTATACAGACAATGAACACAGACTGACAATCAATCTTTGTGCACTCTGATTTAGCTCAGTATATTATGAATCCAGCTCTTTCAGGCTCCAGTTTGTACATTTGCTTTAACGTCTTTATCAAAAGTTACCCTGAAGGAACCCCTGCATGAATTCACAGTGTTAGTTTTTCAGTATAATTTGACCTATTACAACCTGTGATGCCACTGTGACATAACTCAGTCCTGCTGCATTTAGAGAGGCCCCGCTGACGTTTGATTATTTACACTGGAGGCGCAAAGCTGAACCTGTCCATCATCTATCAGGAAACCTCTGAGCTGAGAGGAGCTGCTTTATTTCAGGTGGTTCCTCTCATTCAGTCTGTATCCATGCCTTCAAAATGACCTGAGAAAGCTACAGGCTGATTCAAGACGCGCACAGCTTTGTTCCCTTTCACCTATGTCCTTCACTTGAGCTGCAACGGTTGGATGATCCAAAGTAAATTATTTCCCAGCTATTTTGATCGTCGATTAATTATTCATTTTTCCAGCAAAACGTCAAACACTTTCTGGTTCCACCTTCTTAAATGTAAGAATCTGCTGTTTTTCTTCAGTCATTCATAATAATGAAGAGTAAATGAAGAGTCTTTGGGTTTTGGGCTGTTCGTTGGACAAAAGAGGCAATCTGAAGATGTCACTTTGGAGATTGCGATTAGCATTTTCCACACTTTTTGACTAAGTGATCAATCGATTAATCATGAAAATAATAAGGATTATTGTTAGTTGCAGCGTTACGCGTCACACACCACAAACATTCCTGATGCATTTTCCTCTGAGCTGCTTTAAAACATACTGCGATGACGCATTATGAAACCTTTCTCCTCAACATGATGGAAACTCCCTCGGTGATCAGACTAATGTGTTGTTGTCTGCTGCTCCCTCTCTCCTCTCAGCCTCCTCCAGAGCCTCTCTGTGTAAATTATGAATGCCTTCACCCGGAGAGCAATGGCTTTAACCAGAGTATGAGTATTTAACTGAACATTTAAAACATTAGCCAGATACTTGGAGCGTTATGCCATCACAGTGACAGAGGAGGACAGATTGGAGAAGGGAAACAGGAAAAGGGAGGCAGAGAGGAGAGACGGGGCGAGGAATTAGACATGGGAAATACGCTGCGGTCGCTCATAAAATGGTGAAAGTGAAAAGAAAACAGGTTCCCGCTGACCGCACCAGGCTTTGATGGCACTTGATGAGCTCTTTTGAGTGGGCGTGGGCTGGAGACAGAGACAGGGAGGGAGGGGGGCGGCGGGCACCACAAGGACCGGGGCCAAATTCATCACCCACATATGTTAATCCAACGTGCTGCTCGGCGGCAGCTTTCATTCATCAGTCTGCTCTTAGCGGCGCTGACTAACACGACCCATCAACAGCAGCAGTCAGCAGGAACACAACCTCAACACTCATTGGTTGAAATTTTCTTTTCACACCCTCAAGATTTCCATTCGCTGCCATTCATTCTCGGCAAGTGCTCCTTTACCGCAATAGATGTTATAAGTCACAGTTAAGGCGCAACAGGATGAACTTCCAACATGTATGTATGTACAGCATGTCCTCCCACCTGCCAACCACCTCTTTATATCCAATATGCCAGTGACTTCCAAAATGACATGTATGAATATTCCCAAAATGACACAGATGACCATCAGAAAGTACCAGCAACCAACAGCCAACAGCTCAAAGCAAACGCTTTTCCCACTCAGCTTTAATGATGTAGTTCTATTATAGGCACATTCAATAAAACACACAAACAGATAAATCAGTTCAAGTTAGCCGGCCTACTTTAACTAGCTTTAAAGCTAACTATTGCTTATTGTTCTTCCACCATCAGAAAGCTCAGATTCTCATGAATCGACTGGTGCAAACCATTTCAAGCTACAATCACAACAGGAGGCCCAATAAATGCCAACAGCAGACAAACAAAAGTATTAAACTTGAAGCAACTCACCGATGACGTCTCTCAGTGATCCACAGATCGATAATACTCCAAAAAAACATCCACAAAGGTCCAGAAGATCCACTGCAGTAAAATTGTTTAGTCCAAAACATGATAACAATCCACAGAGAGATGTTTTCTCCTTGTTTCCTTGTCTTCTGCTTGTCTTTTGTGTTTCTCATGTTACAACTTCCTGAAAGTGGCGGCCATCTTGTCTCCAGTCACTATGTTAAGTCTGAGATTTGAAATGACCAATCACGATCTGCCATACGAAGCCTGGCAACCAGAGAAGCCAATAACAGTCTGAGTTGAACAGAAGGGCCTCCTTCTTCTGTGTTAAGATTGAGCCAATCACAACCGATTTTGCAGATGACTGACACTTTGAATAGCAAATGAAATTCTAAACAAAGCGATATCCCACTTCAGTGGGTTATTTACAGGATTTTAGTGGTAATAGGGAGATTACACTCAATTTGAGGTGATAAATATACTAAATGGCTTCAATATGAAGATATATAGCCCAAATATAGTCATATATGCCTTAGATATGAATATAGAAAGCCAAAATTACAAACACTGGCTCATTTAATCGACTGTTAAAAGAAACAGTCAGTCAGAGCAACTTTAAACACATGAATACAGTCTATGTCGATGGCAACCAAGAAGTCTTCACTTCACTTTGTGTGCGGCTTCCACTCGAGGCCTCGGGCGCGACAGATCCCTCACCTCTGCCCTGTGATGTAATGAGACGCACAACCCGGTTTATTTGAACAAAGCTCTGCAAACAGGAAGAGCTATGAATCAGCAAATAAGATAAGTTGTCACAGATGTGCTGGTGGGCAGTTTGATGCTCAATTAATTAGAGGCCATAAAAAGCCAGTTCCTGTAGGTTTTAGGAGGAGGGGTCGTTGTTGAAATGGGATCAACCTCTCCATAGAGTTTGTCAAATTACTTGACTTTGGCTTGTTAATCTGATTTGGGTGTGTCTGGCCTTAGCATGAGTCTCCCAAACAACCTCTGCACTTATCACAACTACTGTAAATGGCCTGCATAACTTTTCATTTCGTCCGAATCTCCTGGATCTACAGTAGGTAACCGATATCCCATTATTTCCCCCCTTGACCTTTAAATTTGGGACTACTCTTCAAGCAAACACAGTAATCAGGTTTCCTGGCCCTCAACTGAGCCTAATTGAAGATACTCAACTGAGAACTCAATTGTGTAAGTGTGATTTAGTTAGTGCCTGGCCTAATTAAAGTCCTGGAAATGACCTCCAAAGTTCTGTGTGGCATTAATCAGCTAAGACACCTCATCAGCTACCAAAGGAAGGGCCACACAGCATTAAGTCGATGTGTGTGTGTGTGTGTGTGTGTGTGTTGTGAGACTGATTTCCTGGTCTTTAACCCCTGGCACAGCTCTGACAGGATCAGCCACACTGTGCTCTATTGACAGCCTTAATCCCACCTCCGTGTTCAAACCTCCATCGCCTGCCACCACACTGATACTGCACACGTTCCTCATTTCCCCGACATGTGGTCCACGCACGGGGACCCGAGTTGTTTTTAGAGTTACGCCCCCATCATCCCCTCGCCCGAGAGACCGAACTGGCTTTTGCTCACCTCCTGGCCACCCTCTGCAAACGTTTGCCTGGATCTGCGGAGGTAATGCATGCGAGTTTTGATTAAAGCGCTCCCTTATGTTTTTTGGCTCAGGGCTGCTCAACCATTAACGCCTGTGCCATGAACAAATGGATTGTGTGCGGGTGCCAGGGCTCTGCCTCTCAGCCTGCTCTGACTCTCCTCCATCCAGCCACACGGTCAAAACTGCACCTTTTAATGCCTCTTAATGTTCTTCTCGCCTTCCCTCGACCTCCGCGTCCATATGTTCACTCTGACAACTTTTGAGATATTTAGCAGTGCTTTGGCCATTAGCTGAAACTCTGCAATAAATCCACTAACAGTCTTGTTCAGCGGTGAGCCCTCCATTTGAAAAAGTGACCAAGTTCCAGCACAAATGAATTCAAAATACCCTTTTAAGGATAGAACTGGTGGAAACTTGGTTAACAAAATGCAGCTTTTTTAGGAGCCTGTCCTCCAAGGAGAGTAACAGTATCAGTTGCTTCAACAAGTGCCCCCAAAATGGAATATATTTACATTTAGCCCTCTCATAAGAACAGGAATTCTGTCTTAAAACAAAGGAGGAAGTCAGATGACATTGTTATAGGGTGACAAAGTCCACGATGGAGACGTCAACAAAGCATCGGACTTCAACAACCATGACTGCAACCATGACTCTGAAAGTCCCCTAATCTTAATAAACCAGTCACATCCACCCAAACCATGATGTTTCCCTATCCCCAACCAAGTCAACTAAACCATAACTATAGCAGTGCGGCGTCTTAAAAGAGATGTACTTTTCAACAGGGATTTGTAAAGATTTTTTAAGACACTGACAACAATCTCATCCACATGATGGAGGCATTAAAACAGAAAACAACTGGACAGATTCGGCATTCGAGCATGATGTGTTGTTGTTTAATCTGGAGGTCATGTTGAATAGATCTGGAGTGCTAAGAGGGAGTCTGAGGGTATTTAATTTCCCCATGCCCATTTTATTGCATCTATTTCTAGGATTTACAGTAAAAACAAGACGGACGCTGCGGATCAAAACAGTTCAAAAACAAACCTTTTGTGTGCGCCATGATTCATAAAGGTCCAGGACAGCCATTGTCTCTGTACCAGGGGTTTATTTTCTATCAGCAAATATGAACAATATGTCAGTTTGGAAACACTTGTTGTGCATTTGTGTAGTTAGAATTGCAGATTATGCCTCTTCTCACCGGCCAACAAATGCCTCACGTTATATTAGCAAAATAACAGAACTAGGATAAAGTTAAATGCATCATACAGAGTTCATCTCCAGTATAAACATCACAGTAAATAACATATCTAGCATAAAATCAGGGTTGAGTTGAGAAAAGTCAAACATAGATTCAATCCCCCCTCCCCACCCCAATAATTTCCACACAGTCCCTAAACTGTAGGGCTTCATTAACGCAATCAACATATATATTTTGAAATTCAGCTATTTAATACAATATTTTGCTTTGTGTTTCTGTCCAATTTAGTGCACCTCACAAATACAATGTGTCAAGAGTTAAACCCAGAGAGGTCCGTCTTTCTACCGTCCAGAACCTCCTCCGTGCCCTGGTGCTTAGTGCAGTCGTTTAGTCTTATCACACTTTCACACAGTCCCCTCTGCAGCTTTGACAATTTTGAAATGCTGCTTTTGTTCGAAGTGCTTGAAAAGAGAGAACGACAGGAACGAGGCCTCAGAGAATCGCAGCACCATCAGCGTTAATGCAGGCGCTCTCCATCTGCTGTTGAGAGCCGTGCTGCATGCCAAGGAGGCGCCGGGCGCAAGAAACCCGCTACACTGAAAGTTACACGTAGCTGTGTTTATGTGTTTGTGTGCACATGCATGTAGGTATTCTGGACTTGATAAGAGCTTACAGCACTGCTCCGCTTACTGGAATCCCGTCCAGCTTTACCAAAAAACAGACCAAATCAGAGGCGGGAAATCATCAGCTCAAACCACCAGTCAGCTCTTCATGGTTTAAAGCACCGTTTCCCTCCACGCATGGGCTGCAGTGAACTACGAATGATGTACGCTTTCCTGCTTCTGGTTTTTCCTCTTGTAATCTCCAATTTTTGCATGTTCCACCTGTCATTGAGTGTTCCAGCTACTGCGTGAGCGATGCCTTGCTTTGCTCCTGAGCGTTACGAAAGGTGAGAGGAACCAGATTGATAGGTGTGATTTGTGATTTTATTGGCAGTGATTCTGTTTGCGAGGGACTCGAGGGGGGAAGAGCGCAGGAAGGGAGGTGATGAAGAGCGGGAGAGGAAAAGGAACATTAAATCACCAATGGTCTTCTCGCACTACCTTAATGGGACTTCTTTGATTTCTTTTTCTTGCTTCCATGCACGGCGCAGATTCATGAAGAGGGTGCTGCTAATATCTTATGTCATAGGAGACGTGGAAAAACTGTGGAGCACAGTGTTTCCACAGCTGCCCTCATGCTGGGGCTCGACGAGGTGGATTGTGGCCACGCCGCAGGATCCACCATCGCTCATTAACTGCACGCGTCAGTCATACGTTCGGCTTCTTCCTGTGTGTCAATCATGGATTTGATCTCCTGTCGTCACTCATATCTTTTCTTTTTTAAGATAAAAGCTACATGTGAACACTGTAATGTTGCTGTAAGCAGATAAAAGGGCATTTGTCAACAATTATAACTTCTCCTGCCAGTTAATTAACACATAATCATATTTACTGAGATATAATAACACACGAACCAAACCTGTTACCTGTGAACCTGTTTACCTGTGGAATGATCCAAACAGGTGTTTTTGGAGCGTTCCACAACTTTCCCCGTCTTTTGTTGCTCCTGAACCAACGTGTTGTTGACGTCAAACTCAGAATAAGCAGATATTTAGAAAAATCAATGAAGCTGATGACATTAAATATACTGTCTTTGTGCTGTTTTCAGTTGATTTATTAATAAATAAATTAATAAATGTGATAAATATAATAATTGAATATAAACAAGACTTTACATACTGCTCATAAATAATGAGGTTAAAATAAAGTGTTGCCAGGAACAAACTGTGCAGCAGTGTGTATTTGTCTTTATTACCTGCTTTGTGAGGGTAACATCATTTCTGCTGTAGTGGAGAATGTTTCATGAACAAATACCTGCAATATCCTCCACAATATAAAGCACACAAGTCAAAGCTTAAATTGTAGTGGTAAAAAGAAAGTGCTGAGTGCAGCACAAGCTTAATGTTAAACACCACATTAGCTTTTGGGACTAAACTGGTATAAAACAGAGGCAGCCGTGTGCATTAATATTTATGAGTCAGCACTAAAGGCTCTGCTCTTCATCTGTTGTCTAAGTATTTACAAAGTTCTGTTATTGATCGTGAGGAGAGTGCTATCTGTGGAGGCTGGGGTGGAGAAGCCACAGTGACTGGTTCAGACCTCAGAGGTCACTATTGACAAATTAGTTTGTTGATGGGTCAGTGAGAGGGGTTGTGAGCCCGCAGGAAGAGGTCAGGGGTCAAGTTTGTGCAAACACAAGGTCTCCATGTTGCAGCTACTGTCAGGAGCTGAGCTGTGTAGAACTGCTGTAGCTTCACATTTCTATGGGATTGTCTTGACAGCGTGCTGTAAAGGGAACAATAGAGCTATATTGCAATACACACATTTTGTCAATTTCTCATTTATTTTATTGTATTTGTAACAGAACATGCAGCATTAAACATAAATGTCACCATTTGATTGTATTGTACCAAAGTTAGCTTAAGGCTAATTTTCATGTGCAGTCCTTCTGTTTTTAGCCATGCTAACACCCTTAATATTATACATATCTTATTAATTAGCAAACGTTAGCATGCTAACATGCTAAACCGGTGAACATGGATTATTATATACATCATTTGCACGTCTTTCCTATTACTGAGTAAAACCTGTTGTAAGTCTTTGCTTGGTTTATTTGGTGAGATTGTGGTACAGTGTGTAAATTGGGTTGTGCAAAGGAGAAAGCTGCTTAAATCCACCGTGCAGGCAGGCGGTGTGCACATATTTCCTATCGCTCCATTACCTCCCTATTGATTGAAGGGCTGGATTTGATGTGTTAATCCGCTCTCCCTGGTGAAAGATTCCTGTCTTTTGAGACACTAAACACACACACACACACACACACACACACACACACACACACACACACACACACTCTCTCTCTCTCTTTTGCACTGGCTGAAAAAAAGTAATCAGCTGAGAATTCTACAAGGCTCCTCGTTCACCTCGCAGTCTTCTGAGAGCCTTTGATCAAGAAGTGCTTAGGTTTCACATAAACGGTTGGATACCTTTCAGAGACCATGCTAAGCACACAGCTACTTGGGGGATTTAGTCTGCTTTAATGCCTGTTTTCAGAGCTCCTCTGTGGTATTTGAGCCAACACGTTAGCTGAGGTGCACGGCGAGTTAAGAACTGCCACACAAGTAGATATTGCAGAGGCCAACGAATGCATGATTGTTATGAAATATTGGCTAAACCCAAAGGCCCTTCTCTGTTGTTCGACGACAAAGCAGTGTTCTCGGGGATGCCGACCTGTCTTTTGTCAGCTCTTCTGCTTTAAATCATGTGGGAACTTGTATGGAATCATAAATTAGGCCAATATATTCTGTGAGATACTCTGTTTCCTAAACAGTGTAATAATATAATGTGAATTTAAGGAGCTTGCAGGTATCAAACATTTTAGTCATTGATGTTGCATCCAAAAGAAAAAAAAAAAAAAGAAAGAAAAAACAGGTAACAGCAACAAATATTAAAGCCTCTCCATCCGATTAAGCTTCTTATCAATCCGCCTTGATTTTCTTGTGATTTTGGAGTATTTACCTAAAAGCTGTACAGTTTAAACGCTCAATGAATTAAATGCAGACGAACGTCCTTTGACAAAACAGGCCTCATTTGTCCCATTTCTGGGCCACCTTACTGACTGACGAGACATCTTTGTTTGGAAACACTCAAAGTCCTGAGACGCCACGAGTGAAATGAACCATTTGGAAATCTTATCAAATAAACATGTTTGCGAGTTTGTCCCTGTCTGCGTGTCCTGTATGTGCATCGGTTTGTCTCATAAATGTATGATACATGATGGAATCCCTCTCCGACGTCTCAATTAAGACTTCTTGTTGTCTCTGTCTGAAACTCGTTGTCTCCCAGCCTCTCATTTACTTGCATGTTTGTGAATATGTCCCTCTATAATGCATTGACAGTCCTACAGCTAACTGCAATTAGCAGACATGTTTTGCAGGTGCATGAGGCTTGCTTTAATTAAAACAAATGCAACTGTTAGTATACACATTGCTGAGCAGTTGCCCTCAGCGAGTGTCCCGTCTCCAACTGCATTATGCCTTCGTGCATCCTGTGTCTGTTGACATACACTACTTGGGCCATTTTTTCCATGTACTTAAATGGAGCTCCCTGATTCATTGTTCCTTCCTTTTTCTCTGGATCGAGGGAATCCCTGCACTCACAGGACGACAGTGTCAGCGCTGCCTCCTGGTCGAAATGCACCGGTTCCACGTTTTCCAGCGGCCAGCCCAGTATCGACAAAAAAGCAACACTCACATGAGAGCACCACCGCCCCCATGAATCAAAGCGCAGAGCAGCGAAAGGTTAAAAGCTCCTGGGGCCTGCAGACACATTTTTCAGGGGGGCGGGTAATAGGATCAGGGCTTCCATAACTCCCCAGAACAGCCAATCCTCCCTCGTTTCTGCCGTTTAGCCTTCAAAGAGAAAGTTTGTGTGTCTGTGACGGCTGGTCAGGGGGTTAAGAGGAAAGTGCATTTTTTTGGTCACAAACTCAATTTCCTTGGTGAGCTGAAGAGGCCATGCTTTAAAACCCAGAGCATAAAGCCTGTTTAATTTGTCCCACATACAGTATCCTCCTGAACCTCTCACCCTGGTATGGACAAAGTCCCGTCCTGAGGAGCCAACCGCAAAGGAATGTCTGTCCTGCTATTCTTCTCCCACTCTTGACCCTTTGTAACGATAATAACGGCACACTCTGTTCTCCTTCATGCGTCTGTGTCATCCTGTCTTTATGTTGTTATCTTAAAGTGGAAAATTTGTCAGCAAAGGAAATGAGGGCAAACAAATTAACCTGTTTCTTATTATTAGAAACTACAATATTTTCCCATGTGTCACTTAACAGTTCCCACATATGCTGTGTTTCATGTCCCGTCCTCTCCCTCTGCTTCATCCCAGCCACGAGTTCTCTCTCTGTCTCTATTACAGGTAAGCTACCTGTAAAGCTAAAGTATGAATCCTACTTCTAAAGCTAGTGACGTTGGCGTTGCCATCTTTATCGTGTTGGATTATGTGACCTCTGTCATGCATTCTGACCTCCTTTGCTGCTCAATCTAGTGGAAGAGGAACTGTGCCCTTTGTGTAAACATGCAGAAAGTCCTCTTAGCGAGGTTAGCACCAGGGCTGTTCTGGCTACATCTGCCATTGCACAAAATTGCCTCATGCACACAAAGCCGGTGACCGTGTGAAGATAAAAGAGCGTGGAAGAGGGGGCGATTAAACCATAGAAATAAGGAAAAGAGAAACAGGAAGGTGTTAGTAGTGTGTTTTGTATAATGTGCTTCGACTTGGTCATATGAGATGTTAGATCCTGAGTCTATCTTCCTTTATTACTCTGATGAAGACCTAATGTTGATACACATTTGTTTTGATGTCTCTGCCACATCCTCGGATGTGTTTTATCTGGAGTTATTTTAAATATGCCCACTGCACGAGGCATTGACACTGTGATAATCTTGGCTAAAAGTAACACTACTCACCTACGCGGCCTTTGTATCGCATACATGCTTCTACAATGTGATCAATTATCACCGTGCCTCTGAGGCCGCACGCCTGACTGCCTGAACTGCTCGTCTCATGACTGGGACAAATGCATTTTAGCCGTCATCACTTGAGCGAGAACACTGTCCCTGATAATTAAAAGAGCTCCATTGTCATGCGGCAGAGCTGCTGCTCCGATGCCTGCAGAGCTGAGATCAGATGACGATGACAGGGCGAGTGTGGAGCTGAGCTGGGAGTAGGCGACGAGGGGGCAGGGTCCCTGGGGGTGACCTCGGCCAGGCTTCGCTCGCCAGCTGCTGCCTGAAACAGGACACCCGAGCCCCTCTGCTGCCATCCACCTGGATCGCTTACCTGACACACATACGGACTGCGCCGCAGACACGCACAGATACAGATGCAAATGCCAGCGGTATCCCTTACTGTACAGTGTAGTCATGCTCTCTTTCAGGCACCATAAACTGCTGTGGAAACTCAAAGCAGTCTCATTTGAGGGCCTGTGTTATGGAGTTTTAGGAGCTTAATCTGCCTTTGAGGCGCTTTTTTACAGTCTAACCGTCTTTGACTGTGATTTCTCCCATTTTGGAATGTCTTACTTTCTATTCAGTGCACTTCTTCCCACAGATAACCCTGCTTTTGACCTGGGGACAGCTACACATGCCATACCTCCATCACACATGGTGGCAGCTGTTTATTTCCACCAGCCAGAGATGAGCTTCACCAGGAGGCCATAAGGCATGGAGGTTCATGCACGGCAAGGCTGACGTTCTGCATTTTGAATGGGCAGCAGAAGAGCGCAAATGACTGAACTGATTTTACATCATGTGATTTAAAGACCCTAATTCTGTACTGTGTTGCAACCTGTGTTTAATGTCCACTACTAAGCTCATCCAAAAATCTTTTGTAAGGGAACCAAAACATCAAGAAAAGGTTGCTGAAACACTTTTGAAATAATGTTTATGAACAGAAAATTAATGATAAATAGAGAATAACCAACTAATATTGCAGAAAATGAAGGAAAAAGTATCAGACTCTCCAAAGCCAAAATAATAAATTTAAAAAAACATTAATTAGAAAATGAAAGTCAGCTGGCCTGCAGAAACAAAGCACCGAACTGTCCACAAAGCAGGAGGGAAAGGACTGCAGCATAAAGGCAGAGGACCCCTACAAGGCGTCCTTAAAGCCACTAAGACTAGTAGAATAAGACACTTAGCACCCAGTCAGCGAGACAAAGGGTGAGCTAAACAGAGCTGTGACAAGATACTACCTCAAACACAATAACGCCAATGCCTCAACAGCACTGATCCAACAGACAGCTCCAAATGGCAAGGAAAAGGGCTCATCAGCTCCACTGATGATCGGATGAAGATCAGGTGTGGCTGATCCAGGAGCTCCAAGAGGGGCGAGGCACACCTGAGCTGTAATTCAGCGTTGTTGCGCAGCCAGGATACACTTGAAAAAGACATTTCCAATCTCACTGAGGTTTTCCTTGTTAAATAAAGGTTAAACACCGTGTACCAGCATGACCACGAAGCATCCTGAGAAAAGAGCACCGTGTTAGGAAATATCCACAAAGTTTATGAGTCTTTCTTAAAGGCCAGGCGGGATTATGGGCAGCAATACATCACACTCAAACATACCTGACAACAGTCCGTGTGTGGTGAAATACTTGACAGCACGAGTAAGTGATCGTCCACACGGCCCTCGCTGATTACCGGGGCATCCCCAGAAACAAATCCATCACCTGATTACGCCCAAAACTCTGTGGCAACACACTCCTTTGAGTTAAAGTAACACACTGCCGTACCTGTCATGTATGAGTGCATGGGCCTCTGTTTGTAGCAGCCAGCGCTCATACATACCTCACACAATGACCCCTATGGCACCCTCATTTGTCAGAGCACGACAAAGCTGCACTAAGAGGCAAAGTGAGTTGGGTGGAGTGACAGAATGGGGAGTGAAGTTAGATAAACACACACAGCACTATATGTCATAGAGTGCTTAGTATGAACAGCTCCACTCCCAAAACGGGTTGAAAAGCATCTGACTAAATCTAATTTAGCCGAGCAAAGGGACAGACTTTCCTCATCCACTGCAATGAAGGCCAACAGCTCAGATTTCCCATCACTTGCTCTCTATCTTTACATCAATCCCAAGTGTGCCACGACCTGCTCCACCTAAATATACAGTCTGAGAGGTAATATTAACTCTGTCCGCAACACCTCATAAGGCTTCTCATCAAGGCTAGTTCATCACGTCGGCTCCCTCCGGTAACACTTTGCCTCCACAGCTATGGCCTTGGGTGATAAATAATTACTCATCGGAGCCTTGACTTTTCTTCGTCGGTGTTTGCACGCTGTCCCTTCGCTCAGCACTGTGGCACTCCGACAGCGTCAATTATTAACCAGCTGCTTTTTGCTTCAGTGTGTGCTCTCTGTGTGTTTGGAACTTCGTGTTGTTTCTGGGCTCAAAGTGAGCCAAGGTGTAAGGAGGTTGGAGAGTATTTCTGCAATAATGTGGCCTGTATTCGTGTGTGTGTGTCTGTGTGTTTGTGTGCGTGAGGACCTCTGAGCATGATGGGCCAACGTCTGTAATGAGTGGGAGGTAAACAGGGGCGAGTTCTCATTTATTCATAAGGCAAACAGAGGCCGTGCAGTGAATGGGAATAAGTATATGATGATTTATTTAGAGCTATTTGTTTCAGGCCACACAGGCTAATTTCCCTCTAAAACAACTAGTACTCTTTGTGCAACTCTGTCCCCCAGCGTCTCCGGCTATACTCCTCATTTTCACCATTTCAGAACGACAAATGTCGCCATATTTTAATGCTAATATACACACACCACTGAGGAATAATTATTGCAAAATGAGCCAGGAAGTCAGTTAATGTGTCAAGTAAAAACACTTTACATGCGGTATCCCAGCCCGTTGATTGTATCAGGACATGTTTATGTGGAATGTAAAGCTCTCTTCACATGCTTTTCGTGTGTCTTTCTGACATCCTGATTCAGTTACCTCAGCATGTGAGGACCTACTTTGGTGTCTGACTGCCTGGAAACACTGCTGCATTTATCACCCTGTACTGGATTTGGCTTCTTCACCTGATCACCAATAATTGAGCATATGCCTCAAATTTCATTTGCATGATTCATCATCACATTAATTCAATTCTTTTTCTTAGAAATGCTACGGGACTCAGGTTGAGGACAAACCTGCACACAATTGGTTAACTTTAGAGCTTTAGACGCAGCCAGGCTAGCGGTTTACCTCCCTCTCCCAGTCTTTATGCTAAGGTAAGCCAATTGGCTTTCTGGGTGTTGCTTTGTATTTAACATACAATACAGACTTCTATGTATCTTCTCATCTAACGCAAGAATGTCTGTATTTCCCAAACTATTCCTTTAATTAGTGAGCTTCAGAACTGTTGGTAGGTGGATTTTTAAATTTTATGCTAAGGCAAGCTAATTCGCTTATTGAAGTTTTATCTATCTTGTCTGATGCTTAGCGAGAAACAAGTAACTGTACTTCCCAAAACTTCACTTAGTGTGCTTTAGAGGTTTAAGGGGAATTTTGAGTTTGCAGCTCTCCCCTCCGTTTGCACTCCTCGTGTTAAGCTTAGCGAATTGCCTCCTGGCTTCAGCTCCATACTTACGGCACAGATGTACGAGTGGTGTCGATCTTCTCATCTAGCTGTTGGCAAGAAAATGAGTGTGTATTTAGTTTGACAATGACACAAAACAGAGAAAGGTCTCAAACATGTACTCTGTGATTGTGTGACTAACAGGCTCCAGCGCTGAGTGGCAGGGCTGGCAGGGTCTTCCGCTAACAAGGCAAACTTCTGCTCCCTTGAGGACGCTTGGGCTCGGCCCCTCTGGCCGCCTTGTTTAGAGTTCTGTCACCCTGCTTTTCATCCAGGAGAAGGAAAATTTGAGCTTAACATGAGCACGTCTTTAATCGTGTGTCAGGATCTATTATCGCCCTTTGAAAAGCAGCAGCTCTTTTGAAGGAGGTTGTCTTAAGGACAGATGCGTGAAAACTTCGAAGTCAAAACACACATGTCTGGAAAGAGTTCTGCTCCCAGACCATCTTAATTGCTAATTTGGTGTGTTGTCTGCTGTACTCTAGGCACAGAAGTGACAGTTCAAAGAGCAGTCCCTCGCTTTATTACTAGCATGCAAACCATTGGTGAACTGCCTTTTCATCATGAACAAACAATCGGTCATTTTCATGAGAATTTCTTTAAACTCAAAACCATCAGTTTTGCTGCAGCAGAGCTAAACATTTCTTTTTTTGTACTTTATTTTTTTTTGCAGGCCACAGCCTCTCTGTTCTGTCACAATGAGGAAAATCTACAGTGTGGTTCAAAAATAAAATAAAGAAACAAAATGAAATAAAGAAGCTCAGAATAGGAATCATCCACAGAGAACACGGAATCAGCATAATGAGCCAAACCCTATTTGTTGATGGCTACGTTCTTCTATGTATGTTTAATGTAAATACATATGCTTATCAGCCTGGGGATGAAACACAGGTATCTCGGTTACATCTGGCCATATAGTGCATCGGATAACACCAGAAACTCTGCTTTGAAGTTTGAAGATCTCTCTTTAAGATACAGAGCCCACGATAGATGAAGCAAACTTGAAATTGAAAGTGCGACTCAGTCACCCCCTCGGCTGTTTTGATTACGGCTGTGTGTGAAGCGTGCCTGCCGGAGATATTTGCTCAGACTTGGCCAGGGATTAAGGGCTTCTCTTCTGGGATCCAGAGAAAACAGAGGTCTGATCCCCTCCATGTCCCACCGCGGGGCACGAGTGGATGGCGACTGCGTTCGTGCGTGGATCCCAGCGGGTCAGTGTGTGTGTGTGTGTGTGTGTGTGTGTGTGTGTGTGTTTGCAAGAGATTTCATAAGTAGCCTATATGACACATGTATATATGTGTGACTGCGTGCACTTAGGGAAAGATGCACAAACGATTCGGGGTCTACGCAAATGCTCTCACTGCTGCTTTCTTCTTCAAAGCGATCTGTCTGATCCCTCCGCTTCATCATTTTACATGGCCTGTAAGATGCTCAGGGCACTTCACATGCAAGCACACACTCATGCTCTGAACCTTGTTTTTCTAAAGCGCTGGCGGTTGTTATCACAGAGCCCACCCATCTTTCGCCGTGCTTCTGCCACGTCTGCGTGTGCAAAAACAGGCTCAGAGTTGCGTGTATGGAGAGGGGGGTCCGGATGAGTGGAGGTTTTGGTGGCTTAGACTTAAAGGGGGTTGGGTGAAAGCTAATTGTGCCCAGGTGACTCCACACAGGTGCTCCTGCGTCGGTACGCGTGTGCTTGCGAGGACCAGTGATGCTGTGTTGATGGAATGAGTAAATGGAAATATAACAAGAAAAGAAAAGCGGATCAAAGAGATTTGTGAGGCTACCAGAAATGCCTGTCTTTCTGCGGCAGCTCGCCCCACCCTCAAAAAAACCACCACATGCGGTCAGCTATGTTTCAATGCAGACTTGAAGCCCTCCCCAGGTCCGTGCCACTGATATTGAGCTGAATGCTCTCTGACAGGGGTGGTCTGTACGCCGTCCCGCAGCAGATGTTGCCGTTCCATTTTCTCTTTCATAGTTAGTTTCCCTTCAGAGAATTGAGCGAGAGGATGAAAACTGTCTCTGTATATTACTGTGAGGAGCCGTCGCTGAAGAGGCCCCGCTGACCCACTCAGGAAGGAATAACAAGCAAATTGAACAAGTCAACAAATGGACATGAGCCTCCCCTTCCCTGTGCTCCCACGTCTCCATGTTGAAGTCACAACAACATCTCATCTCTGCTGACGATCAGCATGAATGAGCTTCAGAAATTTGTGGACTTTCAACAGGTTTCCTCCTCTCATTGTGGCGCATCTAGTAAAGTGCCTGTCAGTGCAGTCAGAAGACTGCGGGGGGAGAGGGCCAGGAGATTCCTTCGGCAAAGAAAAACATACAGGTGCAGTGGAGGAGGGAAGAGGAGATGGAGATTGGGGAGAGCGTTTGGGGAGTCGAGGCAGAAAAAGGCATGAAGAGAGGCTGACAGCTTGTCCCTTCAGGCTCAAGCTGTGATTGATATATGCACCAATACAGTTCTCCTGCAGAGTGTCAAAGACATGTTTGCTGTTTCAGGCTTCCAGTTTTACTATAAAACCATCAGGAGGAGGTGGAGGTAATGTACAAGAGGCACTCCCGCTAGCTGCTAAGTAGCATCAGTCAGGCATAAACAGTCCTAATTTGTTAGATTAATCATTGACATCAGCACTTAGACCTTCAACCACCTCAATACTTTTCAGCTATTTAAGGATTTCTATCCATTAATGGCCAAATCTTCCCTAAAACTGGGCAGATTAAGAACATCTTAAACCTCAAATTGGTTGCCCCCCACCAATGCATTTCTGCCAGATTGGTTGCCATTTGATATTCAGTTTGAGGCCGGTGACAATGTGTGATTACCCCGAACGATCTGGCTGTTGGACGATCTGATGAATTTCTGGCACATCAGAAATTGGAAAACTGTCTCGCCTGAGCAGACTCACCATTCGACTCCTCAGATGGTGTTCAAAACATGCATTATGAACTCTTTGTGAGCTTGTTTAACATTGTTGGAAGGAGTATTTTACATATTGTGGCTGTGGCTGCCATGTAAGTAATATGGAATAATAGATTTATTAACCCAAATAATTTGCTAAAACTTGAGTCATTACTTATAAACTTTGCTGTAATTGTAATTGTAAGTCCAATGAGAGACTGGGACAGGATGGAGGACACCAGTCACTGTCTGTCCACTGTCACTGTCTCCACAGTCTCACACATTTGTGCACAGACTTGTACTCTCTGAGGATTTCTGCTTGCCGCTGCTGCTCTGTGAGCTCATATCATCTGTTTTTATGCGTGCCAGTTTTGAGACTAATTAAACATCACAGAATCGCTCCATTTCTTGCCCTTTATCAACCTTTTGCCTCTTTTTCTGTGTAGCGGAGTAGCTGACAACACGATCAAACCCTACAGTGTGAGTATGAAGGGTAATTAAAACATTTTGTGGATTAAAAGCAGCATGCGCCCAGCTGACGTACTGCAGCAGAATATCTGGATATTTGCTTTAATTGTTTATCTTAGTATTGTTGCGGGTTGTGCATAAATAATCTCTGTTTATGTTAAATTATACATGTTAGAGTAAGTGCATTTTGAAGCCAGGAGACCCAGCAGTGCTACTCCAACTTTCTTGAAACTGTCCCCGGAAAAGCTCGTGCCTCTGAGTCTTCAAGCTGCCAAGAAGCTGCCAGGAGACTTAGAATAAGGCTTCCAGGTTGCGAGCATCTTTTAAAATCCTCAGTGCCTCCTCTGACACTCTGCCCTGGAGGCTGGACGGAGATAAGCAGAGACAATATGTGAAGGTGTAACAGTGGAGATAGGAAAGAAGCAAGGCAGTGCTCTTATGATTTTGCAGGAAGCTGAGCTTGTTAGAAGCGTGAGCAGCACTGTAATGACTTCTCTGCTCAACACTGTGGATATGCTTCCCTATTTCACAGTATGCATACGTTTTTGAGGTTAATCATTGGCATGAAAAATGGATACACTATTGTATATAAAGGCCAGTGCGGATAACAGATTTACATATAACATCTTTTATTCAAGGAGTGACTTAAAAACCCCAACAACTTTAAGAAAACAACAGTCAGAACAGCACAATTAGATTGGCAACGTAACAGCCCCCCCTCATGTACAGTATGTTTCCTGACGCTCGCACCAAAACACACAGTTGATTTTGTGTCTTTTGAGGCACATCTGCTTTCAGAGAGTGGCTCACAATACAAGTAGACAGAAATGAGAAACACAACTCAGCCATTGTTCTCATGCTCCCTGGGTTTAAAGAAACACACACACACACACACACTCCCACACATACACACACACATCAAGTGTATTCAATTCACAAGGAGGCATGTTGAGGAAATTTGAGTCACAGCTTCGGGAAGGCCCTCTGGAGGTCTTTTCCCTCCACCAGAGTCGCTGTTGCTTGAATAACAGTGAGTGCTGTAACTTCATTAACTGGAGGTGGGGGTGGGGGTGGGGGTTGGGGGGGGTGGGGGTGGGGGGGGTGACCCCTGAACTAACTCACAGCCCTGCAACTGAAAGCCAAGTGTTCGTCCACATGTCGTAAATATAAATTAGAATGGATGACCTGAAATTAAAATGTGGATAAAATGCTTCTAGTGTTCAGTATAAAGCAGACAAAACTCTAAAGGCAATGGGAGCATAATAATAATAATAATAATAATAATAATAATAATAATGATAAGAGAGCAAATAATCACTGAGGAGTTATTCAAAATACATACATACTGCTCGGGTACTTCTTGAATAAATACATTTCAAAAATACATATATTTTTATCTTTTCATATTCTTTTTGCTAGAAAAATGTTAAAATTTGAAAGCAGCTATGTATGTTTAAAATATGGCATTAAATCACTCAGTAAAGGCTTTTATCAAAAGCCTCTGGACACAATGTGAATTCACCCATCTTCTTAAAGAAGCACTGCATACAATATCTGTGTCACAGCCAAGGACTTCAAACCAAAAAGACCAAAACAAAACCAAAAACAAACAGTTTCTTCAGATAGTGCAGGGAGATATGACGCAAATCCTTCGACAACTCAACATGATTTTGGAGGAAAATATCTCCATGATTGTGGATTAGAGGCAGCTCTGATGATGAAAAATGTAACAGTGAAATATTGCATATCTGGGGTGCCACCGAGGGGAGATCGGACCTCTTTCTCTCCCGTAACAGCCACATATTGCTTAGTGTTAGTGCTGAGGATGGAGGGAACAGGAAAACTGATGGGGAAAAACAGAAGATTCTGACAATAAGAAGTCATAATATTTAGAGACAAAAGTTGTAATATTTCAAGAGTAAAATCACAATATTATGAGAAAATGTCTGATATTTTGCCAAAAACAGTCTTGGTATTTTGAGAAGAACTGAAACTTTACCCAGTAATGTAACACTTTGGCTGTTATAATCTCAAAATGTAATAATATGATGAACTTTTTTTTGTCATTAAATTAACTTTTTGTCATATTTTTAGAATAAAGTCATAACATAAAAATATACATATATACTATATATGTATATGTACTGTACAACAACCTAAATGTTATAATTAGAAAGGAGAGATTAGATCAGATATGGATGTTTTAGCATTGCCTGACTCCATAAATAACTCCTTATTCACAAAATATTTAACTTATTTTTCATACATTTTTCAATGTCATTCTTTTAAAATTCTAACTTTTATTGTAACATTACAACTTTTCTTGAAATATTCTGACTCATTCTCAAAATCACAGTTTTTCCTCTTAGAGTACTCCTAATACTCCATTGCTGTACCTCTGACAGCCCTCAGTGCCACAGACAAAAACACATTCAGTCATCCCAGCCAAAGAAACGCCCTGTCATCTGGTAGAACTTCATGTTGAAGGGCCTGTAGAAGTCCCGTAGCCTCTGCACCACCTCGGGGTCAATGTTCGGGTGGGTCCGCCCTTTGGTTTTGCCCAGGCAGTGGGGCTTGCTGCTGCCCTCGGCCTTCTTGAGGCACGGGAAACCCTTGGTCTGGTTGAAGTAAAAGTGTTTGTCTGTGATGATCCTCTTGAGGCCCAGGAAGTCCTGCACGCGGCCCAGCTCTCCGGCCGGGTCGCTGATCAGACGCTCGCCGCTCACGAACAGGATCTGGCCCATGGGGAAGTACTGCAGCCAGTTGTCCAGGTGTTTGGCGTAGATGCCGATCTGGATGGCGCTCCACGAGGTGTCGATGAGCCCCGTAGTCCTGTTTTTGAAGGTGAGGCTCTCGAAAGAGGGAATGTCAGGCTTCTTGGACAGCGTCTGCGTGTAGTCCGAGATAGCCCTGGTGACGGGGTCCCTCACTACCACGATCAGCTTGGTGTCCCGGGACATGGCGGATATCCTGGCCGGAGCCTCTCTGGTCACAAAGTAGCTGGGGGTTTTCTCCATGGTGATCTGGCCCTCCAGGGTCTTGGGCATCAGCTCTCTGAGAAAAGAAAAATCGAGAAAGGATTGGAAAAGGAAGTGAGATATTTGTTTGACCCGGACTCCTGACTGAATCACACACAGCAACTGTCACAGTTGTACAACCGCTCTTACTTAAATAAACACACACCTGGACGAACTCAGGCTATGTCATCAAAACCTTTGAGTCCAATCAATCAAGAATAACACTGGAGCCAGTTTGTTTGTACAAGTTTATTTATTTGATCTCTATCAGGTGTCTTTTTCTCCGAGCTCAATTAACAGTCAAGAGGTGCAACCAAATGTTGATTTGCAGTTTTTGGCGCAGCACCACGCTCTGGATATAAAGACATTCTTGTGGTGATAGAATGCAGATGCTACCTCAAGTGTTCCTTAATGTAGCCTGAGGGCTTCTGAAATGAAGAAGGGGACTCCCCAGGGTCCATTTGAAAGAGGGTATTCTTCACTCTCACATGGCGCGAAAAGATGAATGTCAATCTCTATACCCATACTATGGTAGTGCTGGTTATAAAATATTGATATTTGAGCTGAAAAGCCCTCTCAGCATAATTGATCACCTTCCTGACTTTCACTTCTTGCAACAAATGGTGGAGGAACATCAGAAAAATATGTCAACACTGTAATTTCCCCTCTGGTGAGGAATGAGCGTTTTCCTCCTCACAGACCGGCTCTTGTGGTTTAATATTGTATTTATTTGAAACATGATTTGGGGAATTGCTGTGTTTGTAGGTGTTATAAACAGTTAGATTCGAGCAATCTGAACACACAGAGTAAATATAGTCATAGATTGGTATTCTCAATGTGTTCACCTCTATGAAATTAAATCCCAGTGATGAAAGCAGACTCATAAATCCAACCTTAAATATTTACACCAGCAAAGTTCAGTTAGGCATAACCCCAGGTTCCAACATTTATTTGGCAAAATTTCCTCGTGTGTGCTTGAGTCCTTTCCGCCATGAGCTCACAAAAGGGATGGGAGACAAGCTAATCCATTCGGCCATGCCACCCCTCTTCTCCCACTCCTCTTTCTCCGCTCTCCTTCTGCCCAGCTTCCTTTAGGACAGTGACCTTAAGCAAAGCGGGTAAAAGCCGCCCATGAATGATTAACGCACCCTCCTTCTGCCATTTAGAGCCTCTGCAGAATACAGCTTTAAAATTCACCAAAGTACAGAATGCAGGCGTCAATTATTCATCTGCTTGGCTGGTGCTGCTTAAAGCGAGGACTGGCGCTGACAAAGTGGCCCAGGCTCCCAGGGTAGACGCTGTTTGCCACCGTGACAGAACTACTGAGACCCTAGTGGAGGGAGGTCTTCTGAAATGTCTGAAGATTCAAGAGTGCTCAACACTTCAATCTGTTGTTTCTAGGACAAGTCAAGCAACAGCAAGCACGAGCATTTGTGTGATCAAAGTACAGCTTCTTCCTACAGACGAGTATCTTTCTGGTGTGATGGGCACCGTTTTTCTGCCTTGCAGAAAGACGCTGGTAAACAATCATGCTCCGTTTAACATACACAGAATGAAATGAGACAGAGGGCACTGAGATCTTTGCTGAGGACGAGCTTTACACAAATACGGTGCATTTCTAAAGACACAGGCTGTCATGATGAATGTGATGGCTGGTTTCACTGAGGGCTTTGCCCACAACGTGTCCTTCAAAGTAAACAACAAAACACAACATGTAACTGCCCTCCAGAATGAAATATATGAGCATTCTCTGATCTGATGCCACTACCAGCAGGACAACATAATGCAAATCACTGTTACAAAAATAAAAGCATTTTCTGCTCCAACAGCACTGGGTTTGGTTAGGTTTAGGCCCAAAAATGGCTTGTTTAATGTTAGGGAACAAAATTCTGACATTTTGTTGACCTTCGCTTTCTCTGAACTTTGTGGCCCTCAACGATGCCACATTATTTCTTCCTCACTCTCCTTTCCTTTAACACCTGATGATCAATCCTTCCGCTGCCGGAAGTCTTTGTCACTCCAGTGTGAACATGATGTTTTGGGTAGTTGCTTTAACAAATGATGGTGTTGTCTTTCTGGAGAGGAGAGGGCACTCTTTTTTCCTCAGTCTACAGCAACAAACATTTGGACAAGACTATTTGTTGGTCAGATGTGGCTGAAATCAGTTCATGATCACTCCAAAATATTTGGGATAGAGGTTATGACAGTAAAGGTAAAACCATGTTAGAGGAAGAATTCCAAAACTGCTAAAGAGTCATGATTACTGAGGTGGCAGTACAAGTGTATCTTTATCAGTTTTCCTTATGGTTGTTCCAGGCTTTAAAAACAGCTGCTGGTTGGGCTCAGGGTATGAAGTGAAACTGATCTAAAAACCATAAGTCAATTACCTTCAGGCCAATGTCAAAACACACCCATGCTATGTGGCTGAGTACTCTGAATGGATGTTCTCTGTGAGGAGCAGATCACGAGGTCAGCACAAGAGGGATTCGCAGGAAGAGGTCGATAAGAGCAAGAGCGGCAACATAGGTGCGCTGATGTCTCGACATCCGCCTCCAACATTGACCGTCACCTGACCTCCAGAGTCCTCTCGGTATCCGCTACCTCTCGTGCAGCTGTGTAAAGAGGAACATGGACAAGGCTCCTTTCCTGTCACATTAGCTCTGCCCCATCGCCCCAAGAGTCCAGAGCGAGGCTGTATAATGGTGCTTTGAAACAACCTCAATGCCATCTGGGACTACAATGGCTACTAAGCTGACAAGTCAATACTACAGAACACAGAGACTAATCATTGATAAATGGGGGGCTGTCCAGACGCCAGCATGCATGTAGTCTTCCTGAGCGTCTTCCTGCCTATAGTGGCAACATGCTGATTTGGGAACCGGCAGACTTGTGAAACAGCCTTTACAGTAGTACCCCACCTTTATGATGCAAAAGAGTACATTATTGTTTTATGAAAAAGAAATGAACCTGTACTGAAGGAAGCATCCATATTTGATGGTGTGCGTCGAGCTTGTTCTGTGGTCCATGCACTCACAGCAGTGGTGTGTTGGTGCGAGGGGACTCTGGGGGGATTTTCAGGGTCAGTGAGGTATGTGGTACGGTGTGTGACACGAAGATAGTCATGTTTGGAAGTCCAAGTAAGGAGGTCACAAAGCACTCGAGTATTCAGGTTGATGTAAATTTTATAGTTATTGGGAGAATGGTTTCAGGTTCCTCTGTGGAGTGCAGCCATATGAAATGGATACTGCTGTTCTGCTCTGTTTTTAGGCAAATAAAATTCAAACACGCATTTAAGGCCACTAGGACTCTAATTATTGATGATGTTGATCATTTTATTCTTGATTAATTGTTTAAATAAATATTCCACTGATTTAACATTGCACTTTTCTAACACTGTTGGGCCTGTGATGAAAAAAGAGACGTAAAAACACAGATGTTGTTGGCACCTACATTCTTCAGGATGCAGCTTGACTGCTGACAGATAGATATTCAATTTACAAGCATATAAAACAGTGAAAAGAGGCAAATTGGAGGTCTTCTTGGTTCCCAGAAACCCTCACCTGGGACCCAAGTCAGTCTAATTGGGTAGTGTTCCATTGTATTGCCTCAGGTCTTGGGTTTGTGTGTCAACATGTTCGGGTCTCCCATATTTTGTTTTAGGTGTAATTATCCTTGGATATTTTGGATCTGGTCTGGCTGTCCTTAGGCCTCTTTCAGATAAGGTCTCATTATTCAAAAGTTAAATTATCCATGTCGCATTCAAGTAGGTTTTAGAAAAAAATCTTGTTTTGGATTGGTTCCAAAATTTTAGACCTGTGAAGACCTCTAATGCAAAGTTCAGGAGTTGGAACCAGTTAATTTTTGCCAGACAAATGATATTGTTCATTAATTTTCTGTTGATCAACTAATCAATTAAGTGACTGGTACACACCACCAATGTTGGTATACAAGTAAAGATCTTCCATTCTCAAGTTTTAAGTTCAAGTTGGGCAAAGGAGTAAGGAACACTTGATTTTATAGTAAGTGTACTACACTGGGGTATTTCTTTCCATTCTACAGCAGAAGCATGCAGCGCTTTCTAATGAAACTTTATTGGCAGGGTAGGTGATGTAACAGATGACAAGCCGTCCAAGTGCTTGATATTTACTGCAGTTCCAGATTCTGCTTTGATGTCTTCATCGTGCTTCTAAAATACGACTCCCTGAGCACAGTGATGCATGAAACACAGGCAGCGGGATCCACTCATGAAACAAGACACAGACCCAAACCGAAATAAGAAACACGGCGCATGAACCCTGGCCTCCCTTTAAATCAAATTCACTGCATTGGCATGCCTTTGAGTTCTGGAGGGGAAAAAAAAATATTTAGGATGACTAAGAAGTTTAGAACATAACAGCTTGTGTACATGACAGAACATAACACATGTTGTAATTGTACGTCATTTCTCTCATATGGAACTAACTAGCTCGAAAGGGATGCCAGGACTCATTCAGGCAGCTCCATTCCCTATTAAAAAACCAAATCCAATGTACACAGTTACGTGCAGTACATCACTCAATGCGTCCTTTGTAGGCTCGTCTATAAAATAACCACTTCGGAATAAAGGGCCTGACGCATCACTGCTTTCGTTTCCCTACTGAACGAATTTCACTCGCAAACTAACTCAACTCTGCCCTCATATGCAAGCTGTGACTCAAGTCTGCCTGTTATATAAATGCCAAAAAAGTCTGACTGGGCCATAAGGTCTTGTTTACTGTAAATCGTGTGTACGCATAATATGACAACTTGACATATGAATTAGGGAGGAGTGAGAAGCTAACAAGTGATCGGATCTGAATGGGCCATTTCCTGGTGTTATCCTTTTGTAAAGAGCTTGGATCTGGGCCAACGTCTGTCAATTGAGGGGAGCTGTAAAGACGTACAGGCAAGTGGGCATGAGTGCTGTCCACTTCTCCCCCACAAGCCTCTGATTCATTTTTCCTCATCCAGCAGGGAGCCCTGGCAGGCCTACCTACACTCCCACAGTGTTCCCCTGCCACCACCACCAGATAATAATCTTGTAATTGGCTCAATATTTCTGCTGTTTGCAGGCGAAGCAAAGGCCAGCGCCGCTCTTGGTGGCTTGGACTCAGCAGATATTTTCCAGGTCAGTGGATGCTAGCGGAGGTCAGAGAGAGAGGAGGAGGAGGAAGGAGGGAGGGTGATTTAGAGTAATGGCTGCTGTGCGGTGAGGGGAAAGCCCACTCCTCTGAGCTCGGAGCTTTACTGCTCTGCCAACCTTGTGCAAAAACACAGCCCTTAACCTGCCCTGTGGGCCGCAATCACCATCAGCACTGCCTGCCACACATAAAGGCATACAATGACACACATATGACGTGGGGTGTTGGCATGTAACAGCCTCTGCGGATTGCTCTGGGAACCCCATGGAAACACTAATGGATGACAAAATGATATGTTTGTGTTGAACTTCAATTCACCTCCCTGTGCATTAATCACATTTTTGAGATGTGGGCAGTGAGTTGCAGCCTTCAACATCAGCTGAGGGTAGATGGCGACAGATCCGACCATTTATAATCCAGGGATCACAGGTGTGAGCTTCCCAGCAGCAGACAGTCCTGATCAGGATACTCGTCCATTTTTTGACACCAACAGTCCTCCAAGCTCAGCCCACCTGACCTTTTCTTTTTTTGCCTCCACTGGATCCTCGTGCATGCTGTCACCTTTGCCTGCACATCTGCGCTACAGCTCTAAATCCTTCCCCCTTCCTGGACAGATAAATACTCCTCCAACATGGCTACACAGGATTACTGCCATCTGAATCGTACAGCTTCCATGACAGAACTGAGTATCTGTTGTTAAGGCAAACAGCGTGCAGGATTTCACTCCAACCAAAGGCCATATATCTTGTGATTTTCACTCATTAGTTCTTCCTCCAGGGTTGAAGAAGTGTCAATCATTGAAATCACTTGTTGTTGCCTTTGATTGTAATGAAATAATGCATACGTCCAGCTCCACTTGGTACATGAGTACTTGGCAGAAAGCTGAACTCTACGTATAAAATGTATGAACTCTACATATATTATGCATGCCTTGATCCATATGTGGCTAATTGGTCCAATAAAAAAAGAAATAAAGCACTCCTAAAAAAAGTCAAATTATTAGAGTCAGACCAAACATCTGAAAATGATTTTCTGTTTCTCAGTTTTTAATGCAACCTTGGCCATTGTTTTGGATTTTCTTCTCATAATTCACTCCAACTCATAAGTACTGCAGCTTTACAGTGAAGCAACCGGCAAGATCTCGAAACGAAAAATGGCACAAAAAAAAAAGAAAAAAAAAAGCAGTTTGCATTTTGAGTTAAGTAGAAATTATCCAAGGTCGGCTATTGGAATTAAAGAGTGAAATCAGAGTGGTACATGGGAACTGCAGGGGGTCGGAAGCAATTTTGAGGGACATACAATTACAAGATAAGAGTGGTCTATTCTTGGAAAACAACATGGGAGGACAGGGTCCACTGTTTTCCTCTGGGAAATGACATGAATTTGATAAGTAGGAAGGGAAAGAAACCCTGCCTGACACTGGGGACACATAAGATAACAATGTCACTGCGGATGAAAAACTTTGAAATAACAGGGAGTTCATTGTCAGATTGATGATTAGTTGTGTTTCAAATTAACCGGAAAGGATGTGAATGGGTTTCAAAAGCCGGTTCTGTCTGGGAGGAGAGCAGGAAATTGGACTGAAAATGGAAAAATAGTTTGAAGTTACAGTAAACCTCAGTGTCATTAATAAAACCACTTTGTTAAAAACTTCCCAGTGATATTAAAAGACAAAGACGAGCGGAAAACTCTGCCGAGGATAAAGCCTGTTGGCCTCCCTCAGGCTTAGATGGAGGAAAAGCAATAAAGGACAGTTAATCAACAACACAAGAGTTAAATTGGGAAAAGCAACAGTGGAAATGTTACAAAGCCCCAGAAGTTATGTTGTCTCTTCCCATTTGTCTTAAGATTCAGTCAGTAGTTAGTGAAAGCATTCATTCACACTCGTGTAGCCTCAAACACGAGGCTCGTCTGCAATTTATCTCAGTTGTTTGGCAACATCTGGAAAGTCCAATTTTTTTTTTTTCATGTTCACTTAAATATTAGAGACCTCATAAATAATGTCCGGACAGCAAAAACAATCAGTCCGATGTGATTTGCGACTTGGTGAACTTGATTCTAAATTGAGTACAAGAATAATACTGCATCATACACTATAGTAAAAACGTTTTTTTCATATCGTCCTGTATAAATAAATCTCCCTGCTGGACACTCGCCTTACCACTGAGCACTGAGTTTTTCCTCTCTTTTTTGTTTTCTATACAACAAGGGCTATGCGATTTGGTAAAAAATTTATAGAGTTAGCTTTGTGGTATGTCCTTATAAATTTATCAGCAGTGTTTTTAACAGAATCCTTCTTTTTTCCTTGCTGCTGAGTGTAAGTCCCTGGTTTATTGCATAAGGGGGAAAAATAAGCTTTATCTTTACGGCAACTTGCTTGTGAATTATTCACCCTTTCTAACTGTGGTGGAAGACTGAGGCAGGCAAAGAGGCTGCAGGATGCATTCAAGCCATCTGAAGGCTTTTACACATCAACTGGCAGAGCCCGCTCACTTCCAGATCCATGCTGCGTATCAGCAGAGAGGACGGGGGGGTGAGATGTGGAGTGGGTGAGACGGGTGAGAGCGATGAGGGAGGGAGAAGGAGAGTCAGAGGGAGATCAAAAATAGAACGAGGAAAGAAAACACAGACAGAAATATCCCAGTTACAACTGGTATTTTATACCATTATATAATTTTTTCCCAAAGTAGTTTTTAAAGGATCATTTTGACATGAACCACCATACAGGTCTGAAACAAACCCTCGAGTTAGCCAAACTTATTTGAAGTAGAAAATGAAGGAAAATGGTAAAATTACTACCTAACCTGTTTTTCCATTGCAGTTTATGGGCCCACCTCCTGCTTTAACTTTGACATGTTGTACTTACAGGACCATTACTTACATTTTTACTGTAATGAGACCCTAAATTTTAATAAACCTCTTCTTTTTAAGCCTCTCAGTCAGGGACGAAGTCATAAGTTGTTTTAGGCCTGACTAATGCTAACGGCGGAACTAGCTCTAACGGCAACGCATTTCAATGGAACTGAATTAACGAGACTGCAGACACGCTAGCACAGCAGTGCCATTGTGAGCTTGCTAGCTAGCACAATGCTAACGTACTGATGTTTCACAAGTACAATGTCGACTGTAAATGTTCACCATGTCAATTTAGCGTGTTAGCATGCAAATATTAGCTAATTAGCACTAAACAGCTAATTCGCTTTGCAGGTATTCGTAAACTAAAGGACTGAACAAATTGAAAATCTGGCCTGATATATGAAAAGCTAGGAAATCACTTCAGTTGCTGCAGTTCATCCTGAAAATTTTCATTTTAAGTGGTGGACTGGCCAAACCGACCAGCCGGCATTAAGCCAGGCTTTTAGCGTGGCTAATAAACAAAGCTTGTGCTACATCTAAAATGCCAAAATGAATTACCACGTACAGCAGACAAAGCTCCTGTGTGTTAACAATAATCTCAAACCATTTCTCCTCTATATTCGCTATTTGAAGCAATATATATATTTACTGTTTTTTCATTCATTCTCTGGTTCTGGGTTCTCTAAAGCCTGAGGCTGTTTATTTTCTCTCGACTCAGATCAAGACAGAAATGAGCACGTCTCACTTGTAACACTGTCGGTGATACAGTGATTTGAGCTCATTATAAAAACACATAAGTGGCTACGAGGAGACACAGTCCTATTTCACACCTCCCTGGCTGTCCACAGTGCTGCTTCGCTGCATTTACACCTGGATTTTCATGTGGAAAGGTGCAATTACACTGAGATGTGATCACGTCCGCGGCAGGTGTAAAATGTGGCGAGAGTACGCTCGGCAAAAGCCCGCGTCCCAATCTGCTGAGACGCGGAACCGATTCTGACTATTGCCCGGAGAGTCGGAAAAACCCACCCAAACTGAAAGCACGCCAGCAGATGATGCTATGCTTTGCATCTAGTGATTAATGTTCCATTAAACCAAATTACTATAAGACGTAACCACTAAATATACCCCAAACCGTAGCTGTGTATTGTATCTGTCTGCATGTACAGTGTCTTTGAGTGGATTCTTAGACACAGCGCCCACATTACTTTTTCATATTCCTCTGACCCACTTGTTCAGAGTTACTACATGCAGTTTGAGACAGAGCATGTGGTGATGACACTTCAGAGGGATCAGCTTTGCTAACGGCTCAATGCTATTTCTCTTTCTGCCAAGTCAGTTTTTTGGGTCTCAACAGCTTGTGGGAGATAAGACACTTAAACCTGGGTTTAATACCAAAGCTCATTTCCAAGGTATTGTGTTTCTTGAATGTTCACTTATATACTGAAGGTGGCTTCATTAGGGAATGTGAAGTGGTCTCTCTGTGGCTCTCCTTATCCTTTTTCTATAGTTTCTAGTACTGAAATAATCTGAGGAGAAAAGAGAGCCACAGAGAGCCACTTGCCTCGATCGGAAACCATTTCGGCGGGTATTTAAATTCTACATTTAAGCCTGATTTGAATACAAAAAATAAAAAAAGCCCTGTGTCAAATGCGTGAGAGCAAAATTAAATGTGAATTTGTTCAGAGCCAAATGGAAGGCTTTGAGGGGACCGCTCTGCGATAATTACCCATGACAAAAGGCTAGGGCTTTTGTCTTTGGGACCATTACCATGGTGATTTTCAAGCTGCTGAAACATTCAATATAAACATTTCAGTCTGCTGAATATTGCACATAGACTGTCGGTTAAAAAAAAAAAAAAAAAAAAAAAAATCTGTTATGAGCCACATTTCTGCTGGCACAGATCCCGCCTGCGTGCCTCCACTGCTGCTGCTGCTGCTGCTGCTCTGGTTGTTGAGAGCAGAAGCAAATACGAGAGCTCAGAGAAAGAAAAAAAAAAAGACAGAAAAGCTTGTGATTTAAAAATATAAAAGCTAAAGTCTGATAACTGAGGTCCGGTTTCAGATCCGTCTACAAACACAAACTGATGGGCTGGCAAAAAGACAATCCCCTCCGCCTTCTCCCGCTGAAACTAGCATTCCTGAACACTTCTCCTCCGCTCAGTGTGCTGATATTGATTTCACCAGCAAACACTTAAACCATCTGACATTTTCTCTTTTTATTGGGGTGAAAACTCCCAAACGCTCAGCCCATTGTGTGTATTGTATTTTCATTTTTCTCCTTAAAGAGTCTTTGGGATGTTCAGTTGAAGAACAGCTCCACGAGGACATGATGGTATTTCTTCTCCCCCCCTGCAGACAGCTTCCTGCTCTGCCATACTCCCCGGCCCTTCCTTATATCATCTAATATGTATTCCGGGAGGCGGCTTATTAAACACAATCTTGTAAAATCAGATGTGCAGCTTTCATTATCAGTGCATGGAAACGTGAGCAGATTGAAGACGACGTCTCATGAGCTCGAAAAGGATCTGGTCATTAAACTCTTGAGAATGTTCTTAAATGCCTCTTCTCTGCTCGCAGCATTAGCGCATTAAAAAGTGTGGAAATGCATCCAGTGCTTGATACAAAACAGCGTTAATCATGCAGCAACATGCATGTCTGCTGTCTTCTCACTCTAAAACCTGTAGAATTATTTTTGTCAGTGTAGCATAATGTCCTTATCAGGCTTTGCTCCATTAGCCTATCCTGCTATAAACACCCCGAGTCAATGATAAATTACTACTTATTTCAACCTCAACGATCAATCGTGAGCCACTTTTAATCCCGAGGCTGCATCTGTTTTCCATTATACTGTGGAAGAGGCACAGCGGCGGGACTCGCCATGGCTTGTGTTTCACCAGATAGCTCCACGAGCATCCAGTGGGGAGCTCCTGTAAAAAGGAGTGAGTTAGTGTCATGGTTACCTAAGGGAGGAGTTTCCCCTGTTGTTTAGCATTTATAGTCAAGATAAGGCTGCAAATACTCTACTAACCTGCATGTTAGTCTGTCTCTCAGTGCTTCCTGACTCAATCTGTGAAGTCCTGAAAGTCAAATGACACTTAGTCACAATTATCAGTCAGTTAAAAAGGCTCAGCTGTGGGTTAATACCCATTTGGTGCAACAGTGATACTGATCTTCATGTTCATCGCAATGAAGCAAGATGTCGCCCAGTGTAACGGTGCAGCTCATAGATGTGTTTTTAGCTGTTTTTGAACAACGATGGAGGCCAGAGGAGTAACATGTTATCAGGCTTTGGCTGCACAGACTGTCCTTGTTAGCAGGATCAAGTGCTGCTTTTGGTCTTTTCGTGGAAATTGTTGACAATAGGAAACATTTTGGGATTCAGTGCGAGTGAGAAAATGAAAGACTTAAGGCAGGAACGAATGAGGACGCACTGGGTGTGACTGCAATGTGTGTGTGTGCGTGCGTGTGTGGACACTATCACATCCAGATGAAAAGCTTGAGGAGATGATGTGCATCCTCAAAACCCAAATCAGCCGAATATCTGCTTTAATCTCAACAATATTTCCAACATGTAAGCGAACACATATCTCGATAGCACCACAGTGGCAAAACTGCACTCAAATCACACTGCGCTGTACCACACACACACACACACACGCAATTAAAGTAAGAACTTGACAGGTTGAAAGCCCGAGTCTGAGTCTTCTGGCACACTTCTGAGAGCTCTGACTGTAAACCGCCTGGGATTTTTTAAAATAGAACAACTTCTGAAAAGGAGTCATTGTCCTGTTCTAATGCGAGCATATAGAAGAGCCAAAATTAGTCAGGTAGTATCTGAGCCAACGGAGCTGGAGTCGACGGGCTGGCAGATCTCCTCGCTGTGAACTCAGAACATCATTGTGTTTTACTCTCGCACGCTGTGGCCGAGCGGTGTCGGTTTCACGCCATCACGCCGAACTGCAACGCAGTTTTTACTCTGTTACAGCACTTTGTCTGCAGGCAGCGGAGGGCGAAAGGCAGTAAAACACCACTTCCATATGAAATTCTATAGCTGTAACGTGATGAAAGCCACGTATTTGACAGTTAACTTTAACCAGTTTTAGGAACGTATGACGCCAGGAGTTTGAGCTGAACAAAAAGTTAACAAGACAGCGAGAGAGAGCTGCACATATTCGATAGATACAACAGCTGAGAGCTCAAGTTTCTGCTTCCGGAGAGGCAGATAGGAAGTGTGAGATACTGGGCGAGGGGATAAGCGTCAGGCGGGCGGCAGCATCGGGGAGTGTAGCAGTGATTACACTGTCTCCGTGCTCTCTTCCTCTCCGTCTCCTGCCTTTTCCTATTTCATCTCCTCCCTCCTCCCTCCGTCCTTGCACTCCCAGGCTCGGAACACAAAGCGCCTGGCACCGTCGCATCGCTTTCCTCGCCTTTGTGCCAAGCCACAGCCGAGCACAGCGGCGAGCTCGCGCCCTCCACGCCGTCCCGCCGCCACAGAAGAAGCAGAGAGGGGCAGAGATTAGCACGTATGAACGCTCCCTCTTATCGCTTCTTTTGACGTAAACTCATTACAAACAGCCTTGCTCGATCTCTCTGGGTTTTTTTGTTTTTTCAGATTGTCGTGTCAGAGAGACAGAGGAAGGTGAAGATTATGTCCTTTCACTCACATCTACCAGCTTCTCTGTAAACATCCTGCAGAATAAATAATGAGCTTGGTAATAACAAGTTACCAAAGTGATTTATGCTCACCGGGGATGAGAATGAATGCAGTTCAGGAAGGCGGGCGAGGAGGCGCCGGGGTTAAAGACATGGTCGAATGTGTGATTTCCATTCTGCGTCCCTTGCATTATCCATTAAATAAATAGCCCGGGGAAAACGGAACTTCTCGCAGCTCGTTTCTGTCGAGGCAGCGGCGCCGTGCACGACGAGCAGGTGATGTTGAGGCTATGGTGGTGCTATCGGCACCATTTGGACGAGCTCACGGTGATTGTGAGCAGTGCCTGTGAGGTGGGGCGGGATGGAGAACAGGTTGTCGCTGAAAGAAAAGGTGAAAAATTACCCACCGCGGAATGCCACAGGGGCTGAAACGACACAGAATGGCTAAAGCGGAGCCAGCGGTTGCCTGGGGCCGGGCTGTGACCCAGAATTCAACAGACCCCCAGTGAGAAACCAGGAGGCCCCATCGCGGGCGAGCAACAGGAAAACACCTCCTCTTCCTCCCCAGACTGCAGAGAGGTAACCTCATCTGGGAAGCCGGATTGAGAGCGCAAGATAATATGAAGTGTAACGGAGAACTGCGGCGTCTGAGGAGCCGCTGACAACGTGCTAATGTCTTAGCCTGTCAGCTCTCTGTGAGCAAAGACGGATGGTTTTAGAAATAGAACGTAATTACAGGGCAGAACCTCATTGTCGGGGTTAGGACAATGCTCATGGTGTACTGGGGCTTTCTTTATTCCTCCTGCTAAAAGAGGCTGAAGCTGGAAAGTGAGTTTGAGCACAGACACAAAACTGACACAAGCCAGCGACGCCAGTGATGTGTTTTTAGAATAATTTGGCTCATTCTCCATATTTAACTATTCTCTTTTGTATTTTTGGGGGATTTCTTGGTGCGGCCAATTGTGAGTCGGCACGTTTTCACTTCCTTCAAAGAACTGCTGCTGCTGGTCGTGATTCCTCACTTTCTGCCCTCCTATGAACTCCCGCCCCAGTCTTCTTTATTTTGATATTATGGTGTGTTAAACTGCACTTCAATAACTTTCTAGGGCTGCGACTGATTATTATAAAACACTGAAATTACTGTGATGAAGGCTCCTGGCCAGAGGGAGGTTGTGGTTAGACGGTCTTAACCACTCGTTTTTGTTCAACACATATGCAGAGTTCGGTCTCACGAGTAGAATTCAGCTCTCTGAGCCTCAGTGTGTTCTTTTATATGTGATTTTCCATACATTAGCCTTATCTTGATCCACAGATACCAGAAAATATCCTTATTAACACTGTGACGAGGATTTCAACCATATCACGGAAGAGGAGCGAGAAACCGTGAGGCGCAGTGACGTTTTTTAAGCCAGATATTTTCCCCACTCACATGATATCCAGATGAACTGGCTATTTGAAGTTTACTACTTTACCTCCAGTTTTCAAATGGTTAAGCCTTGGAGATGAGCCAGAGCCCCGATTCGAAGGCTCTCGCACTTGCACAGCTATAGATTAGCAGTTGTCTCCATGAGGGATGTTGCACTTCGCTCTTTTACGAGCAGGTCTGTGGTGTATTTATGCACGGCATCACAGCGGCGTGGCCCATGCTGCTGTGTGCCCGCATCAGTCCAATAACCAGTGTTCTAATGCTCGCCAAAGCCCGTCTGATTACTAAGCCTGCACCATACCCCGATCTCATGTGAGCAGGTGATTGCAGTTCCCCGGCACATCGCAGCGGAGATGGTAAATGGGGTGTTGAAGGGGGACGGGGGGGGGGGCGGGCTTGATGATTCATGTTATCAATCACAGGGATATTTTTCAATATTTCACATTGATGTAATCGTCCTAAAAACACATTAACATTGAGGGAGTACTCCGCAGAGAGATAATGGCTGGATATTTGCGCTGTTATTGAGTCAAACTCTGCCAGGCTTGAATGACGGATGTGCCTTACATACAGAGAAAGGCTGCGGCGGGAATAAATGCGCTCCGTCCAAATCACAATTAGAAAATAAATAAATAGAGTGCAGAGACAATGACGAGGAGGGGCTGGGTGTGCACAATCATTCAAGAGAGCACATTCGCGGAGAAAAGAAGCAAACCAAAACGAAATGCATATTAGTGCCATTCATATTCACGACAGTTGAACAGAGGCCGTTATGAACCTCTTTCAATCACATTTGCATTTACATTACGGGGCCTGTAATGCAACACCAAACCTACAGAGTGAACAGTCTTGAAGCTAAAGTAAACAACTAGCATGTGTTAAACACAGTCCGTTATGAGAGTCCTGGCTGCAGCGAGCACCAGTAACATGCGCATGTTTGTCCGAGAAAGTGTGTCATACGCTGAGTGCAAACATGTCTGTAATGGTATGTCTGTCTGCATGCGTGTGTTCACCTAGAGACCCGAAGAGCCGCACTAAAGGGCCATTTTTTTTTTTTGCCATAATGTGCATCCAAGAGTTCATCAGGGAGAGCTAGAAACGCGCACTGGCACTCGATTGCCAGAAGTAAAAGCTTTGTGGGCGAGGGGGAAATCCCTCCTGCTGGATTTACGCCTTGCCAGAACCGACCCTGCTTAAAAGCCAGTTGGATACAAGAAAGAGAGAAGAAACATAAGAGCGAAAACAGGGAGGTGAAAGAGAATATTCACTGCTGCTGCTGCTGCTGCTGCTGCTGCTGCTGCTGCTGCTGCTGGGCTGAGTGGAAAATAATATGATGTAATAAATGGTATGTCAGAAACAGAGCTGCCCGCGATAGCCACTCAGTCTGTGCATGCATGTGTGAGTGCACGCACATGTGTGTGTTAAGGCTCGCCATTAGCGCTCATATAACAGTTGGTAGAGCAAACAAAGCACAGAATCACCAATGAGGAGCAGCACAGCTGAGGTGGTAGCAGGGTGAACCATTGACTATATGAGGCTAATTACACACAGTTGTCTCAGAAGGGCCATAAATCAATGCTTGTGGTGAATCCCAAACAACAAAATCAATACAGTTGCGTCTCAATGGCCATAATGAGAATCTGGTTGAAGGCAAGGATTTTAAATCAGCGACATATTGGCTCATTCCAAGCTCAGTAAAGTGGGAAACGCATGTTAAATCACAATAAGACGATTCAAACAAAACATGCGCCCTGACTGTGTGAATGCGGAATTCCAACAAGAGGCAGTTTTAAACAACATTTCATTGTGATTAATAGAGTAATAATTAAAATCTTTTTCTTGCTGCTGTCTGTTGTGAGCGGTTATTAATGGCTGTGGTAGAAGGGCTGAGCCAGACAAAGAGTCAATGTGAAGAAAAGCGTGACTCCAGATGTGTAGGAACAACATGTAAACCGGTGGAGGCCCTGAACTCTCATTTGTGTTAATCAAACTTCTCTAAATTGTTTGTAGAATGAAATTATGGCTGTCAGGGAGGCCCAGGGGACATCAATTAAGCAGATAAGCAAATGAAAATAAATCACTTTTTATCAAATGTGCGGCTGCCCGCCTGTGTGTCCGGTAAACACAGGAAAAACAGGAAGTGATTTTGTTCAGAGATTTGAGGGTCCATAAATCCCAGAGACAAGCAATCAGGATCACCGCTGTGTTCGGAGAGCCCTGGGAAACAGTGGAAGACAGCAAACACATTACTTCCTCCTCAGAGATTAAGACGGGGGGCATAATTTTTCTTTATTTCACTTGTAAGTGATGACACAGGCTTCATTCTGCTGCTTGATTTTGACTTTATTTGTTTACACTCTTTAGTTTCAGTCAAATTTGAGTCATTTCACTATAAGTTTTGGTCCAGTTTTAATGAACAAAAAGCCATTTTAGTGAGTTAATTCTTATTTTCTGTGCCCTCTAAGCATCCTGAGGCTACAACCCCATCTTTGATTACTGCAGTGTTAACCAAGAAGGGCACCGTTTACCTGTTTATACCAGGCTGTGATGGTTTGCATAAACGTGTCCATGTCAGGCCATGCGTTAATAGACTCACTCTCTCCTGTTAATACAGCTGTCATTCACACACAGCAGCTTGCTCGCTCCATTGCTCGATTCACACACTTGGTGCATCTTTGTTGTGAAACACTTTGAGCTGCAGTTCTTGTACGAAAGGTGCTGCACAAACAAAGTTTATTATAATTGCTGCTGACCAAACCACGATTCACTGTGTGGGTTTAGCGTCAAACGAGCGGCTAAAATAACGGGGCCACGCAGTAAAATTGTTTTGGAGGAAGATTTAGAAGATATTTCTGGGTGGAGGGTGATGCTGTTTTACTAATCAGCAGGACATGCAAGATGCCCGCAGGTCTTTTCAATAAAAACGCATTAATATGGTAATTCATGTCCATTCATGCGTCTTTCACATAATTGTTTTGATTTTATTCACTGATGTAAATTCTAATACACTTCATCACTTTCTGTCTCTTCTTAAGCTTTAGTCAACTAATAATTTCTGCCATCGCTTTCACTGACCAACACTTTAATGATACTAAAAACAAAAGCTTTAACGGAGGCGTAATGAACACGGAAGGGAATTCTGAACAGTTTCTTGATTTAATGAAAGTATGCTCGGATTATTATGTCTGAAAGCACGAAGCCTGGCATGAATGTGCTGGAATTCGGTGGTCCAGTATGCACGGTGGGTAGGGGGACTGTGGGCTGCGAAAGTGCCACATGGGAGAGTAACAATGAGTCAAGGCAGCGCCGTTAATGGATGTGATCACAGCTTCCTGGTGAATAATGCAGCCTTGCTAATTGGCTGGATTAATAATTGATGGAGGCGTGTTTGAGGAGGCGGTGGCGGGAGCTGCAGCCGGTGAAGAACATACAAGCGTCTTGTTAGAGAAGACTTTAAATGCTGTATGTTATACATCTGTCTGCGCTGGCGGTTGGCTCTAAATAACCTCCTACTGATGATGCAGGGGAGGATGACAGTGTGAGATGAAGATGTCAGAACAAACAATCGCCCTGACAACATAATGACATAATGAACCCCGGCCCCACCACATGTTTGACGGTCAAAATGACTCGGGCCCGTGTCAAGTCCCACGGGCGCCGCGATGTTGTTACACCCTTCGTCCAAACTGACCGGAGCTGACCCAGAACCGGCCAGCTGCACAAATACAAACCACTGCAATAATGCAGAAATGAAACATAAGGTATTGATCTAACTGTCAGTTTTTACAAAGCTCAAACTACTCAGTGACAGGAAGTAATGTCCAGACGGGGGCAGGACACAAGCTGATGGGAAGAAATAGGTGTGGCAGAAGAATGGGACATAGGAGGGTAAGAAAAATAGATTTTACGGTAAACTTGATTTATCCGCCGTTCTCGAGGTGTTCGGTTTCCAGAGGACGCATAAAACCAGCCCATAAACAAGTCCCGTCTTCCTGTCTTTTCAGGTCCACACCTTCAAACCACTCTTCTGCTCTTAAAGGAGACAATAGGATCAATATCTCAGGGTGTGTTCAAAGGATTTCTGACGATCCAAAATCATTTGTTGTACAGTTCAATAGGTGCTACACACAAAAGAACTGGAAACAATGACCTGGTGGGATTGCTGAAGTCAGTAAAGACTACACCTGTGTTGTTTGATGAAAAGCAGTGCAGAGGGGCACAACATGAAGCTGAGGACTGCAGATCCTCTCATCTTATTCTGGGCTAGAGAGGGAAAAAGCGTATTTCACAAACGTAAGACTATCCCCATGAATTGACATTTTGTTCACAGACGATTACACAACTTTATTGCGAGAATGTGTCTTTTTCAGCAGCTTCTCCAGGATTTTGCATCCATAATTTCTCTCCCATTATTCATCTCTCACGTCTCTCATACTGTTCCATCACTGAAGGAAATCTGCTCTCCGCTCCTCTCATTAACATGCAAATCCTCATCTTTAGGAGGAAGGATAGCGGTGGAAAAAAAAAAAAGGAAGCCCTTTTGTGCGAACTCCAGAGCACTCAGGATGTTCCTTCCTGGTTCCATTAGCTGGACATGTTCCTTTGACAGCAATCTCCCTCCTGTCTAATGTACAGTCAGACCTAGTTACAGTAGCAATTACTAGTGTTCAGGTTAAGATTAATTGAATTACTGGGTGGCTTCCTTGCACTCCTCTGTGGGCATATCAATCACGGCCTGTGAGCTACACACACCCTTTATCACCCTCTTCCATCTTTATGTAAAAAGACGCAGGCCGTGCTGTTGCACTCCATCTATCAATAAACGGGTCTGGGGTGGCAAACTCATTTTCTAACACATTCCTCTCTTTAATCAAGCAGCCTGACATTTGGGGGTAGTTAGCAAAAGCTGTTCGCCATCTTTTTCTCCCAATGAATAAAGCGCTGGAGAAAATTAAAAATAGAGCAGCTGGGATTGTAACGACTCTTGTTGGACTTGACTGATGAATGAGAAATAGAAATGGAGGGTAAACCTTCTCTCTGCATGACTTCATAAAATATTAGTGATACATTTTAATTGATAATTTGTAAAGAGAAATCCTGCTATAGAGCCCTGTGAATGGCTCTTTTGTGCAAAGCAACCTTTCAAATTTAAAATACAATAGAGTGCATGTAAAGCATTTGTTTGAACAGCTGGATTCCTACTTGAGGAACCAGGTAGCTTTACAAAACCGCACATGCAATGGATCTGCAGTGCTTCTGTTTGAATAAAGTAGCTCTCAAGGCAGATTAAATGCCACTCTGTCATTCTCCCTCCATTCACCACCTCCATTATTAGCTATTTTAAAAATTGTGCAGGATTTCTGGTCATGGTCTATAGTGCTGCCAAACCCTAATCTTCAGCATGTTTTATTTCCCTCATCACCACCATGCGACTCTTTGTTCGGCATCGAGCGGGAATACACAGAATACGCTGGATGTAGAAGCGCTGAAAGCTCGGAAATAACATCTGAAGGAAACGATGTGTTGGCCTCTTTGTCGGCCATGCCAAAAAAATGCCAATCCCTCATTTCAGATGGACTCCAAGAGCCACACACACACACACACACACACACACACACACACACACACGCACACACACTTGTGCCTCCAGCTTAGCGACAGTATAATTCTGTGTTTCACATGGAGACAGAGGTTGGACAGTCAAATAGAGGTTGTGCCTGAGGTGCCGTCTGGCGTAGCCTCTGTCCATGTCTGTAGTTTGGACTCTGCCAAGGCGGCTGGCACTGGCCATGCCCCGATGGAGCAAGAAAAAAAGGATGTTTGGTGCCATCCTATCACCACACAGGCAGCTGGAGATAGCACACATGGCGAGGGTGTCAGAGTCCATGCCTTTAAGCACAGCGGCAGAGAGGGGAACAAACCAGTAAGCCTAAAAAAAGACCCTTGAAAAGAGCGAACTGGTGAGCGAACGGAAGTAAAGGGCTTGAAAGATGAGCCTCCAACTTCCTTGAGTAGTAAACACTTAAATGTTTTTTAAAAATTACAGGGGATTGAAGGTCAGGATGGAGATGTGTGCCAGACAAAAAAAATGATATGTGCAAAAGAATTTTAAAGAAAACACTACGGTTGGAACGGAAAATGGAGGACCCAAGAGGAGAGGGCTTCCTTCTTTTTATTGGTTCCCAGGCTTTCCATAGCTCTGGTTCTCCCTCTTTTTCTGTCTGTGTCTTTTTCTCTCTGGTGGAAAATATGGAGGACTCCCTGTCCTGTGATAAAGCTGTTGCCTGTGAGATGGGAAAGAGAGATCCATCACGCTGAGGCGTTGGTTTACCCTGCCAATCCGCACCACTGAGGGCTGTAACGCATACATGCTCCATCCATACATCATTTACCAGACCCTTCTGTGCCCAAATAACATGGGTTTGGCTGCACGTTCCTGAAATCCTAAAGCACTCTGGCAAATCCTCTGAAAGTCTTGATATGCATGAATTCTGGAGGTTGTTTTGCGGTTTGTTTAGTTCGCTTCTGTGAAGAGAGCAGAAGCAGCGCAGTCGAAAGCCCCTTGACTCTCGAGTGCCAAATGATAGGGTTACAGTCTCTCTTTGTTTGTGGAAGGATAACACTTAACTTCCATCAACCTTGGACTGCCAAGAAGAAAAAAACTAAAGCATAGAGGAAGAGAAATACAGTACAGGAAGAAAATTGCAAACACGATTCTTTCTTTTTTCATTTCACTCGTACTGCTTGTAAAGTGCCTGAAGGCAGAACTGCTGTGATGTTAGAAAACATTACCTGGAAGGTTTCCACCGAGTTCAAGGAAAATAAACACCAGCGACATTCACGGGCATTTCTTGAAAAGCACAAAGCCACCAAAGGGCTTCAGGTGTATGTCTTGAAAACAGAACAGGGAGGAGCGGACCTAAAACTATAATGTCTCGAAAAGGTCAAACAGCTCAATAAGGCGACAGAAAGGATTATGGTGCATCGTAGCTTTACAGAGCAATGTATCTTTATACAGTCAAGGACAATAAAAGAGTGACCTCAAGTACTCCTTTTGAAATGTGAATCCCAGAATAAATGCTTCATAATGTATGGGCTAATACCTCATAAAAACACCGACAGCTGCTAAGCTGAATTGGCTCAAGATACAACGGGGTCAAACAGGTTGCTGACTAGTGTACACAGAATCCCAAAAGTGAATAAACAACAGAATCCTAGAAACAATGTAACCTGATCTCAATGTTACAGTACCATCTGCTGGCATTGTGAACTCTGAGGGTGGCACATTCTGCAGCCCTCCTGACCCAGATCAATCACAAACCCTTTCTGCACATGTTCATCAAAGCTCCTGGAGCTCCTGATCCCACAGGACCGGGATATTTGTTTGAAAGCGACCGGTTAGCTTCCTTCATATTGCTAGGTCTCACGAAGACAACAAACAGCTCTTAGTTTTGGTGCGTCAGGTGAATGCATCAGGTGTGAGCGTCTGGTGGAGATCCAGGTGGTGTCCGCAGAGCACCCTGCACCTGCCGCCTGTCCTCACTCACCCATCGGGGGGCAGATTCTCAGGATGCCAGAGGGCAGCTGCTGACAGCCACCGCTTTGGATAGTCCTCTTGCTTCCATCTACCTCCCCTACATGGGGCCTCCAAGGGTCAGCTGCTAAGGGCATGCAAAGATGTCAGTGGGGGTGGCGGAGGTCAAGGAGTTGGCAAGGAGGGGGGACTACAGTCATGAGAGGGTTGCATGCCTTCAGCAGGAGGTGAGTGTCCCGGTTTTACAATTATACTCCCTGATAATCACTTTCACGATCCAAAGGCAGCTCAGAGCTCATGCTCAGGAGGTCTCCGGCGATCACGTTACGTCCGCTGTGTGTGTGTGCCCTCCACAACCCCATCCGTGACCCCTCCACCCACTGCCTCTCTACTCCACCTGCCATCCGCAAACCTGCCCCTGTAAGCAGATGTAGCTGTGCTCCTGAAAAACCGAGCCACTAAAAAAGTGCTTTTTTTAATGCCGCTATCGTATTATCATAATATAAGTTAACTTTTATAGTTAAATTGCACCACTCACTTGAAGCACTGACCATTTTCAGCCAAGTACTTAATGATCTTGAGGCTGCCCAGCCAAAGGTTTATTTTGGAAAAGACTTCATTTAAAACTCAAAGGTAGTCCTGCAGGTTTTATATACTAGGAACCTCCTCCCAGTATATAAAACCTCTCCCTTCCGAGACAAGTCACATTCCAACATCCTGTTTCATGACGAAGCATGTCTAACCACGTTTTCCAGGGGCCTTTAAGAATATTTCATTTCTGCTTCATATTGCGTTTCTGTTTTTCCAATGTAGTGTCAAAACAGGCTAAAATCAATCAGGGGATCAATTAGAGGAAACGGGTTAAATCTGTTTTAGAAATCTCGACTGTGCCTCGGAGAAAAGCTGAAACGAATGGCTCCTCTCAAAGCGAGACCACAGAGATGCATTTTTTAGGGGGGTTGCACACAGAAGACACATAAGACCAGAAATAAAAACGATGTTCCTCATATTTTTTGGCTGATGTGCTTTTATAAATCCAGATAGCCAAGCGAGGTATTTCAGCGTTGGTCTGCAGCGTGGCGCAGAGGGAGCGGGCGGTAAAGACCAAACTATTTTCAACTCAATTGCCGTATTTAAAACTCTGAGGAACATGTCATTCCTTTATTCCTGGCCCGGGTTACATCCAAGGGCAGCGGCGAGCGCCAAAAGCTCACTGGAGGTGCTTACAGTTTGCATGCTCACATAAATATGGACGCAGAGCGCGCACACACATATACACACAGGGGTCTCTGTTCAATCTGGCCTCTTGTTCCAGCTGCTGTGCGGTTTTGTCATGACGACCTGGTGCACAATAAACAACATACGCATGCATGTTACAATTTGTTTTGCGTGTTGTACGGTTTTCGGGCAGCTTCCAATGTGTCTGTCAAACTGGGTGAATTATGGGAACGTCAGGTTTACTGGCATTTAGGACCGTCTGCTTTAGTGCAACTGCTACAACAGCTTTACTGTAAGACACACAACTGAAGAGCTCTTCGGTCATTTCTTCTTGTAACATCCAGCCTCTCCCTTTTGGAGTTGTGTCATGCTTTCCACTGGTCCTCCAAACCTCTCCACACTCACAATGATAAGTGAAATGTCAGGCAGCAGAAAACAAGGCCAGAGTTTAAACTCCCAATTAAGTGACACCAACCCTAAACACAGCCAACATATGAGAAACTTGGAAGCTCGCCTCATTCCGAACGCTGGGAATTCAACAGCTTTTCACCGTCAGCTCTTGACAAATGTGACTTTATTTTCTTCAGGGGTTTTTTTTTGTGTCTTTTTTTTTTTTTTAATGGAGTTGTGTCAACAAACCCAACTAATGGAGGAAAAACTTGTAATCACTAATGAGGAAAAAAACAGGCATTCGTGGAATTTAAACACAGACATTATTATTCTGCACGTTTACATCTGGACCTAGATCTGAATTTTCAATCACAGAAAAAAAAAAAAAGTCTTGTTCTGTGTACGTTCACATCTGAAGCCGTCTCGCCGCACAGACCGCCGTACGGCACAGAAATACAGATCAGATCAGCACTGCCGCTTTCTGACACAAATCCCCACTGGGTCACTGCTTTTATGATTAAGACCCTTCTTTTTATTACCATTACAGAATGTGCTTTCAAATAAGGCCAGTTTTATGAAGAGGGAAACCCCTAATTTAATGTGATTTTTCAGCTAGCTGAGCGTGCTCTTTTCATTTGCTTTCTCGTGGTTTTGAGGACTGCATACATGAAGGAAAACACTGAAAGAGAAGCTGAAGTGGATGCAAATGAAATGACTGCAGGACACACAGAGAGCCTGTGTGTGTGTGTGTGTGTTTCTCTGCACGTATAAAAGAAGGATTCCTGCGCTTCACTTGGTTGCATTTCTTTGTGTTTCCATAAATATGCATGTGGCGGAGTTGGTGGCACGCTGCCCTGGTGTTTAACAGGTCACACGTGTTTTTATGAAGAGTAATCAACCCATTAAAGGATCTGATGAAGGCTAATCCAACCGGTCTGCAGACATCAAACAGGCACTGCGGCTGGGTCTAGACAGGTGAAAGCTGGGCGTTCGGTAACCTAAGTAGGCCAAAAACATAATACTGACTACTCTGTAGCATGGACCTCTGCTTTAGTTCACAGTGTTTGTGCTTGACCTCCTTGTTCACTCCGAGTGTCCATTTCCACAACAAAAGCCTAAGAGGTTGTATGTGATTATACGGATACAGCGGTGAGAAATGTGTAGTGAAATCTAACGCCGACCGACTGGGCGATCGGGCCGGGTGTTGGTTTCCTGTTTAACAAAGGGCCTGAATTTATTGCAAGACAATCGAGAATGACGTTTTATTCAGAGAGCTAAATTCGTGTTTTGAGTTGAAAGTACAACACCGCCGGAAAAAAAAACCTTGCTTAAATGTAAAAAATAAATATATAAAGTCAGTACCAAGATTTGAATAAATGCAGATGTGAGACACAACTATTTGGAGACTCTGGACACATAAAAGTGAAGTTAAAAGTTTAAAGCTACCAATGTTTCATGCTATGACAGCCGTGCTGTCAGAACGACAACTTTTATCCTCCTCAATAAATTACAGATTTTTGCATCACAGCTTTGGGTGTGCAGCTGACTTTTTAGGCAGTTGATGGAAATTCCCCCAACGAGCCAGACGAGTATAATTCTGAGAAAGCTGGAGAAGGAGGCCGGAGATGTTGCCACGTCACATTAAGAGCTTAGAGGTGTTAAAAGTATGTTCCACACATTCCCACAGGGACAGAGACGAGTGATTCATGCTGAGGACACATATCGGCCTCGACAATAAACAAAGAGTCTCCTGAGACGGAAGCCTTTCTGTTTCAAGTATTCACTGTTTCTAATGAAAGGAATCGCATAATTCAAGCAAATTGGGCACGGTGATTAGTCACAGAAAAGCTGCCTTGTTTTGCACAAACACAGCTTGTTTTTATTTTTTTATTATACGGGACAGTATTACTGAATATTCAACATGTACTGGACGTGTGTGGAGCTGCCTCTTGGTTTTTGGGAGTTTGTGCCACGACCTTTCAAGCTGTCAGGCGTCACATGAGTTTTAAACATCCTTGAAACCTTAAAACCACCAACTCCCAGGCAGCGAGACTGCGGCGATGGCCGGCTGAGTTTAGCAGCGCAATCAGTCTGATTTCCTGCTTTCGACGGGCGCGTTTGAAGTGCACAAAAACACCTCTATGTGAAATCAGGCGAACAACTTCAAATCAATCAAAAGCTTCCACAAACGCACAAAAGCTATCAACGGAAAGACTCTCAGACGCTGTCGAGGAGAGCCGACAAGACGAACTCCTGCAGAGCGGGCCACGCTGTTGTAACAGTTATTTATTCCTCTTTGCAAATCAAGGGTCCTTCTGTTTTAAGCGGGCAGCATTAAGGGGAACCGGCACTAAGGTCTGTCCTCGGAGGCACCGTCCAAATTCCAGAGAATCTTGGCAACTCCTCGGGATAGATGGGACCCTCATGGATATAAAACCCCACAATGGATGAATAGGTAAACAGAAGGGTGTGAAAGAGTGATGGCGAAAAGAGAATGTTCACTCTCAGAGAGGCACAAAGAGGGAGGTGTGTGAGTGAGGAGATGGGAGAGAGCCAGAGTGTTTGGGGGAGGAGAGGGGGTGAGCGAGAGGGATCTGGAGGGAGCTGTCGGTGAGGGAGAGTAAAAGTTTTGTCTCCAGGCTTTTAGAGGGTGCTGTGTGCAGTGTTAACTCAATCAAAAGGTGAATTATACCTCCTGAGACACTCAGGTAACCTTTCATTATGGCCCTAATCCTTCTTAATAACAGAGCTGCAATGTCGGCAATGCCCCATTAGACAGAGAAGCACTGAGAGGGAGAGCCATTATTCCCCACAGGCCTGTGGAAATGTGAACACACAACACTCACTCACACACACTCGCAGTGACAGATGAAATCAATCACAAACTCTCGACAGCGCAGGAGATGGAGACGTCGAAGGAGCGTAAACGTGTGTTTATGTGGGATCAGAGTTTCCCTCAAGTTTCTCTTCTGTCGGGCGAGACTGAAACTGACTCCAGGAAAGCAAAGTCGGACTGAAGCTGAACTGGAATAAAGGGTGAAAACTTGTTTTTCGCCTTAAAGTTTGCAAAGAAGAATAAAAAACCCAACGCATGCAAAGTTCGATGGGCTAAATTCTGATTCCAGTACAATCTTGAAACCATAAGTCATTGTCAGAAATGTACAGTGTTGTAATTTATCTGCATATCTAAGCATTAAGTTTGGCTTTTTAGCAAAGAAAACCTTTTTACTAGTTCGATTAGGAGCTCCATAAAGAGTTTCTGTAACTTGCACATGAACTCTTAATAATTAAATGACTCATTTGTAAAGTAAAGTATGTTTGATTAAAGTCTTAGTTTAATGGAACAAATGAGTTCAAAGGAAATAAATCTGAAAAAGTTACGCAGAAAGTTAAAATATGTTTACTAAACAAATACATTTCAGTGTCCTTTGGCAAAGCAGCCTGCTAAACTTTAAATAAAGTTAAATTTATAGACACAAGCAGATGAAATTATGTCAGACATTAAAGCTTCGACAGAGACAAAGAAAATTCCAACTTTAATAAAATTTAAATACTTAAAAAAGCAGCCTCGTCTTCTTTCCCAGCCTAATCAAGATGTAAACCGTGATCCCACTATGGCCAAACTTTCAGGCAGTCAGCCCTAAAATGTGCACCAAAATGAGCAGCCTGATAGCATCTAATGAAAGCAGGCCTAATGTGGCCTAATAAATCAACAGGCTGTCCACAGGGCCTCCTCACCCAGCAGCAATTAGGCCACTTCTGCGAAAGTTGAGATGTTAAATAAAGATTTATGGGTTCTGTAGACCAATCTTTATCAGTGATGTAGTAGTAGGCTAAATAAAAAAGTTGCACAGACACAATCTATCATCGTGGCAATTAAAGGAGTAATAACAATATACAGAAGTTAGATTTTAGGAGGGACATTAATTAACCTAATGTTCTGTGATATCCTCAGTGTGACATTACGAATGGGCTGTAAATGTATTCTGAAGATTTATGTTGCTCTGGAAAGTGTTTAAAATGTGAGTTGTGTACGTTTTCCCTCCACGTGTGATTATAAAAATATTCACCTGTACCACTCCAGCCCGTTCTCGTAGTTGCGGTCGAAGAAGTGCGGCTCCGCGCCCACGGCTCTGATGTCCGGATGAACCCGGAGAAACTCCAGCAGAGCCCGGGTCCCTCCCTTCTTCACCCCGATGATGAGAGCCTGGGGCAGCTTCTTGCTCCCCTCCCCGAGCGGGCTGAGTTTACCTGCGAACCTCGGCGACACTTTCCTGGAAGCGACTAAATCCGGAGGAGGCAAGATCAGAGACTCCTCGCGCAGCTCCAAAACCTGCCCCGCGCGCTCATCCGCGAGGACCCGCGAGGAGCGCCTGGCGGCCCCGTAGCCGACCGGCTCCGACCCGGCGGTCCATTCGTACACCAGTCTTTTAGTCCTCTGCGACCTCAAGTCCTCGAGAAGCCCCGCGGGCCGGCTGGAGGACGCTTTGACCGGCGAGGGCGAGGTGGTGCCGCAGCGGTCGGTGAGGCAGTGCAGGAGGAAGAGAGAGGTGAGGAGGGAGCACAGCATGACCGCCGCTTTCCTGAAGATGCCTCGGGACGGGGGGTCCAGTTTACTGATGCGGCTAAAAGCCATACCGGTCCCTGGGTGGTCGGTAGAGGAGCCGCAGCCATGCTAGGCACACATTATCGAGTCTTCTTGCCATTAAGAAACCGAGGAGTCTTCATCCACAGTGAGCTGTGGATAACACCTCTCTCCTCCAGAAAAAAGTGGGTAATGATACCTGCTGCGCACAGGTGAGAAAGCCCAAACTGAACGAAAATAGCCGAACAACAGCCCGCAGGTGCCTCGTCGCACCGCGCACCGAGCTCCGCTCTCAGGTAATGAAGTCCTGTTCTGTCCTCGCTCCGTGGAGGATGCCACCGCGAGCCCTGATGGACCAGCCGCACGTGTATAGAGTTGTAAACTTGTCTCGCACGTCAAGTTGCTTGACGGGCACCTCCCTGGCCAATGAGATGAAGAGGGGAGCAGGCTGCAGCCAGTGATATTCCAGGTGGGCGGGGACACTGATCCAGAACATCTCAGCCAAATTGGAGCTAATTTTCCTCTCCAAATACCAGTAGTGGAAAGTATCCAAGTACATTTACTCTGGTGTTGTACTTAAGTACAATTTTAAGGTACTTCAGTAATTTCACCCACAACAAACCAAGAAAACAAACAAATCACATGACGAGCTTCTAAAATATATTATTAGCCTAAAGATTACATCATTTCATTTGTCTGAGTTGTTGGAAAAAAAGTCCAAAAGAAGAAAACAGTTTAGCGACTCCGTGACACTTTTTCTTCTTTCCTCTCCTGTTCATCATGTCTCGACCCCTCAGCTTTATTTTTTGACACTTTGGAGGGGCCTGACCCCGAGGTCGGGACCCATTGCGGTATTTCATGTAGTCCATGTTTGCTCCATTTCAAGCAGCTGTAACAGTAAAATGTTACATGTAGCATTGATGAAAGTAACGATCACAGCTCTACTAACATCGTTATATATAATTATATAAGAGACAAAGGCAAATTTTCTGTGGAATATTTACTTTTTGATGCTTTAAGTACATTTAGCTGATAATACTTCCATACTTTTACGGAGGATTTGGAATGCAGGTCTTTCACTTGTACTGGAGTATTTTTACTCAGTGGTATTGATTTTTACTGATGTAAAGGATCTGAGTACTTCTACTACTTCTACTTCTTCTACTTCTTCCACTGCAAAATAAATTCAGAATTATCTGTGAGGTGTAAACAAATAGACTGAAAATCACAACAACACACAATAAAATGCGTAAAATATTTCAAAGCCGCAACTAATGATTATTTTCAGTTTCAGTTCATTAAACTGTCAGTTATTTTCTTGCTCAATCGATTAGTTGTTTGGTTTAGAAAATGTCAAAAAAAACATCTATTGATGTTTCCCAAAGCTCAAAATGACATCCTCAAATGTCTTGTTTTGTTCACAAACCAAAGATGCTCAGTTTACTCTCACAGAGGAGCAAAGAAAGCAGAAAATCTTCCATATTAAGGGTTAGGGTAGGAGAGAGAGAATTTTCTTAAAAAATGGCTCAAACTGATGAATTGATTATAAAAACAGTCAACTTAACAGGTGACAGCTAATCAATCAATCGTTGCAGCTCTGAAAGATTCTCCCGAATGCTTAAACTCATGCATGCTAAGTCATGCTAAAAGCCAAACACACACACACACACACAGAGCACCGCTGTGTACAAACAGACAGAAGCTGCTGCCATGCCTGCAGGCGGAGATGTTTGTTTAGCGCCGTCGTCCCCAGTTTCTCCACTGCAGCAGCACGATTTGAGACGGCGAAATGACTCTATCCGAATCACCCGAGAGGCCATTTCTCCGTCACTGACAGCGGCCGCACGCATCTGAAGTCAGGCCACCAAAGAAGACGGCCTCCACCTTCAGCTCCCTTTTTATGACACGCAGAAGAACAAAAAAGTAAAATAATGATAACGGGCCGCATTATTTCTTTACAAGTGAACAAGAACAGAACCAAATGTTTCACATCTGCTCCTGCCTTTTGGGTATTAGCATGAGAATGTGCAGGCAGTGCTTCAATGCTGCACAGCTCACTGCTCGAGAAAGAGGATGGAGACCTCAACACTGGGCTGTATTGGCGGTGCCAGATGTCCCCCCATGTCGCCGAGACAATGGAAGTGGGTGTCCCGCATTTAACAAATCACACCCCGTGTCTTTTCTCTGTCTGCTTGACGCTGGAAAGATGCTCAACCCCCCTCGAACCGACTGTGATGGCACCCTGCATTCCCTCACAGAGGTCAGATGGCTTCACACTGCTTCTTATCACACGCTGCTAAAATAACGACGCTGAAGAAATCATACTCTTCCTTTTCATGTCAAATTAAGTTCTGGAAGCTTATAGAATTACTGCTCTTTATTATTTATTTATTCGCACAGTTATGAAAGGAAAAGTCTCACGTAGTTGCAACATCGAGGTTCCCAACCTGCTGGTCTGGACCCCCGAAAGAGGTCACAAGATAAATCCGAGGGGTCAGACATGATTAATGTGAAAGGAGGGGATCCAAAACAAATTTCTTCCACACGAAAAAGCGTTTTTTAGGACTCCTCTGGTCAATCTTTTTTTGCGCGTGTGTGTCAAATAGTGGTTAGTTTAAGTGGTGGAAGAAAGATACTTTACTTAAGTAAAAGATATAATATCGCAGTATAAAAATACACAATTACAAATAAAAATCCTGGATTCAAAATCTCACGAAGGAAAAGTCGTCATCATGCAGAGTGGAGGGAGTATCCAGATCCTTTCCTTATGTAAAAGTATAAATACTGCAATATGACACTACCCCTTTACAAGTAAAAGTCCTGCATTAAAATGTTGCTTTTGTAAAAGTACACAAGTATGATTAGCAAAATGTACTTACTGCATATGCAGAAAAATGGACCTTGTCAGTGTCATGCTATTATCTTTTTATAGTATTGGATTATTATTATGGATGCATTCGTGTGTGCAGCATTTTTATATTGTAGTAGTACTTTTAACTACTTAATGTACTGTTAGGTAGTTTAATCTTTAATCTTGAATTGAAAGTGAAATAAGCAGTGATATAAATGTATTGGGGTAGTAGTGGAGCATTCACATTCATAGCAGCATAAAGATTTTAATGCTTGTTGTACCCCAAAAATGTACTTTAGAGCAGTACTTGAGTTGAAGTATTTAGTCACTTTCCACAGCTGAGTGTCACCCTTAAGACCTCTCAAAATGATTTAAATGAAACACTCTGAGAAGGGAGAGTCGCTGTCACGGCTCATAGTCATATTGCGTTTGTGCTGAGGGAGGGCTGATGAAGACCATTGATTAGTCTAATAGCACTGTTGTCATCAGTGGCGTCTGAGTAGGTACTCAAGGGCGCGCCTTGTGCAACGTGCCCATTTTCAGCCGGGTTTAATGTTTGTGCAGCGACACATACTTCCTTTAAAAAAAAAAAAAAACAGCATTTAGTGTGTAATTACACACCCAGACATTGGTGCTTTTAGAAAAATGTGCAAGCAGTCTAGAAGGCATGTAAAAACGTAATTCGGCTTTCATCTTCGCCGTTTATCCAAATTGCAGCACTATGGTTACACTGACGCAGCCTTTTTGGAATCTTGGATGCAGAGTTGGGGTTTTAAGTTTAAAGTGAGTACAAACACAAACTGTTTATTATCCTTTGAATAGAGTCATGCATTTTACTTTGCATATTGAATAAATTCTCAGGGCATGTCATGGGAAAGCAAACATGTGTCAAAGCGAAACCAAGTCAGGATCGGCTGAATGATCTGAACCTGATTGTTGTTTCACAGAAATGTATAAACCATACCTTGACTTGTGCGTTAACTCTCTCAAATGCACCATCAACAGTGAGAATATAGTCATGCAGAAACTGTTTCCATTGCCGACCTGGCCAAGTAGTTAGACTGTGCGTCTCAGCCATGCACATAATCTCTAGACAGGTTTATGAACTGAGGTTTGGGAGCTGTCAGTTTGGAGGAGACATCTTTACTGCCAATATTATGGCTTTACGTTTCTCGACCTGAAATCCGTGACGGTAAAATTCAGCCTTTTTTTTTTTTCCTCGAGACAATATTCATCTTTAGCCTCGGACAACCAGCCTGTTTTAATGGCATATAAATTTAATAAGTTGCTAAAATTTATGATGGATGTTGAAATATTGTCACAAAAGGTACAATGCTCCATGTGGCAAACATGGTTCGAAACAGATGCGGCTGTTAAAAAAAAAAAAAAAAGAATTACACATGGAAATTGTATGGACACAATTTACGACATGTTCCATGCCTGAACTGAATTTCCACACAAGCCGAGCGGCTCTTTGGCTGCAGAAGTTCATCTCCTAAAACCGTCTCATTCTGAGTAAAATTGAAATGGCATTGCCCACTTAAGAGCTCAATTATTTAAGAACTTAAGAAAACTAAAAATACACAGTACAATACTCACCACCCAGATGGCTGTAGTATAATTCAAACCTATTCTGCGTTCTGTAAGAGAAAAATACATTTACATGCAAAAGTCATTTAAAGAAATCCCCTTGTTGGTACACAGCCTGTTTGTAATATTAAGGAACACATGCACTGTACTTGCACACATGTATATGAAGTGTGAGCGATGACTCAATGTTTTAGTGAAGCAGGGAGGCTTTTTTTCACTGCTAGAGGAAATGTACTCCTTCTATGTACACAGCTGTCGGCCATTCATCGAGGTCTGGTTCTTCTGCTTCATTGGCCGGCCGTGCGCTGAACAGGAAGGGTCTCTATTGAGCACGGAAACGCAAATAAATTGTGCCCTTAATCAGATTAATGCTCATCTGAAGTGGGTTGTTTCTCTAAATAGTCTCACAATGTCAACACACAGCCAATTTGGAGGAAGAGGAGGTGGCATATTATTAGGCATTTAATGCTGTTTTTTCAATGGGAGGGTGTTTTCATGTAGTTTCTATACATGGTGCAATATCTTAAAGCAAACTTTACATTATCTCACATACAAATCTGATGCCGTTGGTTGTGCTTCCAAACAAAAGCATCATTAATTTATGGCTGCATGGAGGCGGATAAATCAAACCATCTCGTAGAGTGTGCGCGACGGGAAGCGTGTGCGGTCGTTTCTGAAATGAGGCTCACAGCAGCTTGTGTGTGGCGTGTTTCATTTCGTGTCACATTCCTTCCTGCAAGAGGCAGCAGGATGCAGCTGATTATGAGAGAGGCGGGGAGGGAGGGGAGGGAGGGGAGGGAGGGGAGGGGAGGGGAGGGGAGGGGGGGAGGCGCTGCTCGAGTTAGAAGGTTGTGTGGCTGTGTGTCCATCTCTGCAGGCCAGTAATCAGGTTTAAAGACAAGCTGGTGTGGGTACAAGAAGGTTAATGGCACATATGGCTGGCTGTGTTGCATCGCAAACGGGAGAACAGTGTCCAAATTAATCTCCAAATGCACTTGGCACCAGGAAAATAATGTCATGGTGCCTTTGAGTCAAGCTAGATATGCCTCCTCCAGCAATTCAAGCTGCAGTTGGACTCTTATCATACATTGTATGTAGTGACGAGTTTGGAGGAATTAACTGAAAGGTATTAAGTGTATTTTTTGGCCAAATGGAAGTTATCACTGACAGGTATGATTCAAGTGAATCCACTGAGAGACATGCTGTCTTCACTTAGAGACTGTTTCTCCAGAGGAGGACAGAGGACTGAAAGAGAGCTTCATCACACAGTGCAACACACAATCACCTGAAGATCAATATCAGCAGAACCAATCAGCTTGTGGTGGATGACAATGCTTCAAATGTGGATGTTGCCGCAAATAAGCTACAAACTTTAAAACAAGGATGTTTGGACGTCCAAGATTAGCGTCACCAGTTCAGTATCTGACCAAATGTGAAACATGGTCACAATCTGCTCTTCTGTTCCTGAGTTATGGTGCTGAATAACGGCCAGAAAAGTGTTTTTGCATAACATTAAGATGTCAGAGTGAAGCTGACCTTTGACCTTTTGGATATAAAATATACATAATTGTATCCTATGAGACATTTGGGTGAAAAATTTGCCATAATTATGTATTTCATTTGCACTGTGTGGTTGTGGCCGTGGTCTCACACTAAGGTAAACAACCCCACTGACTGTCGTTCGATTGTTAGATTAGCCCTGTCCACCTCAAACCAGTGAGAAGAGCAATGAGAAAACATGCTCGGGGGCCTGTAACACTGTTTATTCAACATTTTCACACTGACAATAAATGCTCTCTTGTCCTTTTTTGGGGGCTCAGCCGTCAGTCTTGCCCTCTATAACCAGGCAGCAGGAAGAGATGATAGCATCGTTACACAAAGAGTCATAAAGTCCAGGAACAAATGTGCACCACGTTGACCTTTTGACACTGTTTCGTGCCTGGGACAAGGCCAGAGCGTGGAGATGGTGTTGGGCGATACGGGATTGATATTGGCGTCCAAATGACCGGCGCAGATGATGCGTCGCATGTGAGCCAATTAGAGCCCTGTTGGACAGAGGCGTGCTGTGTTCATTAAAAAGCAATATGTGGAAGTCTGAGCTGCCATTTCCTGCAGATAAGTATCTGCTCATACATCCAAAGACGACAGCTAGGCTGTGGGTTGTTTTAGCCACCACAGGGCAGGGCAATTGCAAAGCATACATCCTCCAACTCCTTCCAACCGTGAGTTTGAATTAAACGTGTTGCTAACTGGGCCTGAAATTGTTGGGGCTGAGGGTTAGGGCCCGCAATCTGGCCAGGATATCTTCATGCTGTTTGCTGTCCTAATGCGATGATTGAGCCCAAGCAAAATCGATTAACACAATCATTTGTTGAATCAGGTGTTTTTCTGCCTGGCTGCAATAACAGTATGACGTTTCTGTGGTGCTCGTGTTCCACTGAATGGCTTCTGCCTGATGTAGCTCAGTACAGGCTGAGCAGCAACGGTCTTTATTTTGGCAAATGACCATGCTTCATGTCAAATAACTGACAAAATACAGTATCACAGGCCATATGGAAATTATATTAGCTACAGCACTGAATATATGATGTTGTGGTTTTAAGGCATGTTGCACAACCACAACTGGGATTTGAATCACGTCTTTGATGATATCATTGCAATCAGACCCATTTAAAGCACCTTTTCAGAGAGTGATGCTGCACGGTTAGTACACCCCACGCACCAGCAATATCATGTTGTCCTCCTCATGAAAGCGATATCAATCCCAGGCATGACACCTCAAACCTTCTGTCTATAAATGAGCTCTGTGTGGTCTTCAGCCCACACCGAGGTGCGAGTCAGCTTCTACACTGATGGACATGTGAGCGTCGGGAACGTCGTCCAAGACAAACAAGACCTTCAGTTTGTGTGATTGTTGTGCATAGTTAGGATAATTCTCAGTGAAAGCAAAGCCGAGGATGAAGGGGGCAGCTGCTGTCAGAGTCGGGAAACCTGACGGAGTGCAGCATGATGTATGGAGAGAGGCTGTTTTTGGAGATCCTAGCCCACCCTCCTACCCATTAATGAACTCCCTTAAGGGTATATGAGCAAAGATACAGCGATAGAGAAGACTGTGGTGCTGGATGTGGCGGATATTGCCTTACCTCTGGAAAGGGCTCCATTGCTAATGACAAATAGATGGTTGAAGTGACTGGAAAAAGACCGATTTCCTTACATTTTACCCAACAGGCATCCCACATTTTCCTGCAAAATCTATGATGTGTGTCGTGATATTAATTCAAACTTTTAAAAGCTGCCAGATTTAAGACTTTTTTTGCTTTCAGGTGCACGCAGGCTGGAAACCACACACTCTGAAAACACCTGAGACTGGTCCTCCTTGTCAAAGAGGTCATGAGAACTGGGGTTACTGGCAGAGAGAGCGTGTCTGTGAGTATTTACTGGGGTGATGTTTAAAGGGATCATGTTGCATCTGATGTCACCGCCAGACATCCTGAGGGGCATGAGGAAGACTAGTACACTAAGCAATTTGTTAGCAGCGCTGATAACTGCAAACAACAGGCAACAAAGCAATTCCCTGGGTCTAAAATCTATGTAAAGTTTTATCTTAATGATTGAAAGAGGCAACTATTTGATCATTACGCCACATTAGATCTGATTGCTTAAGTTTAGGGAGGTAAGTATGTCTAAATATTTCACATAAGCACAATCTCCCATTGGAAATTACATCACTGAACAGGGCTGATGAGTAGGAAATGATGTTCTGAGGTGATTTTTCATTGTCAATTGGACAATAAACTCGCCATCTCTCACTGCCGATAAGGCTGCTTTTTTCATCTTTCATGTGTGGGTGAGGATCTAACCTCTCGCCCCACCGTGCCAATATTTACATCAGGGAAGATCTCGCCTGGTCACATAGAAACCTGTAATGAAGACTATTTGTTAATGTCAGCGCCTGGCACGGTGGCGCCTCTTGAAATAATCCCAGCCTTCGGCCATTCATCGGCTTCTCTTTTGTTTTTTCAGAAACATAATTAAATTTCTGCCTTGGATGACTCGTTAATAACAACTGAAGTGCGGATGATACCTCGTTAGCTGTTATCAAAAGGCAGTGACAAGGTGTTGTTTGCATGAAGCTTTTTTTTTCACTGCCTCAAAATGATTGTCTTAGCTGAAAAAATAAAGCAATTGGTGAGAGGTGAGATATTGCGACTTTTAGTCCTGAGTATGGGTTACGCTTTATAACAGTATTTTTTGTGATTTTTTTTGTCTCCAAACAAAAGCTGAGATAATCCTGATGATGTCATTATTATTATTTTGGGCTGGACAAAGCTCCTCCAGAGCCACAGCAGACATTATACAAGTGGTGATGAGTCCCCCAATAAAACCTGGATCACGGTGAAGAGATGCATCATCCAGTTTCAGTGGACAGACGCTGCAATATTTCATTCAACAGCCAGTTGCTTGTAGCAGAGTAACAATAAAAAAGACAGCAGCTAGTTTAAAACAGGTAAAAGGCCACATCTTTGTAAATGCTTCCTTATTTCTCTGAATACCGCTTAAGTTTGAAGACGCCTGTGACCAGAGTGCAAGCTCTGAACACACCGATCAATCGAAGCTGTATAATCAATCTCTTTCTGAACCTTTTTTCCACAACCTTCAACTGTGGAACTGCATCTTAAACGTCTATCTTTACAACAAAGTCAGTTAAAGTTAATCACTGCAGAGTGAGTAAAGCCATCAAAGCCATAAACGTGTATGGCTCAACTGTTAGAATTGTGACCACCCCAGGCCTTTGCTGAAGTCAGGTGGACCCTTCGCTGGGTGAAACTGCTAAAGCTATTAGGGGATGAGAGTCCCCGCGCTGCAGAACATTAACTGGGATCCATCAGCACCAGTGAGGATGCAGACAAATAGTGTACACACAGACGGACACATATACACAGGCGCATATGCTGGGAAACTGACACACACAGACATATTTATACACAGTTATACACATGGAGACACCCACGCATAGTGATCGCTGAGCCGAGACAGATGTGACTGCTCTAACAATCGAAACAGAACCACATCTGGGCTAACAGTTAGGTATGTGGATGTTTCCCCGGAGTGTTTCCCTCTATACCCCAAACATATTGCTCTCTCCACCCACACAGGCTAAAGACGCTGCACCGGTGTGCTGTGCATGTGTGTGGGTGCTATGCTTTATCAATTTTCTTCCAATTCTCAACCTGGTCAAAGTGTCACATTCCACACACACACCTTACCATAAAGCCTGGCCGACAAAGAAGCGACCCCTTCTCACTCCGATGAGCTGCCAAAGGAGCGGAAATGAGAATAAAGCATGGTGTCATAACACAACCTTCCATATCACTTTTACCACTCGTAGGATGACAGAGTGATAAAATGAAAGTCTGGCCAAGGTTGCCTTAACTCCCCTTCATACGCAACGAGGATGGGGAATGCAGATGCACGAGATGAATCAGTCCCTTGCTTTGGAAATGTCTGTGAGGATTCTCCTTCATCCAGGTCATTGTACTTCTAAGTGCTTTACAAAGGCAACTGCACTTGCTTGAGGGTTGAGAAGACGTTTCGCTTCTTCAGTTCTAACTGACTGGAGGGGAGTCCCAGGCATTTATCCTCATGCAGGGTCAGACCAAAAGCAAGTCCAATTGCCTTTGTAAAGCACTTACAAGAGGTACCATGACCTGGATGAGTGAGAATCTTCACAGACATATTGGGATGAACAACCTTCGACTGGTATGAAGGAAAGGACATCCACAAAATCTTTTACAGAAACCACCTACACTTCAGCTTGAGGTGCAGGCAACACAGGATCATCCCAGTGACTCCCTGTGAGCGACCCCGCAAGAGGATAAACACCTGGGACTCCCCACCAGTCAGTTAGAACTGAAGAAGCCTCTTGGGTGAGAGGCGAAACATCCTCTAGACCCTGAAGCCAGTCCAGTTGCCTTTGTAAAGCACTTAGATGCTTTGACAGTGTTTATTTAAAGAATGATTTAGATGCTTGGTACCCAGAAACAAAGAGTCCAATGGATATCAAGCATTTTTTATGTGTGTTAGCCTTAGCTAGCATCCAGTAATCCAAGCAACGCAGGCCAGAAGTTGTTTGCCCTGCTCTTTTTAATTGATACCCTGGAACTGTGGGGAGTGAAAGTCTATACACAGAGACTGAAAAAGCTATCATTTAATGGGAAAAAAAAAAAATCCAGGGTTGCTGAGCTTCCTGCTGCTGCAACTGCACTGAGCGTCGCCTCTGCCCCCCCACCACAATGTCAGCACAACCTCATTTCGATGTACAGATAGGGGAGATAGGGCCAACACTTCTGCCGCCACAATTTGACACAACTAATTTAGAACTGCTCTTTTATGGAAGCCTGGAATACATTACCTTGCCAGAACATAATAATAATGGAGAAGCATCAATCAAACAGGCCCTGTGCATACATTGTGTAATAAAGCTTATCTCTGGGTGACACAGTCTGTCTGACTCAGCCTGCCAGCCAGAACGGAACTATATGCGAGCTCTGCCATCAGGCGCTGGTTAACACTGCATAAATATGCAGTTTAAGAGTCAATGACATTTTAATAAGGTAAAGCTGACAGCTTAGGGCTCGCACACAAACACCCAGTTGTTTCCAGAGTCCCAGAATCAAAAAATAGACAAGCTAAGAGTTCATGTCTACATAGAGCCACGCTGTGAGAAAGAATGTTGTTTCTCTGAATATGTATACCCCCCTCAGCTGTCATCACACACACACACCCCTCCAAATTGTCAGACATTGGTGTGTTCCCTCCCCTCCCCCCCCCTCCCCCGTCAAATGTTTCTCTAATTTTTTCCAGGCGTTAACTGGATTCAGCTGCCTGTGAACCGCTTTGGCTCTCATCTCCACTTTCCATATTATTTAGAAGGGGCCTTTTTGTTGATGTATGGTGCTGAGCTTGTTTTGCTGACTGTTCTCACCGGCACCTCTCAAAGTCCTCATTGTGTTCAGACGGAGGCGATGTGATGTCATGCCTCCCAAACACCTGGGAAATCCTGGAGTTTATGTCAGAGTCTGTTTGGATGAGGCTTTTCACTGGCGTCCTGCACGCCCGGTGCATTTGGGACAGCTTATGGTTTGCTAGTCGTGATTAATGGCGGCGATGGGTGGGCATGCGGATTTTAGAGGGAGACAAGGCAGTGTGATTTGTCGTTAATACCAACAAAGGTTGTGCTAATGTCTACGTTTGCCTCAGCTGGTTATTTCGCAGCTGCGTTAGTCTCAAAATGCCCCTGAAATATGTCATCTCTTCGAAACATCCAACAAAGTACTGACCTGTTTATCTCACAAAGACTCAGACAAAGTCGAGGACTTTGTTATTTCATGCCTCGGCCTCCACTCCACCTTGTCACTCAAAAGTAATGCCTCCTGTCATTGCGTCACAGTTGCAGACAGCCACCCGTTTCACGACAGAGGTCAGCAGACAGGACTATGACGGCTCCAGATGGGCTGGGAAAAACATCAGCTTCACAAACACAATCACACATTTTTCCGTTCTTTAAGCAACGCCGATTAGGTCCGTTCACTCTTTCGGGCGTTTTGCATCAACTGGGATCTCACTGCAGTTGGCAGCACCCCTCTTTTAGTCCCCTCGTCTTTGGAAAGAATGCCCTTCAACGTCAGTAATCCAAAAACTGCAACACACATGCTGGAGCCTTTCTTCTTTGTTTGGATCCCCATTAGATCCTGTTGTGGAGGGCTGCAATAACATTTTTGGTAGCCTCTGTTTACCCACCGGCACCTAATGCATCACATTTAGCGTAGCCTATCAACCCCTGACTCGCAGCCTGCAGAGGAATGTGGAGATGGATACAAGCACAATGAGGCCTAATGGGGATGATCCTCCGAACGTGGACTGTCGCTCATTGTCACTGTGGTTTGGGCATTCATGGCATTAGAAAGATCAGTGTGAGGACATGGCTCATTGGCCTCCAAACGTTTGTAGTCCCGCTTCCTCCATTTGTAATGACCGAACTGAGAGTGAGCTCAGACTCATGTCAACATGATAGATCTCAGCTGGTTCTTGATGCAACTACTGAGAACAAAAACGCTAAATCTGAAGCAAATACGACAGTAAAGCGCAGAATAACAATGCCAGTATGCATGTTTTTTTTTTTTACTCTAATTTAAAGCAGCTTCAGAGGCCACAAATCAAGAAGAAAACAGCGAGACAGCCACAACTTAAACATCGCTATGGAAAGACTTTGAACCCGTCTAGACACATCATCGGCTAGTCAGCAGCCATTCTTCTGTTTATGCACGTGTTTTCTGTCCTCCGCCGTTTAAACGCAGGGTTGCTGATATCTCATTAGGGGGCAGCCAGTCCGGTGATAAGCTGCAGTCAGACAGGATGAATCCCTGTCTCGTCTGCAGGCCTTAGACACCGCGCCCAGTCCGGCCCTCACACATACACAACCACACAAGAGCAAACAGGAACCTCTGCACTTGAGCACACATACACAACACACACAGCATCCTCAGCTGTCACAGTCCTCACAGCTGATTTACCGTCTTGCCTTTGAAAATGTCGGCTGCCATATACTTACTGAGCAGGGCAAAGGAAGGATAAGGCTTCATTTTTTTTTTTTTTTAGGATGGCCATGTATCACCTCTGATTGTAAAAATAACTTGTAACCATGCTGGTGATGCTTCAACATCTAGTTACTTCATGCTATATTCTCCTGTGGGGGTGTACTATTTGTACTGTTTGCTACACTGCTGTTGTAGTAGCACATATTATTTTGACATGCAAAGCCATTCTCACAACATTTTGCAGGTTGAAATTACTCAGAACAAAACTGCTGTTTGATCTGGAGGTAAAACTGAATGTGCAGTCCCTTATTGCACAGCTAATCTGAAAGTTTGTTTAGTCTGATTTCCTAAATGTTAATGTTTCTTGCCCCATTAAGCTTCTTTTTAGCAATGTTTCTGTGTTTTCAGACCACAAAGACCACTTTGTGAATGAAATGGAATAATTATTATCAATAGATATAATGACTGAAACTATGAAAATAAGACCCATGTTGCCATAAACTGCATTCATCATTTAATTAATAAGCACAAACATAGCATTTGTTGAAAAGTTCTATGTATGTAGAATTAGAGGCCCTTTCTTGCAGCATGTTGGGGGAGGGGACATCTTCAAAGGCACGCAGTGTGTTTTAGTGCACATTCGTGTGTTATGATTGAGATACGCTGTGCACGCTGCAGATATATTTTCTTTTTAGCAGAGGTTTACATTGTGCCCTCGCCACAGAACTGTTTATATTGCACTTAGATCAATCTTTATTATTTGCATGAGTGTGCGGTGGTGCAGACAGATGGAACATCTCCAAATGCTGCAATGTGGCAACTTCGAGGGATGTCAGTTCTCCCTAAACAAAGCTGAAGGCTTTCCACTGGGGCTGCCTTGTGTCATGCACAGCTCTAACTCATCAGCGTCAACCCGAAATGCCTCTCCTCTCCTCTCCTCTCCTCTCCTCTCCTCTCCTCTCCTCTCAAGAAGCTAATTACAAGTCACGTACGAGGACATAACTTTGATCCAGACACATATTCTGTGCCAAACCAGTGTATTGAGCCAACTAATCCCTGACATGCTAAATGAGTACCTGCTTTGCTAACCTTTGATCTGTTGGGGTTAGGACACGCACTGGTCCAATTACATTCAAGCTTTTATGAGAGGGCAACAACGTGCTCTTTCAAAACCACCGGGATTTAAGCTTTTTTTTTTATTATTACAAAGCGAGGCTTGTTTCTCAGACAGAACCCCTAAAGTATTAAGGATTAGGCGTGAGGGGGGAAAATTGAGTTGGCCAGTTTTTATTAATGTACAGCCACATTTTGGCTTGTTACATGGTTTAATTCTAACCCCTGGCCCTTGAGGACCCTAAAAACCCACCACAGCCACTGCTAGGATTTCAGCCACGCTGTTTGAGGTTAATGATTTCTTGGCACGGCAGAACAGTTTTGACTGTGAAATGAAGTTGTCAGATACAGCCTGCATTGTGGAATTGACCGTGTTGTAGAATAACAGAGATTATGCTTTGGTAAGGCTAGCATTTTTGGCTATGTGAGCAGTGTAGCATTTCAAAACACGATTAGCAATAGCACACGGATTGAAGATAGAATATCATATCTGTATTCTAGTATTGATACGCTTGGATTGTTTCAACAGGCCGTGAAAGTCTGTTCCTCCACGTCTTTGTGTTTTTCTGCAGAAGCGAGCAGCAACAGTTTCAGACTTCTGCTTAGGAGCCCCGTGGGAACACTGAGCCGTAATGGACAGAAAACTGATGAAACCTCCATTCCCTGACCGCCCGGTGTTTAGGCGTATGCTGTGTAAAGTGGCATGTGTGTATGTGTGTGCAGCAAGTGTATGGATAACTGCTCACTGGGGTCTTATAGTCAGACTGGGGAGGACTGATTCTAATAAGAAACCTCTTCATCCTCTCTGTTCACCATTTCAAGCCACTCCTGCTTAACTGGCCACACTGGCAGAGATTAAAAAAAAAAAAAAGACGGCGAGAAGATCCAAAGGACCAATTTCATTTCAAAACTCAATCCACCAGTGCATGGGATTTGCATAGCTAATTAGAGGCTGTCTTACCCTTTTTTCCTCCCTTCCTCTCCTCCTCCTCCTCTGAGCTTGGCTTTGTACTGACAGCAAAGGGAGGCTGAGCCCCACGCAAAGACCTCTGAACCGAGCTTATCTGGCTAAATGAAACACCATGTTTCTAATGTAAACTATTTTGTAGCACATCACCGAGCCTCTGTGTCAGCTCAGGCTGCCTCTGGTGGGTTTTTTCACATTACTGTAAGTGTGCAGACATGACGACTTATAGCTGGCCTACTTTTACTTTTAGAGCAAAGGGAGGTTGTTGTCCTTTATGGCTTTATTTAGCATGTGTAGTGCTATTCTCCTAGCATGTTGAACAGTGTAAAGATTAGTGGTGTACAGTAGATTACCCTCCTTTTGGCTACAAAGGCTGATTAGGAGACATCAGGGATGGACTTTACATAGACTTTCACTGTATTTTATACAGCAGGGAGTCTTTCTCACTCTCAGAAAGATGTGTTCATCTCCAAACTCTCCCTTTCTCCTCTCCTCCTTTGTCCCAGTCGCTCACTCTGCCTCCCTCTCCTCCTCTCCTCTCCTATCACAGAGCCTGTATCCATCGTAGGGCGGTGTTAAAACACAAGGAGTCACTGGAGGCAGGTTAAATCGGCATACAGGATGAAAGGCATTGTTCTTTCCCAGCGACTGAGGAATAACAAGGGAGGGGTACGACGCGACAGAGGAACGGAGACGGACACAGAAAGTGATGAGGAAGGGTGGGGAGAAAACCGCAGTAATATGCAACCATGTGTAATACCGTGCAGTCAAATGAGTATCACTCCATATAAGGCATTTTTCTCTGCAAAGCTTTACACCTAATTACCCCTAAGTGCTCTTTGGAACGGATGTGAGGCAGGGGTCTCATAATCATAATAGAAATAATAACAGTCTGATGCATATGTAAATGATCAGAGGGAAGAATGATATTTTGGACTGCGTAGAAATGGGTAATGAGGGTTCAGGAGTTCAGTAGGAGCATTAGAACATACAAATGTCTGTGTGCTTGTACAGCAACCGCCACTCCAGATGAACAATGGCTTTCCTATTGATTTTCAATATTGTATTCCTGTCTAATGACATTTTAACGATTCTAGGATTAGATGAAGATAAATATTTACCTTAATCTCTTTCTCCATGTTAACAGAAATCAGACACAAATTCCTAAGAACTGTAGGGCCTCTGTGAGTGTCTCCATCATGGTAATCACCCGTAATGAATGTAAGTAATAGCCGCTTTAACGTACTTCACTTTGAGTCTTTTGGAGCAGGTTTGTTGTCTCCACCTCCGCCCCCCTTCTCTTTCCCCCATTCATCTTCAGCGTCAACCTCTCCAGCGCCTGGACTCCCCCCTGAATCTCTGCTGTCGCTGGGAGACTTTACACTGTGTGTTTTCTTAATCATGTGCAAATTAGCCCCTCGTCGCCGATAAAATCCTCAAATCCCCTCGGCTTCCATCGCCCCATCCAGCCGCGACGCAGGGCTTGAGCGAGCGCTGCTGGAAAACTCTGCCTCACCATCGTCATTTATTTTCACCACGCGAGAGGAAAATATGCACTGTTTGTGTTTGTGGATGTGTTAAAGGCCCGCAACGTTTGGGTTGTAAACCCTCCTCTCAAGGCTGTTAATTCCAAGTTCAACATCAGCCCTTGTAGCCCGACTGTGCGTCTGTTTTTCTACACGTGCATGCGTCCTGCAGAGTCTGCACAGCGGCTGCATGCTGCTGCACCGGCTTTCTGCGTGGGGCCTCCCCTTTTCTCTGCCTCACACATCAGAGCTGCTGCTTGTCTCATGGTGAGGCAGATCGGGTGAAATAAATCACAGGCGGTTTTAATCAGAGCGAGGCAGAGCAGGCCAGGCTTGTAAATAATGGGCCAAACTTTGTTCAACTTCCTCCTCTCCTGTCCCTTCTTCTCCATCTGTCTCCATTCTTTCGCCTGCTCACTCTCTTTTAACAAGCCCTTTATCTTCCCTGCTTTCCCACCATCACTTTGCCTCCTCCTCTCTCGCTATCTTACTCTCTCTGCCTCACTATCTCTGTCTGTGTCCTTGACTGCAGGGCTCCTCCTGTAAACAAGTCGGGGAGTCACATTTTGGCATTCCTGAAGCAACTCAGGATTTGATTTTACAACTCAATTAAAGCCCAGCAGTAAATCAGGGGGGCCGAGGAACCCTTCTCCACTCCTTTTTCTTTTTCTCTGTGGGCACCGCTGTCAGAATTTAGGACTCCCATGAGCCTCAAACAAATATGTAAACGTATCTGCTTTAATGGTAATAAGGTGGCGAACGGGAGGCGTCTGATGAGTCTGTTTACAGAGCTGTGAGTGCCAACACACACACTCCGCTCACACAATCACTCATTTAGACTGTAGCTACCGTCTCTCTTCCTTTATTTACATCTCTCTCGCACACAAACACACACACACACAAAAACTGGCAGACCTGACGAGATATATGGTAAACCTGTCACTAAAACGGAGGCATTTGATTCATCAGAAGAAAATCAATAGTGGAATATTCTCCACTCTACCAGTGTCCCATTAATCTGCCGGTAGATTAAAATGTCACAGAGAGTAGCGTACGGGAGCCGCAGCAGAGCTGTTTTTCATGCAGCTCTATGGCCCAGACAGTAATTGCATACGCTAATCAATCAAAAGGATGTGCACGATTGTCATTTTTCATTACAAAGACAACAGGTTACGACAGCCTGTCAGCTTTAGTGGAGAGACGTGTGTTAATGACTTATCAATAACTGGCTGCGGTCGCTGTGGCGAGCAGTGACTTGAACGAGAGGTGAATGATGAATCCGGGATTCGCAGTTCTGGACTTACTTACCTTTCAGTAAAATATGTTCAAGAGGAAAGCAGATACAAAGAAGTAGCTAGAACTCTTCCTCCTGATTAGCTTCTAACTTGTTAAACATCTTCTGGCGAAGCGGGACACTCGCTGAGCACATTTGTAAACTGTTTGCGCTGAGGTCTGATTGGCTCGGCAGACAGGGGAACCGTCAGGGGAATTCTCAGTGTGGTTTTAGATGAGCTGAATAAACGAATGTGATTCTCCTCATTACATCAGTAGCTCTCTCACTGAGGAAAGAAAACACACACAATCAAAGCCATATTAACACGCTCACACTGAGACACCCATGTGCAAACAGTATTTTTGGCGCGCACCATGAGCTGACGCTGCTAAGTGATAAATGTAGCGAGCACCTTACAAAGACTGGATGACAAAGTTAATTTGGCCCCAGCAGACACGTCAGACCGATGAAGTTCCATATTACTGCCGCACAAAGGCACCATTATGCTGAGTGGAGACGTCGTTCATCCACAGAGCTGCCTCACATGAAGGCTCCCGGCTCCTTTATTAACTCTGTGGAACTCCTGCTGTAAATTTGGAGGCGTTTCAGAGAGAGGTATGAGACTAATCACACTCCAACTCAACTCCCTTTGCCAAACAACTGCCACAGCACTTTGACAAATAAAGGACGCAGCCTTGAAAAGTCCACAGGCGGAATTTGTGCCGTATCTATGTTATTGCTTTGTTTGGGCCCAACAGCGGAGGGAAAAATTAGAAAAGGCAATTAGCGAAATAGAATGAGCACATGTGGTCTGCCATCCATCATGGTTTTGATTCTCGTTACCTCAAATGATGTGTCTCACCATATAGCGTAGGTGTTGCATGTTAAGAAAGGAGTCCGCTGCCAAGGTCAGTTTTACATGGTCATTATGTCATGCTTCACAGCTAGCTTCAGCGACTCTACCGTAGCCCAGGCTGACAGTCCTCCTCAGGCCACACGTTGGATAAGACAGAGAGGGAGTGGAGTGGATAATACAGCCGGGGTCAAAAGGCAAGAGGCGCCAGAGACTCTCGTGATTACACAGGTATCTCAGCAATGTGCTGCTTTGTCTCTGGTGAAGGAGACAGATATGAACGTGAAGTCAAAATAAGGTCACTTTTTTTTGGCAGGAATTAAATGACGGATGTCCATCAGAGTGGACTGACTCCAAAAGCAAAATCTACACCGCTGAATGCACGATGATAACCCATTCAAAGGATATTTTGTGTGCTTTGCAAATCCAGCGCTGTCAAACACCCATAAGACACTCAATTTATCACATGTTCGATGTGTTTTTCCAGCTGTGGCCTCCAGAACATTTGCACTAAGTAAACTTTAGGTGGAGAGGAATCCCACCTGTGAGAGTGAGAGTGTGACCATTAACAACGAAGGCTTGACTTTTAAAGTTTTACACTATGTGATTAACTCCGCTGCAGCTGTGCAGAGACGTGAGTACCGATGATCTTTTTGCAGGAGATGACCAGAAACATTATATTTGCACTCAAGTTTGCTAAAGGTTGCATCACTGTTGCGGATTGTGAACACAACCGTTGGTGTAGTAAATATTGCATTGAGCTGCTTTTTATCTGCACTTTTCCCTTTCCTGCTGCCTCTTTCTTACCAATCTTCTGGAAGGTGTCAGATATAAGATTGAAATTTCTGAAATTGGATAAAATAAAGCAAAGAGCAGATTATTGCACAGGCAAAACAGTGTATTCAGGAATTAGTGAATGCAGTGTTTTGGAGCTGATGCACATGCACAAATCAAACACGGCTGCACCCACCCATGACTCTTTCATACAAATAATCTCAATTAATTACTGATTTTTAGCCGTGCTAGTGGCGTGGCTCTATGGATAACAAATATACGGCATCTGTCTGGAACAGAGACAGAATGAACAGCAGTAAATGAGTCAAAGCTCTGTGGTATGGGCTCATGCTGAAAACATATGACATGCTCCTAACGTCCCCCTTGATGCCGTCTCCACCTGCCCAGCGTCCATGCAGTATATGGAGGTGGTGACTCATCAGTGGGTGGCCCTTCTCTCTATCGTCATTTTTATGGGCAGTAACTCAGCAGTTTATGTCAGTGGTGCCACAAAATTTCCCTCTGATAGCTGTGGCCCTAAAATCTCTGAGGAGAGCAGGGTTTTGTGACGTGGCTCCACCGGGGCCATAAAAAATACAAGAACTTATTGTACGAGGTCTGTGGGGGTCTTGATGTGGAGGAGAAAGGGGACCTACGGGGGCCTCATCACACACTACTCTCACTGTAGTGAGTGTATCACACTTAGCACCTAAATGGGATGTTAGCATTGAGTACACAACTTAAAAACATCTAAGCTGTGTATTAACAGCATTTAAATCCCCCTCTTTCTCTGCTCTAATCCTCTCTTCGTTTGTGCCTGTGGAGGTTTAGGAGAACAAGTTCTTTGTTAGTATAACATGGGATTAACGTGAGTGTGAAGCTGCTAAAGGCGTGGGATTACAAAGTTTACTTTGCCTTAATTCAGTGATAAGGAACACCGGACACTGCATTTGTCTTTTCTAAAAGATTTAACCGAGGCCAAGATCCACAGATCCATTATTAAACAAGATGAAATAAACAGATAGCGGAGACGATGGAATATTTTGGGTTTTTACTCTACTTTTTCTATTTTTGTCCAGTTATTTTCTCGTCAAAATGCTGACATAGCCGAGGTTTTGTTTCAAAGAGGGAGCTGTTTTTGGTCTGTCTTCCTGTGATATCACTTTTTCGACTGTCACGGCGGACAGCGGCTAGGACTTTTTGAAAAGCACAAAATGCTGTAATTATTCTCCACTGGGAATTCTCCCTCTGTTCAAAGTCTTTCACAACAGCAAGGGAAGGGAAGAGGGAGGAAAGAAAAGTAACATCGGCTGGTCCAAAACAAAAACATGCTGCTAAATTCCAGCTCACATACTACTTACTACAGTGGAATGTGGGAAACCACTGTCTAAATATTATGCCAAAGCATCTGCTGGCAATGCTGCACTGGCGTTCGATCAGGAACGCCAGCAAAACGGTGTTATCAAAATTGTGGTCCCATTATGCCAAGTCATTACTAATCCTCCACAGACAGGGGGGAAAGAAAAAAGGACATTTTTCGGTTTTTATTTTCCTGCAACATGCAAACCTGAGCAGTTCAACGCAGGATCATTTTCAGCCGTGGCAGGCTTTAGAAGTGGCACCAGCTGCATTTTTGGTTTTTAGTGAAATGCTTCGACTGTTGGAGGGATCACTGTTACATTTATGTCATTTTTTCATTCAGTCCAACCGTTTCCTCGTCCAATACTTTGGTTTATGACCAAGCATTATGACCAGAAGTGCCAAAAACTGCAGTCGCTCAAATGGCCACTTGAGGCTCCCAAAATGACTGAATCCCCATAGACCTCCATATTAAAATGCCCAAATTTACAGTAGAAATAAACATGTTTACAGCCTGGAGGAAAAGCCAGTTTTGGTCACAGTAGCTGATTCTCCGTTCATGACAGCTCAATCAGCCCACCCCTGCTCCACTGCAGCATGTTAGCATCATTGTGAACATGTTAGCATTTAGCTGAAAAGCACCACAGTGCCTAAACACAGGCTCACTGAGCTGCTAGCATGACTGTAGACTCTTAATCTCGGTTTCTTAGCATCACCTCTCAATGCTTGTAGGTTTAGAGGTTTAATTCTAACTGGGATCAATCACATTCACCAGATGCCAACTCTTTTCTAGGTATCATGCCATTAAGGGATTGTTTCTTTTAAGTAATTACGTAAGGATATATTGACCGGCAGCTGTACAAAGTGAGCATTAAAGCCACGAGGGGCACTGAGGAACTCTCACTCTTGCAAACCTTCAGGAAAGTATAATGGCTTGCACCCCGTCCTCAAACAAACACACAGAGAAGAAATGGGCAACACGCCAACTCCCTCGGGCGTGATGCTCCTTGACCGCAAAACACACACTTAACACCTCACCCCGGCAAGCACACCCTCAACACATCCTCAACAAAGACAAAGAACAACGGATCTGCCCTTTTCTGCGCCATTTTGCTTGTATCTGTCGATCAACCTTCTCCGCCAGTCCCGCCTTCTCATGTCTGCTCTCGAAAAAAGAACAAAATGATGATTAATGTCATGTTAATGTCTTTACTCTGATTAATATACAGCTGTAGATTGGAAAGAACAGACTTGGCCCTCCAAAGGGATTTGGAGGGTAGGTAGTGTGTGTGTGTGTGTGCTGATGCTGAAGGGGGATTTTGGTGTAGCTGTGTGAGGCAGACAGGTGGTGCTGATGGGGCTACGTGATTCACTTTGCTCCTTATTTGCATACATATGACAACCATCTGTGCTAATAGGCCTCTGCGATGTCTCTATTAGGCTCGATGCCACGCCGTTTTGCCTGAGGACCGTTGCGTCGTACCAGCATTGTGCTCATGTCCATCGGCTTTATGCAACACACCAGCTGATGCCATCCAGTGAAGTGAGATGGGAAGGGGATGCTCCGATTTGGTGCGACACAAGTGCTGCAGGAAACCATATGGGCTCCAAACTCAGGTCAATCTGTATTTTTAGTATTTGTTTAGAACGGCTTGTAGTGCCAAATACGTGGTGTTTTCCACATGGGAAACTACAATGACTGACAAAAAGTTCTGAAAGTCAACCATTGTCTGGCCAACAGTTCACCATAAAAATTGACCTTCATACAAAAAATCATGCCCTGCTGTTGATGAAGACATACATAAAGCCTCTTCAGGTACATTGCAGTGTGAACGCTGTGTCAGCTGTGGACTGAGAAACAGCATCGCCTTGCATCACTGCCTCACAAATCCTTAAATTTACCAGAAAAAAAAAAAACCTCACAGTGAAAGTGACAATAAACTGAGTGCGCCGTTGGATGCGCCACACAACACCGTGCAACAATAATGCATTACTCCCAAGAAATTGACGTAGAATTGTCCACAGTGGTGATTTAGCAACTCCAGGGTCCTCAGGGTGCGCGACAATTCAGCTAAATGTCTCAGAATGCTTTTGCAGCTTCAAGGTTTACCCAGAAAGTGCTGTAATATTCTTTCCCTGACATGCAATCCTGGAACATGGTGGAGAAGAACACACACATCATCAGCACAGTGCTGTGTTCAGTAATGATTGGTTAGTGTTCCTCATCTGGTATTATGAACCCTGCAGTGTTTACCTGTCGTAGTTCACACCTGAATGTGCCACATTCATTTGAGTCTTGACTTTTGAAAAGCGGGTTCCTGGTTTGTTTGTGTTTTACCAGAACCCCTAATGCAACCTGTAAAACCGCTAAGAAAAACAGGTGCAACCCCTCTCATCTAGAAAATGTTTGTGCTTCTCCGATGGGTGGGAAGTGGTAGTTAAATGGTTTATCTGTATTAATCAGCTGTGTTTATTGTTGATGCACAGGGTGTTTTATTTTGAAAGTTTACCACATTCACTACACAGTTCCTGTGTTTGACTTCCTGTCTCACTTGATTTGCTCTGTGCAGATATTAAAAATAGACTCGTCTTGTTTTCTCCAGCGAGCAGAGCAGAGCTATGGTTTTGGGATGCCTCTAAAACAGAGATGCTACCTGCCCGGTGGCATTGCAGGCAGTGGAATTTAGGAGTGAGTATGAACCTTTTATACACTTGAAAAATGTGTTTATCAGAAATATATCCCTGCTACCTGTTATTAGCACATCTTACTGCAAATTAACTGCTGGAAACATCTCATCAGTTGCTAGCTACAGCCAAAAATTTGCACAGTATAGCAGTAAATGAACCTGGCATTTACCTCAAAGATTCAACGCCATGCTAGTGATTGACAGCTGTAATGTGACAAAAAAACAAAAAGATGTAGAAGAAGAAGACTGGCAGCAAGCAAACCAGGACGTGAATCACGCAGGTTCGAAAATATTCAGCAACTCGGCCTTGCAAATATTTTAAGGGTATGGAAATGCATTCAGACCTCCAGGATACCCATAAGGCATTTTAATAATAGACCATGAATGCACAAGAAAACTCCATGGGGTACCTTTAAATTAAAAAATTGCAATGAGAGCACTATAAGTGTAGTACATAAATATGTGGCATCACAGGGGAGATGTCGAGGAAAGAAATGGTGCTTCTCATCCGACTAAGTGAGACCAGAGCAACAATGTGGCGAAGTGATCTTCTTACAGCGAAACCTGATCTGGACAGTGAACATATTAGGCACTGAACAAGATTGGTAGAGAAAAGGAAACAGCAGACAGAAAGGGAGAAAAAGAGAGACAGAGTGCCCCATTAGGGAAGACTGCCAACATCAGCACTCTATTTTATTGTAGAATCCAGCTATTTTTCTTAGATTTTCCTCCAGCTTGTGTGGAGGAAACAACTCAAAACTGTATGTCTTGGAGATACATGAAAGTGGCCGAACTTGTTGAGTTGCTGTGGCGCCTGCAGAGTTCCAGGCGCTGCACTTTGAACAACTGACTCTGTCTGATCCATAAATTCACTAATAAGAGAAGAGAAAACAGAAGGGGGCAAATGAAATCACGCTCGTTTTCCGCCACGACTCCTCCATCCGGCTTCAAAGCAGAGAGAATTGATACCAGAAGATCTGTAAAACTGTGATATCTGTCCCATCTTACGGTATTATACGCACGCTGCTGCTGCTTCTCGCATGCTGCCTCTCAATTTAGACTCTACGGTCAAATTGTCTTTCTTTCGAGTGCATAGTTTGACCGAAATGGAAATGGAAACCACGTCATCTCTCTTTTTTAGCCTTAAGTACTTCCTCTTAGGGCTCAGTCCAACCCAAAGCATTATGACTGACATTTTCGCTGTACTTATGAAGACAAATGAAGACTCTTTTAGCTTACGCGTCGCCAAACTGCTGCAGTTCAAACTGAGCAATTCAGCAAAAATGGCCGATCAGAGTTTTTTTAATTTAACTTCACGAGCATGTGTTGAATCTTTTGGTTTCTTTCATCTTGCACACCTGAGACTCACGGTGATCCAGTGTCTGTGGATCCAGGAACAACAAACCAAACACTTCTTCTACTTTTCTCCTCCTTTCATTTTCTGTCCTCCTCCACTCCAATCATTTAGCTCTTCTTCTTGTTGATCGCTAAAAGCTTGCGTAGGTGTGATGCGTTCAAACACAATGGAGCCACCCCCTAATGTAATTTCTTCCTCATGATTCCTCCTTCTCTTTCGCACCTCCCCTCCTATATTTCCTCCCTCCCCGCTGCTCCGCTTTGACTCTTTAATTTCCTCCTTGTCCTCCTCCTCCTGTTACCGCTGACAGCTTATGTAGGTGTGATTAGTTCAAATCTAGTGAACCTGTTCTCTCTTTTACACCTTCAATCTCCTTTTCCTCGTATTTTTCTCCTCTCCGGCTCCACGTTGACTGGTCTTCCATCTCCTCCTCTTCCTCCTCCTGTTGATAAGTGGCAGCTTGCAGAGGTGGAATGAGCTCTGTCTGCAGCTGCTCCTTTGGCCCCCTCCATCAGTGGTTTGGTCCAGACAGCAGACTCCCAAGGTGGTAATGACCACTGAACAGATGATGATAATAGCAGCCAGACTAAAGACATCTCATAGCTCATCCTCTTCTCAGTTTCACTTTCCTCCTCTCCTCCTCTCCTCCTCTCCTCTCTTTCTCCCTCCATCCTAACTCCTTACATGTTCATGTCTCTAAACCATAAGGAGCAAACACTGCTTTAAAATTGGGTGGTGGCTGAACAAGCTTAAACAAGGAAGAGGAGTAAAATTAGATTTTCCTAAGCACCTGCAACTTTGTTCTTACACAGACAAACTTCCAACTCCGATTGAAAAAATAAAGATAAAGCATATTATTAACAACTCCCACCAAACTCCCCTCTGCCGAGAAGTGATTTAATTGGAGGTCTCTCCGACTACAACTGCGAGCGCCCCCGGGCATCTCGCTGGCCCTAATCCTGTTGCATAATGTTTTCTTGACGTCGTGCCTGGCTGAAAATCAATTAACAAGCGCTGCAATCGCAGAGTGCAGGAAGACTTCTGGACGCCGTCCAAGGCACTTAATTTGTTCCTGAAAGGACAAGAATTATACTCTGCTTGTAGTCCCTGTGTCATGTATTGAGCAGACAGGTTTCAGGCTGTACATAAAAATGCTTTCCTGACCATCCCACCCCGATGAGCTAATCGCTGCTTATTTTCCCCATCAAGCTGCTCTCTCTTGACAATCCCTCCATCGCCTCACACTCTCTCACCTCTGCTCCTCCTTTGCCTTGTTTTGCTTCACCCTGGAAACAAACGCTGAACCGAACAACAAAGGAGCTAAAATCCTTCCCTCGGTCCAATGTGTCTTTCACCTACTGCAGAGTGAAGGACAGACAGGGGATGAATCATCTCACCCAAAGGATTAATATGGGTCTATTTAGATGAGAGCAACAGACAAGGACGTGCACATTTCCTTAGATTCACTCATTGAGGAAGTCCTACTGGGAAAAGCTCTTGTTTTCTTATTTTAATGGAAATATGACAAATGAGCGTATGTTGTATGCAAATCAGGGATTAAGTAAGCAAAGCAGGGCGGTGTGTAATGCACTGTAATACAGAACATCATAACACTTAACAGAACAGAAAGACAAACACACACACACACACACACACACACACACACACACACACACACACACACACAGAGCCACCCAGTGTCACTGATGAGCTGAATGACCTCGCTGCCACGGGTGATGCTCATCTTAGAAGTGTCACTTTTATGAGTGAAGGGACGCGGCCGTTAATAAAAGCAAATGCCAGTGTCTCATTAGAGTCACGGCCCGGATGCCAGCTCGGCAGAGCGAGGGCGGCCATGCACGGGAACCAACAGGCTCGTCTCACCGTGGGAGGACTTGGGCCCGACGCGGCGGACTGACGCCCGCAATAGCGTCTGCAGTCAGGCAGAGGCCCAGCTGCTTCGCGCTCGCAGCTGTTCCTCCATGCAGTCTCCTCTTTGCAGACGTTTGTATCTGATGACAGTTTGAGTGAATAAACAAGAACTTCAAGTGTTGAGCAGCCAGGTTTCAGTTTGTGTTAGTCATAACCAGAAAAAGAGAAGATTTACTTCACTTTCAGAAAATTTGTCTAACTTTCTGTAGTTTCTTTAAAAAGCGTCCAATCAGCTGACTGCTCACGTTTTGTGCCCTGTCTGTATTCTTTTTGCCGCATCTCCAAATCAGCAGTTAACGTAGTGAGAACAAGATGTACAAGAATAAGTTACAATAAACCAGAATTATCTTTCAAAGGAAAACTTTTATGTCTGTGTCTTAAGTATGAGACTTAGTTCAAAAGTATGCCAGCCAACACCTCTAAACTGCTTCTAGTGTTTATGCTAAGCTAAGCTACTTACCTCCTGGCTCCAGCTACGCACATAAAAGCATCAACATATCAACATAAGTGGTATTGATCTCATCTCTGCAAAAAAAAAAAAAAAAAAGCAAAATCACAAACATGAGCAGATTACAGTAAGTGTCTGCGTGGCCACAGTCATTAACATGACATCCAATTCACGTTTCTTTCTGCTTTCTTCTGAAAATATTGTACTCCCACCGGATGCTTTACTCTGTCTGAGTCCATCGTAGCAGGTCTGTGTGACAGTCAGAGGGAGGCTGATGCATGTGGAAAGCCCCTGCTCGCCTAATGTTTGGATTAATTAGGGAATCTCATCCCTTGACGTCCTTTAGGAGGACACACTTTATCACTCCAGCCTGTGTCTGTTTACCAAAGGAGACTCTAAGCAGTCCAAGCTGACAAAATGTCCTCTCCTTCTCTCCTTCCTTAGCTTTTCACTGGAGTAATTGAGCAATTAAATGTGATTGATTGATCGGGGAGAGTGAGAAGAGGGAAATCTGCCCGGGGACATTGAAGGAATCCATACAGTAGCCTTAAATTAGTGAGAGAAATGGCAGGAGCGACGGAGGGAGCCAGACATCTGACTGCAGCGTGGCTGGGGAGGTGCAGCGGCTTCAGCTTAGAAGACAGATAAGGAAAATAAGACTGTGTTTAACACCGTGTGGATGTGTGTGTGTGTGAGCTGCCCATGAGAGAGCAGATGGATGTGTGGTTTAGAAAAGAGAGAGCTATGAGGAGGAGGAGGGTTGGAAGGGGAATCGAAAGTGTAATTAGCCTCTGAGTGATAGCAAAGTGGTGTCCGGCCCCCGTCATATTTCCCCAGGAATATTACAAATGCTGCGTACATCGCAGGAAGGCACCGCTGTTACAGGTTGTGAAATTCAGGTGATAGCAGATCAGAAGACAACTGGGAGGAGGCGGTTTCCTTCCTGCGCAGTCGACCTCAGGCTGTCGTCCCGGCTCCAGCGGACTTTTTGAGGTCATCACTCACGAAGAGCTGAGAAAGATTTACAGCTCTATTTGTTTTTTTATTTCGCACTTTCATTTTTTTTTTTCCATATCTGTAACTGAATCAAGTCCTCGCGTGCCAGATAACACAGTGTTTCATTACCATAAGCGCAGTGCGGGGATATAGAAAAGCAGCATTTAAGAGGGGCTTGTCTTCAATATAATTCACATCATTTTCAGTCGTTGCTACTTGCCTGTGAGGTGAAAGGTCAAGCTGTAATAAACCTCATGAGGAGCATGCTGGCTCCATGTGGCGCAGGGGCTATTTTACTGTTGCCCCGAAGAGAACCACCCGACTGATGGTAAATGGGCTTTTAAACGTACACAAGATTATCTTTAGGGATCTGTCTGAGCCCTCTCTGCACACATGGCTCCTTCCTGTTCTTCTCCAGCCAATTATTGATATATGAGGGTATTAAATATGACACCTGTGTCACAGACAAATCCCCCACACTGGGGTTCAACCATCGTTTAACCGGTAGCTAGTTTATCCGCCACTGGTGGCAGCTGTGTGACAGAGATTACCTCCAGGTCTTCTGCCCACCCATGCAGAACAATGCCTATACATTAGCTGTGTCTGCACGGCTGCGGCTAAACACGCACGTGGCACATGCACACACGAGGACAAACACTATCACTTCATCTTAAAATGCTCCTGTGTTCAAATGGGATTTCGCTCAACTTTCCATCTTCCACGGGACATTTGCAGCGGATAGCAACACAAGAGGAGAGGAAATAAAGAGCAGGAAACACACACACACACACACACAAGCACTTTCACACAAGCCAGTTACATCTAATATGACTCCAATAAGGCAGCAGAAAGAGCAGGTAGGAATTCACATTGCTGACATGGTTGTTTCGTAATGATCACACTTTGAACAACACTTCATTTCCCCTCAAAGTGGTGATAAAAGCGTAATAAAAGCAATGGGCAGTTGGCATAAACCGTGTGTCAACAGCTTTTCAGAGACTGAATTAAACATGAGAGAAGTAGCGGAGTTATTCATGAGCTGGATGGGATAACCAAGCGGCTGAGACTCAGCGGCGTGAGGATGCGCTGAGCGTTTAGCATGCATGCCATGTCTGCGGAGCATAATCGATATCTGACGCAGTCAGCATCCAACGCAGATGCATCCTGAGCGTGTCGAAGGAAAACTTGTGAAAAGATGTTCTCTCTTCCTGTGTGAGAACAGCATGTTTTATGTTTTTTTAACACCTCTAACATTACAAACCTCCACATGTGTTGATAGAAAAAACACTCTGGCACAATAATATAAGGATTTAAGAGCAAACTTAAACTGAAAGCAAACTGAAAACACAACATTGAAATATTTTCACCTCTGAAGTCGTTCCAGCCAATCTGCTAGCAAACAGTTAATAATATTCACACCCTCTGCTGACACAAAGCGATATTAGCATCCTTCTGCAGTGTAGTTTCTGGCCACTGGACGAGCGGCCTCGTTTTTCTCTCCACGGTCTCCTGAGGGAAATATCTGGCTCTTCAGTTTGGAACTATGTTGCTGCTAAATTTGTCTGTCTACAGTTTCGTAGTAGGGAAGGAGTGTACAGAAGGTTTATAAGAGCTTTAAAGTAGAATCTGGGGGCTAGTGGACATTTTCAAGGCTGTAGAAGTTTGGCTTCCTCTGTATTAGAAACTGAGCTCCAACCATCAGGTGCAGTGCACTGTTAGGGAGAGGGGAAACCTCAAAAGCTGCAAAAGGCCATTCTCGTCTCGTCAATATTATGCTTTAAAGTAGATTTCCGCCCTGAAGGCAATAACACTTTGTGCAAGCAAAACACCTGCGTGGGAGGGAGGTTCAATGGCCACCGAGTGCTTAACACACTCTCATTCCTGTCTTAGATATGACTGTCTCCCAAAACCCTTGTTTTCATGTCTAAACCTCTCGGGTCCTCCATTTGTGCGGGATCCAAACCACTGGCAGAGACTCCTCCAACGCCTAATGACGGGAGAGTGTCTGGAACTGGCTCAAATTCCAGCTGCAGTCAAAGAGTGCTCTTCCTTCCCCACCTTTTCTGTCACTGTCTCCATCCATTGCTGCTCCGAAACAGCTTGTAGGAAATGTCCAAAAATGGATGTGATGTGCTGCTGGCGCCGTTATGTGAGGCCTGTTTTGTTTCTCTTGCTTTCTGTGAGCTACCACATGTAATCTCCTCCCGCTTTGTTCTCAAGGCTGTGACCTGTGCGACCTCCAGATTGTTCTGCCAGTAAACACTTTGTTTATGGAAAACCACTTGGAAGAATCCAGCAATGAGAACCGGTCAGGCCACGTCTGCACTAATGACAATCTCTGTCCAGGCCAGTGTTTCTGCACTCGTATCGCACTTGAATTTAACTATAAAACACCTGTTAGCATAGACAGCAAGGTCAAAATGACTGTAATTAAGGATAGATAAGGATAGATAAGATAAGGATCACATGAATGAGATGTCTTGACTGATGAGATCAGATCAGGAAGTGAACGCTGGCATCTGCATCATCGTTTCTACTCCGAAAACGCAATGCAGGAAATGTCAATCAAAAATAGGATCAGCAGCATTTCCAGAAGTCTTCAATTTAGGGGCTCTAAAACAGCAGAGTAGTGTGAAAACATATCACTGTGGAAATGTTTCAAGAGCTGAACAGATGAAAAATATAATGTATTTGGTTTATGGCCACTACCATCCCCAGACTTTACCATCTATCATAAGCATCAACAGCAAAAAAGTTGCACCGATGATACGAGTGAGCAAAAGCATCACTTTCTGTTTCCACTCCAAAGAAAAACGCCGCCCTTGGGAAAAACAAATCAGCGCACTCTCACACATCTGCAGCTGAAAAGCGGCGATGCTCTGGGCGTAATTAGAAACATTTGTCATGAGGGAATAAAATCCGTCATGTGTCAACTGACATTCCTCACAGTTAGCAGCAGAGGTCAGAACACATCTTAACAAATTATGAATGATTGTCTGTGGTTCCATCCTTCGTTCCCAGAGGAGTCGCGTACAGGCCAGCGAAGGTCTGCAGGGCAGACGTTCCCAAAAGCATCCTGCTGGTGTGCAAACACTCTGCAATGATCTCTGGACAGGGACAAATCTAATCTGCTTAGTTTAATGTTTAATGGCCACAGCAGACTCAGAATTTTATCAGCTAATTTAATTTTACAGAAGGAAATCAAGGCTTTTAATCACAATCAAGTGACTAAGCACAGGTGCTATTAGCCACAGAGGCAATCTGATGTGGCACAGCCATTTTCAAGCTATCAGGAGGCTGAACTGCTTTGAAACAGTGTGTGCTGTTCAGGCTCTGGTGTCAGATTTTAGACTGTAAAAGCACGACGCTGGTTCTGTTTTTGACCACTAATCAACTAATTTTTTTTCTGTGTTTTAGAAAGAGGCCCGCAAAGATTAAGACAAATGTTCAACTTTACTCTGGACGATAACAGATTCATCACAGTAAAATATCACATGCAGATAAAGGACTGCAAGAGAGGAATCCGCCATAAATCACGGCTCCATTTTTGTTCATTAAGATGGGAGCAGCCGGCCAGTGGAGGCGCAGGTGTTCTCAACCTGCCGGTAAGTTTTAGTGATCAGCGGCAACAAAAGCCTCAGACTATCAAACGCGTCGCGATTGTGCTAAAAGGCATCCAGCTGGAGACAATGTGCCACACACACACACACACACACACACACACACACCCACACCCACACACACACACACACACACACAGGAAAGAAAAGATGGCTGCTCAACCTGGCTACCACTTCGAGCACACAGCTGTTTTTCATTCGGAGGTCAAAACATGTTTTCCATTTTAGTTTAAATCAAATTAGCCCTACAGTATTTATAGCCCCTTCAAAGTGTGTGCACACCTTAATCTGGACAACAGAAGTGTTTAGCAGCAACACACACACACACACACACACACACACACACACACACACACATAATAGATAGCAGTGTGTTGTGTACATTATCTAATGCTCTTCCTGTGTCTTGCTGACATATTGACCTTTGGGAAGGCTGATAAATTTCACCTCCTCTCCCCCATCTGGAATTGTTGACATCATTTTTACTCCGTTTACTTAATTCACAACTTCATGACAGCATCTATTTCTGTGTGTTGTTTCTTGCAGGAATGCTGGCGGTTAAACTTATATTTGCAGCACTGGAGACCGTCACAACAGCTCTCAAGTCCTATAAAGTATCCCAGGATTCCTGAGCAAGGAATGTCCATCCATCCCTCCCGTCTTCCTCCCGCTCTGTCCTGTGAATGCCAGATAATGACTATCCCACCTGGCACCAATGTCCTCAAAAGGAACAGAATCAAGTTGGGAAGGAAAAAAAAATAAATCAGTGCGATTCGTTATGCCGACGCTGATATCGCATATACACGTATTAAGCGATTTCATATGGATTCCTCTAGAGTTTTGAATTCACGTCTCCGACGGTTCAGGTGGGAGATTTTGGCAGGAATGAGAAAAACAAGATGACAGAGTGTCTATTTTCTCTTGAAAGCCCGCAGGCGTTTGACTGACACCGTAACGCACACATGCTATACACCGTCAGTGTTTTCACCCCTTCACAGACAGGCCTGTTTAATATTCTTAAGTAGCCGAGTAAATATTTGGCATAAGGAAGTACTTGATTCAGGCAGGACGATTCAAGTCTGGCACCGGATGGGAAGGGGACATGAAAGAGGCCCTTCATGAATCCAACCGGCCCCCGGGGTCAAGTTTCAAACAACCAGTCCCGTCATCCTGCACACACACACACACACACACACACATATACACACTCTTCTGGTGTGCATGCACACATTACGCCTCGAAAGCACAAACATGCACATTAGCACAACGCACACTCTGAAAAGCACGTGTAAAATGTTTAGTGTGGAGACATGCACCTCATAACGTCGGGCAATTGGTAGTTTATTGTAAAAACTCAGGAATTCAGCCTAATGAAAGCTTTAATGCTCTGTAAATAAGGTGAAATGAAGCCAGAGGTCTTTTGAAAGACAAAGACCTTCAGGGAGACGGACTGCTGCTCAGCTTCTGCATCACCAGCCAACGCATGACGGCACACAAAGGGTTACATGTGGTAGTATATCCTGCTTTGGAAACAGTTTGTTGCACTAATTAATTAAATAAATTCCCAAACACCGATTAAGCTTCTGTTAGCGTGTGCACACTGTTCAGTGCTTGGTGATCATTTGTTTGAATGGTTTTATGACAATATGTCTCTTTTGGAGATTGTGCTCTAAAATCCACTCTATAACTGTGAAAATGCATTGTTTGTTTGTACACCTCATCGTCCACAGAGCAAGAAAACATTCACTACAATGGCGGTTGTATCTGCAGTGGGTGTTGTCCTCCCTCCGTCACAAATACAAGTTCCCTCCTGACGCTATTTTGCAAGGGCACCCTCGCTGCATCCTGGGCTTTGATTGTTTTAGAGGAATAAAAGCAAGCCAGAGCATCCTTTTTTCCTTATATCAGAATGACAATGGGTTCAGCCAGACCTTTGTCCAGTATTGGCACAGCACTAACCGAACCAAAAGCACTGAGATGGCAGATTATCAGTCATAAAGTGCATGCAAACATTGTTGTATGGCCGATGGCTGCACCAGATCAGAAAATGCTCACATGGGTTGTTTTGGAAGGCAATTGTAACCTTCCCTGTTGCTGTTTTGTGCTTTAGGTTAAACAAGAAAAGAAAAGAAAAGAAAAGAAAAGAAAAGAAAAGAAAAGAAACAAACTTCTGGCGAGGACCATCAGTCTCAAGGGCAAATGCCTTATAAAGACCACACGATGGTTATGCTGATGTAAACACAGCAACAATTCTGTAAATGGTGCCACCAGAGATGAGCTTTTTCACAGAACCAAGACTTCAATCTGAAGTGTTATGGAGATTTTCAGCCTTCAGCAGGTCAGTGTCAGTCCACAGACGGAGTTAGTTGGTGTTCGAGCTCTGTCTTTATGGCCATTGCTGGTCTTAGCTGCTGAGGACAGCTAAACAGACATGGTGTAATGCCGGCAAATGGAAACGCTGATGCTTGTAAACTAGAGAAGATAAGCAAAGGTTCAAAGTCCTGTATGTCCCAAGCTTATGTGGGTTTGTTTACTGGGAATGTCTCCCTGTGAGGATGCTGGTGACAGCCGTTCAAGGCTGCAGAGCATTGAGCGTAAAGCCTCACAGAGCTGCAGACGCTCATCACTGGGTCTTTATGAATTCTCTGCTAAGTTGGATGAGCGCTAAGAAGCAGGTTTGTTTGATCTACTGCAACACAGCCATCTTAATTTTACACATTTTTGATTCATTAAATACAACTGATTGATAACTGTTGTCAGATGTTTCAGTGCAGCGATATGACATCACTACCTAATTAGGAAATGGACTATTGTCTCTTTAACGGCCCACCCAGAACTGTTGTAAATGCGCCTGGTATAAGAGGTGCTCTGCTGACTGTGGTGCTGCTCTGCCGTTTATTACAGCAGGAGAAGAAGAGTTAGGAGGAGAGAGAGAGCGAGTACAACGTGAAAGCAGGCTCAACCACCTGTATTCCCAGTGGCTGTGCGAGTCCTCTCTGCTCCCTCTATGCCGGGCAGATAATTCCCGCTATGCAAATGTTTTCAGTTGAAAAGAGATTATTGATCATAGATCAGAGAAATGTGGCTCCGGGCAGGAAATACAGTGGCGGCGAGGGGGGCTGAGGCCGCTTTAAATGAGAAAAGCAAAATGAATTATGCAAGTCTCTAACACGTCCACCTTTTCCTCATTATGTGGAGCCATCTGAGTGGTAATTAAATTCATGCACTGATAGGATTCCCTCGTTTTCTGCCACCGTGCTTTTCTTGTGCACTTTGTCATTCTGGCACTTTTTAAAAGAGGGAGGGGGATTCGGAGTCGGAGGGCTGCTGTGACAACATAACCACTTACAGCGCGGAACAAGACTCTCGGTCACGTTCTCGCTCTCTTGATTCTGATTTCTTAACGACTGTCAGAGCTCCTGCTTCAAATTGCAGTCAGGATTATAATCTGCTGGAATATTCAAACTCAGATTTAGTTTCTGTGTAACACAAGCAGATTGCAGTTTTAATAAAACCTCATTCTAGTGCATTTGATGAGCTAATTTGGTTATGAAATGCTCACAGTTTTAATAATGTTGTTATCGTTATGAATTGGATTAAGCTGGCTGTAACTGGAGAGTGTAATCTTACCACATCAGATCTACATGGGTGGGTGGGTGGGTGGCAGTTGGGGGTTAGGGGACCGAGGAGTGGACGACCATTGCAGCGCAGGCAGCCCAGACTGTTAATGGTAACGTGTGGATCACTTTGTCCCCATAGATATGAGCTGCATCCAGAAAAGTTTCACATTTCTCTGCCTCGCAGGACCCTTTGGACTGCAGCTGCCAAGCCTCTGTCGTACAAGCAGCCATCCACACTGACCTGCTGTCTGGAAGTTCCTCCTCTGGCCTCGAGGCTATCACACAGCGTGTAACACTCGCTGGTTTCCACTGAGAACAGAACATTTTCTCAGAGAATAAGGGACGGTTCACAGTCATTACAGAAAGTGTGTGACAGGGATATAAAAAGTTAAATATACTCTAGGCTGAAGCCAATTTATATGGCAGAGGGACTGTTATAGTGTCACTTTACTTGGATCTAAAAAGAGAAAGTGCAAGGAAAAGTCTGACAGAGACGAGTGCAGCTGACTCAAATTGATCTTACCGAGTACATTTCAGCTGGATTCTACTGAATATCTGAAGCACGCAGAGTCGTATATTTTAATGAGTTTGAAGTTTAGCTGTTTGTTATGTGTAACAGCCACTGTTTTATGCTGTCATGAAAGCAGGCCTTGATTCCCAGGCACGTAAACTGGAGTAGCATCGAATGCAACAGCAGGATTAGGTTGTGGTTTATGATTAGGTCCATCGGAAATTATTTCCCGCTCGTACCAATAAATGTCAGACAGACCGGGGACGACTCCTCAACAGAAATTACATTTTATGGTATTGTCTGTTTTCATATCCATAGATTCACCGTATGTCTGCGATTTCAATTTACCAGAGGGCCTCAAAATGAACAAGCACTTATTTTTGTTTTCCACGTCTCCTCCGTGAGAGAAAGCTTCAGTCGCCGTCAGATTTACAACCGCGGGAAAATAAATGATCATACCTACAATTAAAACAGTATTTTTTTTTTTATTCAAAGGCTTCGGTTGCTCATGTTTTTCCCATTCCTTTCACAGACTTCCAGCTACGGGGATCAAATCTGCATCTGTCGGTAAAAAATTGCCTCGAAACCCAACATTATTTCAGCAGGGAGGAAGAGACAGTCCATTTTACAAATTGACTCCTCCAGGAGACTGCGGTCTTGCAATATCCTCGCCTCCCCCATGCACTCCTCTGCTGAGAGATACGCACAAAGCAGGAAACCGATCCTGTGAAGACGGCCATGGATTTATGACACGGAGGCAAGTGCGACTGAACAAGGCCTATTCCCATCTGGGCTGGGAGCCACCGCCGTACTTGGAGATTTATGACGAGGATGACACAGCTGATTACTCTCGGTTACTGAAGAGAATTGGACATGGACCGGCTTCAGGGAGGTTTAGTGTGTGTATTTGTGTTTATGATATGGCAAATGGAAGCGCAGTAACCCAGTTTTGTTTGATTTGTTCCTCATCAAACCTCCATGACCTCGAAGTTCACTGACAAACATAGCAGGCAACTCGACTTGTGAGAAAACCAACTATTGAATGAAGGGGCAGAGGAAGGAAAGAATAAATAAATAAATAAATAACACACCCAGACTGATGGGAAAAACACAGTGAGTGTTGCGCATGCCGTCCTTGGATGTGAAGAAATGTGGAGACTTTGCTGTGACCCCATAAACCGCATGCTCTGTGGACTTTTCATTATTCCTCTTGACAAATTTGTGGGCTCGGCATTACGCTGTGGCCAACTCCTGGACTTGGAGAGTTCAGCCAAACCCAATAATCGCTGCACAATGGCTGAGGAGCTGCCGTGACCCCTCTGACCCCGTCTGGAGCAGGCTTCTGGATTATGGTCCCGGGCGCACTTCACCAGCAAACTGCAGAGCGTCACCTTGTGCGACGCCTCATGAAATGGCTCCCCGCCCACTTGCCAGGCGCCGCCACCCAAACCAAAATAATAAAGCCGAATGAAACAAATGCCCTCGTTCTCACCGTGAGGTCAAGTCTGAGTGAAAACAGCAAATAAGAAACAAAGTGAAGCCAGATGTTTGTCTGTTTTCCTTGAACTAACATTAAACGGATGTAATGAGCTTCAGTCTCGATCAGCATTTGTTTAGCACAGCGTGCATGCCAGTCTGAGCATCTCGTGCATTATTAAAAAGCGTTCCTCGGCTGTATCATAAACTGTGACATTTTTTTCTTAGTTTAATGTGAGGGAGAAGTCGTCTCGGCGTGTCAGGAAAGACAAAGGGCAGACGTATGCGTTGCTTGACATCAACTTGGAATAAGTGTGGTTTTCTCACAAACCGCTTGCCCCTCCCAAAGCCTACTTTTAGGCCTTTGGGAAGCAGAGAGTCCATTCCATGGGTCTCATTCCTCTTAGCTGTTTGGATGAGACTTTGGGTGAAAGGGGTTGCTCCCTGTGATTGATGAGCCATGGCCAATTAGAGGCTTAGGCCTGGAGGCCCACAAAGACACCCATGATCTCAGACATAAACATTGGCGACCATAGGGTCTGAAGATACCTGCTGTCCATGCGAAGAGGGCAAGCCTCCGGCCGGCAGCTGTGCCGGACAGCAGGCCTCCTCTGAAGGTTTTGGATGCTTCGCCGACTCAGAGTACCTTTAAAAAGAAGTCGGCTGGGGTTTTAAAAGAGAACAAGAGTCTGTCCCACATGGAAATTCCACGGGTGATGGCAGTATTCCAGTATGGTGCCATCCCGGTGGGGGCAGGGTGGCGGATGGTTGCTCCATCTGACACCCCGTGGTTGACGAGCAACAGGGCGCCAGTCAGGGTCTCATTAGACAAACTATGACAACAAGATGTTGCCCTTGAAAATCAATTATAAACAGGAGAGCGTCTCTGCATCTGTTTCTGCTCGGAGTTATGCAGCACTGTCTGCCTCTCACTGTTTTTTCAGAGGGTCTGACTCCACTGCCATTCAGATGGTCATCCCTGTGGGATTAGTGATGGCACTAAAGCCTCTGGAGCAGTGCTTGTAAATCAGAGCAGATGAACTGCGGCGATGACAGGGCTGGGAGGCCTCCGTTATTTGACTATGCCATTTACTGGGCCTTCCTTAGAGGGGTGTCTCATTATAGTCTCTTAGTGTGTTCCCCAGTGTGAGACATGGAAAACCAGAATAAAAAATGGTTTGGCTGTTTTGTGAGGGCCGGCAGGCTGTTTTGTGGAGTAACAGGGCCTTTCTTATTAATGCTATTAATGACCCTTCAGCACTTTGCTTACACAACCTGGGGCCCGTGCTACCTTCAATTGATTCAACATGTCACCTTTTCACCACTAAGTGCCAGGGAGCTGTGTTTTAAATAGAAAACTGAGTAAATTCCTGGACCCTTAAAATTGCTAAGGAGACCCGTTTTCCCGTCGCCACACCAGCTTCACTTTAGACCAGACAGCCAGAGATCCCAACACTGTGCTAGCCCATCAATCTTACTGACGTCTGCTTTCCACTTTCCACAATGCTCTGCTTGAAAGTAAAATATGCTATTTTGAAATAATTTGGCTAGGACAACAAAGGATTTTAAGTGGTCATTAGTTGTTTTGCGAGGAAAAAAAGACTGTCTTTACACCCATTTTTAGACTTTTTCACATTGTTGGCTATTGTTTTGTCTTCAAGTCGTATTTTACTATGACTCTAAATGCACAAAATACCAAGCCCATCCTGTAACTAGAGCCCACCACAGGGCTTGCATTCCCTGCCTGACATCAGCCTGCTTTTACTCTGATAAACTGTATGTCATCACCCTCACACAATACAAGCCTTGACTCCTTTTGTGGCTTTGTTTGTCTCCAGAGAGGACGTTTACAGCCATTTCATTTTTTCAAGATGCAGTGAAAGCAGCGTGGTAAAAGGCCCTCATACTGAGACCACCACCAGCGCTGGAGTAACTGTAAAGATCCTTTGAAAGACCCCTTTGGGTTGAATAGACCTCACAAACTCCTCCTGTTGTTCCGGAGCTATTCCTCTCCCATTCGTCCATCTGTTCTTCAGGTCCTGTCTGCTGGTCCACCTTATGGACAGAGAGCATTAAAAGCATGTTTGGCTTTGTCTTTACTCACTGGAGTGCAATTATCTGAACAAGGAGAGCTTCCTGACTTTAGGACAATAACTCACCAAATCCTAAACAGAAAAGGCATTTGCATGTTTTAGGGTACTTCAACACAAGCCCTGAATCAAAAACATATTTTCCACCTTTAGATTAAAGACATACTCTTAATGACAGCACAAATAAAACACTAAATTATGCAGTTGAAATGCATCAGCTCGAGCTGCCACGCTAACGGTCAGGCAGCGGGATGAGGAGCTCTGCTTCCTTGGAATTGATTCCCTGGAGCGACCCCAACTCACACTCATTGGCAGGGAATAAACTAGTCCTTGATGCAATAAACAAATATTATTCCGTTCCAGTCCAGAGGAGGAGGGGCGGCCGCGTACTCATGAATGAGCCTGTTTGTTAATGTGAGGCCGTGACATTCTGTTCAGCCTGTCAGTCATCTGTAGCAGCAGCCTACACATTGCTATACAAAAGATTATGGTTTGACGCGGCGCCCTGCGCAGCCATGAAGTTGGCAGGTTTGAACCTACTCTCAGAAACGGTATTTCTGCAGCCCGGGAGAAGCAAAATGAAGCAAACATGGAACATTGAAATTGTATAACAGTACCCTAGAAATAAATAATATGGTGCAAAACCAAGCACTAAACCACCTTTTCAGCGCTCACATTAAAACTGAACGCAAAGAGGTTGACCGGGTCAGTGCGGAATGAAATCTTGTAGAACAGCACATAATGGTTATCTCCTGCAATAAAGGTGCTCTCTGCTGGATCATGGGATGGCCTAGAGTGTATTGTTGGCATTCATCAGCCCCTGCATCTTGATGGTGCATGAAGATTACGCCATGCAATCTTAGCAGAGGAGGTGGAGCCGGCAGCTCAGCGGAATGGATGAGATGAATCGGGAGGATTGGATGCTCGGCTCGGATTGCAGCGGGATTTGAGTTCACAGGCAGAACCTGTGGTTGTGAAAGATATTTGCATCGTGACTATTCATAAAACAAATGATGTATGTCGTTTGGTTCTGTGTGTATTAAATACTGAATGAGCCACAGTTGTATAGTACGTGACAATTGCAACACTGGATTACCTGAATTTAATTAGCAAATAAACAACAGTGTCTTAACTTTATATTGAATATGATCTCTACAATCAGAGCAGCATAATAATCATCCCCCTGCCTCAGTAAAATGTTATTGTTCGAGGAAATGAAACACTGCACCCAAACAGACAATCATACTGTTTTATTATCTTTGTTTCAATAAAGCGAGGCTGCAAAGTGAAAGCAGTGGAGAGGGTATTAATCAGAAGGTTTCCATCTTGTTGGTCGAGGCGGCCGGGGCCAACAAGATGATCATACACATAAATAACAGGCCAGACGGCTGGGCTAGTCAGAGGACGCACAAGGGCAGAAGGCAAAAGGCCAGACATTGAATTAGACGGCAATTTTCAATGAAATGAATCCCATCGTCAACTCAGATTTATTGGTCAGTGACAGAGGTCTCCTGGTTAAAGTGCCCGCTGGAAAAAAAATAAAACTCCAACTAGTGTTTGTTACAAGTAAAGGCATTTAAAAGTCAGCTGAAGTTCTCCGGGTGTTAGAAATCCTGAAAAGGAGCCCTGCTGGAAATACATTTGCTTCCCGTTGAAGAATTAAATCATTAGAATAACGCCCTGTTATAGACACAAATGTTTGGAGTGGGGAAAAGCAGAGTTTCAGTGGGTCACATTGCCTAAACTGAAGACCACCCCTACGAGAAACTGATGTAGTTGTAATTAAAGGAACAGATGCACAATTTCACACAGCAAATGTCATATACTTAAGAAGCTTGACTATAATAGCAATAATAACAAGACAATTAGACAAGATGCATAAGAACCTGGGTGGCTTATTTCCACCCCTGTATAACACATCACGAGGGGGGAAAGCCTGAAAAGGCCACACAAGTAATACAAGGAAAGAATGTGAAGGACATAAAATGAAGTGGTTAACCAAGGAAAGAAATGAATAGAAAGTTCTTTGTACTCCAGTTGTCTTTGACAACAGACACTATCAGTTGTCACACCTGGTTTTCCTCATGCTGACATTTTGAAATGTCTTGTGTGAATAAAAGCCGAATAAACATGAAGATTTTCAAATACTGCAGTGTCATGTAGGGACTGAAAAGTAAAGCCAAATGAAACCATTGAAATATACAGAAATTCCCAATCAAACAATTAAAACTAAACTAAAAACAAACAAACAAAAAACCAAATACGTGAAATTACCCATTAATATTATTTTCCCTTCTGAATACAAATAATTTCGTTGTTATCATTCGAAATTAAATTTGCTTATTAGTCATTAATTAACATAAGAAGCAATAGACGTAATTTTATTGTAATTATAATATAATTATTGAACAGTCTGGTACTGTGATAAATACACGTTATTATTTCGGTTGTTTTCTCCTTGCTAAAGTATCTGCGGCGCGTTTGACGTCTTGTGCCCCGGAAGTGTTTGTCTTTACCTAACGAGGTCAAAATGGCGGCTCGCTGCATGTGAAGGGGTCGAAACGGGAGCCGGCTTTATGATTCGAGAACATGTATAAAGCGCCATGTAGCAGACTGTCGGGTAACACGAAATGATATGTGATGTTTCGCTTAACATGCCGACGCGGTACAAAGTCTTTTTTTATCTGTTCCCGCTGAAAGCAGCTTTTAAAGCTAAGGCGGAAGCTAGCTAGCTAGCTTAGCATATAGCTGTCCGGATAGCGCCTGGGATGTTTGGCAGGACGCTAGCAGTGACCTTAGATGGAAGTCAACCTCATCAGCATAGACCAAAATTAGCTAATTACTGCCTGCTTTTCTAGCGACAACGTTTAATCTGTTTTGTTATGACTTTGTGCTGTGAGATAACGTGAAAAGCTAGCGTACAACGGTTGTCTCGTTTATGTTATACTGGAGTATTTCCTACATTTTAGTCTGGTCATTGATGTGAATGTGGTGTGTAAAATATCAGTAAGACCTCTCAGTTGAAGTGTCAGATTTATTGCAGAGCAGAATCATTCTGCAGTCGCCGTAGCAAAATGTCACCCAGCATATTAGCAACTGAGTGTACTGCTAAGTGACATAACTCTGTTAACATACGTGTATATAACTTTAAGTGTTAGGTAATACATCAGTTTTATGACTTTTAATGCTTAATACATTCTGTCAGATTCTGGTTCTAGCTTTATTTCATTTACTTTTACATTGTTTGCATATCTGTGCTTCATTCCAGATTGAATCAGTGTTTAATCAGATTTAGCAGATTGAATTAAACCAACAGTATTTATTCTAATGTCTAGACATGGCGTTTTGTATTCCTTGCAGGTTTGGTTGGTGTAAGCGTGAAACAGAAATTAGTTCAAAGTGTTCCTCGATGTAGCCAGACTGCCCGCAGCCTCATCCAGCTGCACAGAAGAGATCCGTCAAACTGGCTGACGTACCAGCATCTCAACTTCCTGAAACGCCAGGTATTGTTCACAGGGCCCAGTTTGCCTTTGTTTCAGCTTCCTTTGCAGTTTAAAAGTGTTGTGTTGCTTGTTATTAACGCACTTTCTTCCACATCCGTTGAAGGTGAACTATTTTTTGCAGTAAATGTCTGCATTCAGTTGTATTTCCATAGCAGTGAATAATCCCATAAATGACATCATTTGCTTGCTTTCCTTTCAGTATGTATCAAAGAGCAGCAGTGAGCTTCACCAGCGCGCCATCCCGAAACAGGCTCCTGTTCTGACCATAGTGGATGAGAGAGATGACAGCGTTGAAAGACAACTGCAGAGAATACCAACCATTGATCCTGTGGCACAGTCAGAGGACGTCACCAGTAAGGCACAGCCCAAAATATCCACCTTGAAGCACGCCACAGAGGATGCAGCAGCACGGAACGATTCTGTGTCCACAACGGTTTCGGTTTCAGATGAGACTCCTCATATTCACGAGGAGTCGGAGGAGGCAAGGGAGGCACGTCTAGACAAACAGTGGAAGCAGCTGAAGGTTGATGTGGCAGACTTGCCAGATATCTACGCCAGGCTTTCCAAAATCAAACTGACAGGTAGAGGACACAGTACATTGCGTGTGTCTGTGTGTTTTTCTGTGTTTTATTGACTGCGCTGTGTTATACCATCTCTGACTGCTGACTCCTCACTACTCTAAACCGGCTGGTAGGAGTCACAAGTGATCAACAACTGCTTGGCATTTCCAGTGCTCGCTATAAAACAAGGCTTACTTAGTCTGTTGCAGGTCAAAAAACAGTCATCTTCTTGAACTGGCATCAGTGCACCTTTGTTGTCTAAAGCTTCAACCATTGTCACAGGAGACAGCAGCATAACCTCCTTCCTCTGCTATTGATCTGTGTGCTCTGTATGTTTCAAACAACCTTCGTTTTTCTTACTGTAAATGTCTAAAGGTGCTACTTCCAGGGCAGCTTTGGAGCAGTGGGACACCTGCAGTGTGTTCTGTTATGTGTTTGGAACATACTGAACATACAGATCAACAGCGGAGACATGAACCATGTGGTCAGTTTCACGCGGTGTTATGTGTTCAGTTGAGTGTCTGCTGTTGGGTTACACGTACTTCTCCGCTCAGCAGCACTGATTGGTTGACTCCACCAAGGTGTGCCTGGTAACCTATGAATGGTTGTTATTGACAAACAAATAAACAGATTCATTTGCACTACAAGAGATTAAACTGCCCTGTTTAACATCTCTTTTCCTTCACACTGCTCTTTTCCTGTTTACACTGAATCAGGCGTCTGCAGCCTTTACTGTTACTTCATGAAGGACACTTCTAAATTCCCATTTTAATTTGTTCCGTTGTTCTTGCTTTGTGATTCCAGCATTGGTCGTCACGACTGCGGCAGCTGGCTTTGCAATGGCTCCAGTGCCCTTTGACCCTCTCATGTTCTTTGTGTCATGTCTGGGAACGGGCCTCGCCTCCTGTACCGCCAACTCAATCAACCAGGTCAGTTCTCCTCAGGCAGAGGCCAAACAAGGCCAAGAATGGCCAGTTCAGTATGTATGTGTGTGCTTTCTGTTTGGCTCTTTGCAAACCTCACGTGTAGACCCAATCCCAGCACAAGCTGTCTGAATGTAAAACTCATCAATGTGTGAATAATGTGATTCAGCATCCACTGATTGACTGTGGAGTTTAATCAACACGTCTGCGACACATTGTCAACAAAAACTGAACATCATAAGTTTCACACAGATCGGACGTGCTGCAGGAATATGCAGGTTTATGGTGTGATAAAGTGGTAAAATGAATGATTAACCACAGCTAATTTATTCAAACTACAAAGATCCCACGAGGCAAAAAATATTAAACACACGGCTTGTGTAATTGTTTCAAGAATGGCAGTAAACAGTACAGATGTTTCTTGCCTTCCATAAGTTTATTTTTTAAGTACCAATTTCCTTTTGGAAAGAAAGTGTTGAGGACTTGTCTCCGAGCTGGCAAGATATCTGTTGGTCCTCTCAAGAATAATAAATTTTTTGTTGACATGTTATACAAACATGAACGAGCTTGTTGACAGACACACACATCCGCGGTTCTTTTTCTCATAATGCTGCTTGTGTTCTAGAAAACGCTGGAAGAGCCAGCACGTCCCCTTTTTACTCCTTCTGCATTCCTCTGTTGCTACACATCTCAGAAATGCATCGCGCTGACTGTAATGCTGTTATTATTTCCCCGCTGAAAGCGTTTTTTGAAGCTATAAACCGAGACGCTGAGATGCCAAGAGTAAGTGGGACCTCCCTCTGGTGTCTAGTGCTGACGTTGTCCATAGGAATTTGCTCCGTGACTTAAGAATATTAGTGTAATGGGTGACCTCTCCCTCAGCCTGAGATTGAACTCTTAGTAGTGTCTTTGGCCTGTAATTTGGCAAAGGCCTCGATTACACTGCAGGTTCCTGCCTTTGGGGCCAGCAGCTCCCCTTCTACTCGATCCTTCCCTCAGCAGCAGTGTTCCAACTGTCATTGTTTTACGGCAGTAATGAAGTGCCTCACCAAGTCAAACAAACTCAAACTGTACTGATACTGATCACCCTGGATCTGAACTTGCTTTCTGTAATCTAAATACAGTCTGACCCCCCTGTGCATCACCTCAGGGAGGCTATGTCCATGGATGTGAACATGCAAATGTTTGCTTAGTTTTGTTTTTGTCTTCAGGTCTGAATAGTGTCAGTCAGTCCATCGCTCGGGTTAGCTGAAACAGAGCTGTGCTCCAGCTCCTCTGTGCACCCCCAGCTCACACTGGGCAGGTGTGTAAATATCCCTCAGGTATTTGAAAAATGTCCCCCCTCTCCTCACGCTGCTGAGAGTAGCCCAGGCTCCAGCTCCAGGACGTTCAGAGCGTTGAGTGATGTAAGAGGCGGCTGCCACTGTTTGTACCCTGGGTGTCCCTTTATCTGTGGGCCCACCCTCACATCAGTCCTGTCAGTCTTCATTTTCTCCACTAACTCAGCCCTGAGGTCAGGATACGACATGGCTTCATATTTCCTTGAAACAATGTTATTTGCCTTTCGGTGCCTCTCCCTCGGCCGTCTCCAGTCAGGTCTAGTTTCAGGCTTACAGTGAAGGTGAAGCATGGGCAAAGGTGCAGATATTGACAAATTAGGCAAGTGTGTGTTAAGGCCTGCATTTTTTAATGTTTGCATTAAACCAAAGTGGACCGTTCATAAAGCTTCATTGTGAAAGATTTCTGGTATTTTATTGTATAAATGGACCTTCCAGATATTAATGATATGAAGGACAAGACTGTGCATGTCGGAAGATTTCAGAGTTGATTTTTGCGTGTTACATGTGGGTCGAATGTGTTCTGTGGTAGAATGTGTGGTATTTTGGGAACGCTTCACATGGTTCCTGTAGATAAATACACAGAGAACTGTAAAGAGATCCTGGTGGAATATTACTTCAACATTTCTCTGTTTTCACAGACGGCCTTGTGTGTATTAGCCTGAAATTTATCAGCGTGCACTCTGTTTGAGGCCGAGAAGTCCTTTTTTGTGGCGAGAGGCTGGTATGAGAGCCCGAGCCTTCACACGAGTCCGGTTCGTTCTGCTCCTCCAGCTCTCGTTCCCCTCGGGGACATTTTGCGTGTCATCATAGTTTTAATTGGCAAGAAATGGAGATGGGATTATTGTTTCAGACAAATTAGCCACCTGTCTTGAAGTGAGTCTGACTTTGAAGTAGCTTGTCAGACAAAGCCGTGCGAGGGAGCGTCTTTAATTCAAACAGCGAGGAAAAGGATAAACATCATTAGGAAAGTAAACTTATTTGTCGTTGTCGCAGAATCTTGTCTCCCTCTGCTTGTCTGGTATGAGAAGTATGCGCTCTTGTCCATGCAACGTAACAGTTATTATTGGTGCTGCTTTGTTTGGAGATAATTATACACACAGAAGCACGAAGCATGTCATGTGTGACACATAATTGCCTGTTGCACTGCCACTGCGGCGGTCTCGGCACTTCTTTGCAACGCGCTAACACACTCTATCCGCTCCTTTTGTCGGAGACACACCCTCACCTGTTTGTAATTGATCTCACACTTTGGTCATCCTTTTTTTTCATATTCCTGAAAAGAAAAAGTGGAATGGAGAAGAAAAACATCCTACCTTCAGATCTGTTGCCAGGGTTTCTTTTTATTCTTACGCCCTTTCATCTTGAAGAACTGGTGCTTCACCATTAGTGTGGTTAGTCGTGATCAAAGCTGGATGTCCTCTTATATGAAAAATCAAACAAAAGCCTGTCAAACAAATCAAAGCAGAGAAAGACCCTAGTGAAGATTGCTTCCTATGGATTCTGTTGCTCGGGTCTAATCCCTTAATGCTCGGCATCTAAAGGGGCAGAGGAGTGTGCGAGTATGTGACCACACAACTGTCGAATTACCTTGAGGAAAGGAGGAAAATGCCTTGAGGGAGAGAAAAATGCTTTGGCTGTTGGAAGTGGCAGCCAGACCTTCAGTGGAGCTGTCAAAAGCCAAGGCTGCTCTTTGTCCCATTGGGAAGTGCCTGTAAGGCAAACAGAAATGTTGTGGTTTCCTTTTAAAATGTTACTCTATTTAGGAAACTGACGGAAGGGTGTAAGCACTTGGAGTCACGTAACAATGGCATTTCACCGTCTCGAGTTTCTCACCACAGTCAGAAGACTTAATGCTGTCATGTCTGTCTCACAATCAGCGAGGACAGTCAGCTCCAGCAGCAAAGGGCTCTAATTGTCCGAGCTTCCAGTTCAAGTAGCTGCCGTGTGAACTTCTCTTAGCGTGTTATATTTTGCTTGCACCTTCTTCTTAGTGCTTAGGCGGCCGTTAAAGCCAGCGTGGAGGTGTTCAGCTGAAACGGGGAATGCACTGAAGAGAAGAGAGAAATAGCTCCGCCGGCTCAGAGTCTCAAAGGCTTCACGACAGAGTTCCTTCTGTTCCCGCTGGGCAGAATCCAGCCTAATATTAGTAGAAAAGGTGCTGGTTGGTCTGGTCTCCCGGCCCCGTGGGCCCCACACCAGGGCCGGCCTCCACAGGTGTTCCAGCCGTCATCACCTTCCAGTCTGGCCACTGCTTCAGCTAATTGGATAATTGGGTCAGATGAGAGTTTCATGCAGGAGCATACAAGACCCCGGGAAGCCCGAGGTCCCCGGCAGGGCGAAGCAGCCCTGATATGGCCTTTTACTGTCAAATTAAGCACCGCTCGGCTATTTTGACAGCGGCTATAGTGTAAGTCACACCGTGTCAGCTCGCGTGTTTGTTTTGATGAAAATTCAAGCTGGCTTGTTTTGTGGCTGCCTAGTGTCATTTCTGCTTTGGTGACCATGACAGTGAGTTTTCTTTTGTGTCTGTGCCTCTCCTGTGGTGAGCTGTCTGAGGCTGGCACGCACAAGCGAGCCCCCACAAGCCCCCAGCCCATCCTCGCCTACCCATTCAAGCTACGCCCTCCTCTCTTGTCCTGTGCAGGCATGCATTATTTACCCTCCTGCATGCCTCCCTGTGCGTGCATCTTGGTCAGCCCCTTCGACTGTGTGGGTACATGACAGAACACGGGGACAGGCTATGCAGACAAGCATGTGCTATCAGGACATTCCCATAATGTGTCTTTGAAAGCTTTTTAAACGATGCAATACTTGAGTTTAATAAGATAAAGAATCACCAGTCATTTTTTAGGGATTTAATTAAGGTCAAATTATTTCAAAACACTGTAAAAACAACATACAATTTGGTTCTTTTAGTGTCTCACAGTGTAAACTATGGCAGGACAAAGACAAAGATACAGCTACATGTAGAGGCTTTTAATCAGCAGAATAATGGAAACATTCAAACTGATAGCGCTCGGCTGTTATCTTAATCTTAATACTCAGCTCAGTGTCATCATATAAAGCCACCGTATCTCACTGAAGCTCGTGCTTTCAACTTTAAAAGCACTGTCAGACTCCTCCGAGTCTAACGATGCCACAGTATACAGTTTCAAGCACACGCTACCGCAACGCAGGCTTGTTGTCACAATTACGACCTTTATCTTTAATCTTATTTGCAGCGGCAGTGATCTTGTGAATCACATTTAATATCCGTGCATTTGGAGGCCAGGTTGGTACGCTGCCACCTGAAATGTGATCTGAGTCAAGTCTGGAGATTCCCTCACAGTATTTTACATATTGAATCCCCCAACTGAGGCATATCTAGTGCAAAGCATGAATCTGTAAGTGTTTTTAAACTCGACTGATGCAAATTGGAAGGCTGGTGCTAAAATCACAGTTGATTGAATTGGGTAACATCAGCACAATTAAGATATGTAACGTTTATAATGCAGACAGGAAGTGCACTACATCTACATGGGCAATGTAGGAAATGTGCAAGTATTCTTTTTTTGTGCGGCCAGTCAATAATAGGTACGAGGATATCATAAAGCCACCGATCAGGTTCTTCTGAAACTCTTTTGTATTATCTTCCAGTGCTTTTTCAAAGAAGTTGTTTGCATGCAAAGGGAGCAGCATCGCAGGCAATGTACCGAGACACAAAGTGAGCATGTTGTGAAGACTGTGCAGGCATGAGCTGGTTTAGGAAGTGCTCTCTGGTGTGTTATTTATACATGTTTCTTGTTAAAATCTATTAAGTCTATAGATTAGATAATATATCTGATGTCAAAATAAATCTCTACACCACCAGTACATTTAGTGTTTAATGTACTCCACTCACTTCTGAGATGGTTGGCTGTTGTTTGACACACTCAGGCTGTAGGTCCTGGTCCATCAGCAGCGCAGTAGGTGGTACCTCAGGCGGGGTTGGCGGCAGATTTGCTGTGCCCCAACAGTCAAGGCTGCCACGGCAATTTTACCGGATCGGGCTCCTTCCATTGTAGTTTGGGGTGCCTCGCATAACATGGTACCACTTAAGAGGATCGTTAGTTGTAACAGGACCTCATAGCTGCGAAAACCTCACCGACCACAGCGCTCTTCAAAGACAATGAAAACCTTCCAGTGGATTCGCTGCTGTTCCCTGCAGAGAGGAAGACTGACGACGTGGCTTCAAATGGGTGCTGTAGCATACCTGTAGCACGATGACATTATTTTCATTTATTTTAATTCACCGCCACCATCCTCGTACCAGAGTCCGTTAGATGCACTGCAGTTGATAACTAGAAAAGCTCCTGTTGAGGGTGTGCGGTGTTTGTTTTTCTGGCGTGGAAAGCTTCAAAGATATCATACGGCAGATGGAGTTGTAAAAGTATCAGTGCTTGTCATATTAGTTCCACTGGCTATGTTCTGTAATTGACTGTTCAAAAGTGTTTTGTCTGTCAAAGGATTAGGTTTTGGGCGTTTTTGCGGGGTGCCTTTTTAGATTTAAAGGCCAGACACATCAGAGGCTCAGCCAAATGGGCCATTTAACAAAAAACGAGATCCCCTCCTTTGTGCAGATGCTGCTCTTGAGATCTTGTTTTCCAACAGCTTAGTTAAAACAAAAGAGCAAGCTGATCTCTGACATTGATAGTTTGGAGTTTTTTGGTTTTAATGGTCTCCACCAAGCTGTTAGTTCAGCCTGGGAGAAGGCACGGAAATTCCTTTTTAATTGCCGAGCGAGCAAAAAGGGCTCGGTGGACATCTCTCTTTCGACGCTGGATTAAAATGAATATTTAACCAGACAGCCCTGTTTAATAGTTAATTTCTTTAAAGCCTTTTGTCTTTGTCGACCACGGGGTGCCAATCCATTTCAAACTGTACAAATGGATCTCTTGCAGCCTCAGACGGGAGACAGATGCTTTCCCCTGATAAAGTCATGAAGGGTAAATCCATCTATTATATACCCTCAAGATAATGCCCGAGGGGACGCAAGAGCAAATACTGTTGCCAGGCAAAGTGTCAGTGAGGCATAGATATAAAGATTTTAATAATATTCTGCTTTTCTAGTAATGTATAATAATAATGTTTGCACTAAACAAACAGTGTATTGAGAGATGATGCACTGATAAAGTCCTGGTTCTTACATTAATGTTAAATCTTTCATAAAGCAGCTGTCTGTAATGAAGCTGTTGACATTGTCTTTGCACATTTTGTACATTTCAATTGCAGCTGAGGGATTAAAACATTTAAAGGTGCAGGACGAACTCAGTAAAGTACTGGATGGATACGGAACTGGAGGCGATTCATTTATAAAGCGGAGTTGGCAGACAACAGCGGCAGTCTAATTAAGTACTTGTAGGTTGTTGATTTTATGCAGTGCAGCTTTCCCATTGATGTGAATCCTTAAAATACCAGCTCACCTCATGCAGTCAGTAAAACAGGCCTTATAAAATCCAACCAAGTGAGTTTAGGAAAGTATTGGAAACAGTTAAAGCGAAGTCTTTCCCAGTATTGGTTTTCAATCATTTCCCCTCAACAAGACATTTATATCAAATGATAGAAGATATACTACAATGAGCCAAAGGTCAGTGTGGTAAGACTCCAGTAACTATACCATAAGTACCATAAAATACTTCAAAATGTTAAAATGACGAATGGTAGCTCCTCTGGTTTTCGGAGTGTGACCTGGCGTCAGCGATCACACATGATGTGTAAAAGCCAGTGCTGGCTGTTAATAGTTGTTTACTCCAGGGAAATGACCCCCAACCTTAATTATACCCTTCCCCTTCCATGCACGCAAAAGCTAACTCTACCTAGCATAAAGGCTAACAACGGGCACTCTCACATCTTCAGTTCTGGTTCTGTGTCTTAAAGGGTAGCTTACAATCACAGCACATACATATTAACATGTACATGACTTTTTTCACTTGAGATATACATGTTTTCATCTGAAACTCAAGCCTTTGCACTTCAAAAGGAGAAGGCCTCTTGTAGGAGATGTCAACCACACGTCGTCATCTTTTGTGAAGATCGCACTCAAGAGATGCAACACTGCTCACACGCAAAGCGGCTTCGAGCTGTCAGTGCTGCAGCTTGTTTGGGCAAACACACCTCGCCACAATAGAGCTGCCGTCGCCCGAGGGGATGAACGCGACTGACTGATGGGCAGGTGGGGCTCCTCCTCTCCACCTCCCTGATTAGCCTTTAGTTTTTCACAAAACACTGTGATTATGGGTTTCGGTGATGAACAAGGTGAGATTAACACCATTGAGACTTGAGTCAGAAGAGGGGGGACAACACCCACCCCGGCTCTGTCTGGCACCAGTGAACCTTCGTACACCTCACAGTGACTGTGGCAGTGACTGACCTCATGCAAGCTGATTATATGTTGTTACACCATCTTGGACGCTCAATCTGACGTATCTGTTCTCTGTCTGGGTAAAAGTAGAGGCTGAATATTTGTGGTCAGCTTGTTAGCACCAGAATTTGTCTGAACAGAGTGCAACTTCTCGAGCTCTGTGTAGCAGCGTCGGCGCTGTCGGTGTCTCCGTTTCAGCCTCCTTTGACCATTCTGGACCTGCTTCGCCTCTGAATCAGATAGTGGCCTGTCAGCACCTCCAGCGTGCATTGTGGAGACAGTCAGTGCGGAGGCCCCTGGATGTCTAGAGGACAAACCGCTCCTCTGGCAGCAGTGTCACACTGAAGCAGATTGCGGACAGTGATAATGGCTCGCTGAAGATGCACTCCTTTTAGAAGTGGCCTTCTCTGCCTGTCATCAACCCTTTGCACTGCTGCGCATTAGCAGATTGGGGCCAGAGGTTTGCATGCCTGCCTGTTCAATGGACGTAATATCACTGATTATTGCCAAGCCGTAGCCCAAATGTTTTTGTTTAGCGGAGCAGCCCAAAATTACCCTTTATGACATGAAGAAAGTAAAAGTATTACGACAGAAAAGGCAGTGATGCTGAATGTGTTTTGTGATGCTAATGTTTGTCAGATGAATACATGCTGTGTTTTGATATGTGGTACTGTACTGCATTAAAATCCATGACAGAGACGTGAATACCAAATGTCATGAAGTGATCTGCTGTTTTCTGTTGAGTCCAAACTTAATAGTTATGTAGCTCTTTGTATTTTAGCCTGCCTTCGTCTTTTTAGCTGCTGCAGAGATAATTGTACATGCGGACAGTTTCTCAGTTTATCTGTGCACTTTATTGTGAGATTGTGAGACTTCACAAGCTTCTGGCCTCGACCTTTTTCAGAAAAAACGGGCAGATGAAGTCAAAAAACACGTAGCTTGAGAATAAAACATCCTGATGTTGAGCCGGGACGTTTCTGGTTTTATGGTAGCCAAACAATGAGCAAGTAAAAGATGTGTTTAAGGTATCTCCTTTCTCAAGACGTCACGTTTCTGGATTTGTGTATTTTTTATTTATTTTTTCCACGAAACTCAAGTTTGCCCTCTCTATCTGAAGGTAACTTAGCCAAAGGCAAGTAGGAACAGTCTTTGTAATGCTGAGATCCGTGGATAATTAACAAAAGCAGCCCTGTTTATGGCGTGCCCGCGAGCCAACCCTGAATGCTAATTTCATTCAAACGGAGAAGCTTTTGGGGCGAGGGCATCACAGGGAAAAACAAAAATGGTTACCCACATGCACCAAGGATTTCCCTCAGCCTTGGGTGTGTCTCACATTTTCAAAATCTCAGTTTAATAGTCAAATTTATTTAGTTTATTTACTTAGCCCACATTCACAAGGCTGTCTCACAGGGCTTTACGGTCTGTGCAGCAGAGGATGGCACGTTCAGGGTTAAATTCATTAGGCTTTCCATCCTGCCATGTGCTGAAAGAGCCGTGTATTATTTTAAATATTAACAGGGGCAGGATTAATTAGACCCAGATTAGCATTTACGTGGTCAGATGGTTGGCTAATTGAACGAAATGTTAGTTTTGTTGTTCATTTGCTGCAGCTTTGACTGATTTTCATTTTCATGAAGTCCTTTAAAGCCTTTTGAATAAAGGGCTGTTCTGAATAAGTATGCATTATGCTGCAGCTCGTCTGTTGAAGAAAAGCTCTTTTGGTACGCTATTGTAAAGTGCTCTCTATCAGATGAGCATTATGAAGACATCGCATTCATACCAGACCCCCTAGATGTAGACTCGCTGTCACTTCTCACTACTCTGCAGTTTGAGTAATTGTTTCCGTGCTTTCAGCTTCGGCTCTTAATACTTAAAATTTAAAAAGGGCTCTCGCCTGTTCTCCAATGACTATTATTCAGACTGAATTTCCTGAATCTTAACTGCCACCCAGGCCCTCAGTCCTTCATTATGTAATCACACAGCATACGGTGAGCAGTTGAGAAAGCCACAGGTGATATTTAGAATACAAAACAGGATGCGTTTTGTGTGACCGCGGCTTTTTGCCTTTGCTCATAATAATCACATTTAAAAGCAGAGATATTCTTGAGGGTGATATTGTTATGACTGTTGTGACCGTGCTCATTATCGGACACTCTGAAGACATTTTCCATTATATAGTCTATCTTAACGTTTTCTACGCTGCTGTGCAGGAGTCTTTCTCAAAAACACAGGTTCATGTTAAAACTCCTGTTCTCTCTCACAATCTGCATAAACCTGCAGATGCTTTTTCGAGGTGAACCTCAGTAAATCCAGTGGAATGCACACTCAGCCATGCTGTGTCTCTTCCTGTTATCTTCCATTAAATGCATATGCGAAAAGGACAGAGGTGTGTTTCCCTGTGTACGTTATGGGTGCACCTCAGGTGATTTAGATAACTGCACTGCGGGGACAGGACGCCTGTTTCATTAAAACATGCTCTAATCTGAGCGCTGAATGTGTCTGGAATGAGGCTGCTTCACCGGACCCCGTTTCCCAACATTAATAGGTTTTTTTGTGCAGCGTTCAGTGTTTCAGTTAATCTGTGAATTTATTAGCCAGGCTTATGCAAAAAAAAAAAAACAGCGTGCATCACGAGGTCTCCGAAACGGTGAGAGAGTATGCAGGAAGGGTAAAACTGTTGACGTTCAGTTAAACCTGGTGCTCTCACGGCCGTGTGTGTGTCTGCACTCAGAGACTCAACAAGTAATCTTTCCTTAATGTTTTTCTGTGTTATTCTTTGAAAGCTCATCCTCAGGTAACCTGAGCAGATACTTCCAGTCAGGTGAGGCTGAGAGGGCCAGTCACTGATCTCTAACAGCACGACTGGTTTCTTGTTGTGAGCAGAGTTGCGTCAATCCACTTTGAGTGGTATTGTACGATGCCCAAAAAATATGGTGGGCTTAAAATTGCATTATTACATATTTGTTTTGCATGAAAGCATCAGGATACGGAGTCTGGATTGGTGCGTGGATCGGTGTCTGTCGGATATCAGATGCATCAGTGTCACTCTCAGTGTTGGATCAGTTTGTGTTTGGGTTATATTTTTGTTCGTTATTTCCACCTTCCTGTTCCTGCATGGACTCCTGCCTTCCCGTCTGCTTCTTGAGCATCCGCTCTAAAGTCTTCCGGTGCTGAACGGCATCTACTGCCCTTCATACGGGGTGGCGGCACTGAAGAGCACAAAAGGCTTAGCGAGTCTGCCTTTGTGTCTCCGCCTCAGTGTAGCGTTGTGTCCACCTGTCCTCCTCCGCCAGCCTTTCCTCTCTCACCTGAGGAAGTCGTCCTGCCGGGCTGGGTGTGGACCCGTGTCTGTCTCTGCCTCACAGGAAACTCTGCAGATAGTTAAAAGGATCTTCAGCTGCGTGATGACACGGCAGTCTGTCCGACTCGGTCACGCAGCAACCGTTGATTACCGCTCGCAGCGCAGTCCTAACTGTACCTACCCTTCTACTCTGTATATGAGGCAATGCTTTCTGCTTTGTAGCTAAACCCCACCTGGGGATTACAAAGGGATTGTAAAACCACACTTTTTTTTCTTTTTGTTTACATCTGCAGCATAACATTACTTTACCCTCCTATGCTTTTACGTCTTAATAGCTGTTTTGGCTCATTACCGAGGCTCACCTGTAAGCCGGCTTTTAGAAACATTGCTGCATTGTCAGCCCACAAACAAAAGCAATGCATCTGCTGAAAGCGTGGCTGTGTAACTGTTACCTCTGCTCTGGCCTCTGTCATTAAGGCTGGGTTGTTTTATACATTCTCAGATTTGTCCCAAAAGGTAAATTGCATTTTATTTTCCCTCTCCGTGATGAAGGAGTCCTTGTATATTCATTCAGGTCCAGTTCAGCACAGACTCATGCTGCGCTCATCCTCCATGGCATTATGTGCCTGCCCACATGCCTCCAACACAGCAGCCGTGAACACACACACAAAAAAAGGCCTTGAAGCGCGACACGCGTTTCGCTCCGAACGCCATTAATGTCCACATACGTCACTCATTCAAGTAGGAAAGAATGAAGTGCTGCTGTGTGTCCCACTCATTACACCCACACTGCTGTAATCAGTTTGAAGGTGATGGACATCGGGGTGTGTGCCATCCATGCGTGTGTGTTTTACTCTTAATGTCTTTGTCTCAGATCTCCAGATCCTGGGGATTTGGCATTTCCGCTGTCTGTGCACTGGTAGTGGTGCCGGGTGGTGGTGCTGGTGGGGGGGTGGGGGGTGTCCTGTACTTTTGCTCTGTAGGCCTTTTATCTGTATGTCTGTCTTGTAGTAATGGCTCGTAAGGAGACTCGGGGGTAGAGTGGCTCCAATCTCACCAGCCCACAATTTTAATGGCACTTTGCTGCTTTAAAATTGCTCTTTGTTTAAGGCTTAGTTATATCCTTTATACAGTGTGCTGGGAAGCAGACAAGGAAATGTGTCTTTTAACTTCATCTTTAAGGAGGCATATAAAACAGACATTATCCCCTAGCCTTGTAATTTTTTTTTTTTTTCTAAATAAGCCTGTAAATGGACATTTTCGGATATTTACTTGGAAGACTTGGCTATCCTGCACCAGCCGTCTGTCAATAAGCTCAGCTGAAATCGTGTCTTTGTCGGGTTTGTGGCCATCATCGCTCACCCCCAGGAGCTGAAGCCAGCACCTCCTCCTCCGGACGCACTGGAAGCTGTGTCACGTAGCGTCCTGACAGGGAGAATCTCTGTTACGTTCACAGGACAGATTGTTGACAGCTCACTTCTAGAACCCATCGAGAAGCTAACTGGTTGCCTTTCCACTTGAGGGGATAGCGAGAGAGGCGAGGGGATCCGGAGAATAGGGCAGAAAGAAGGATGGGTCTCGGGGGGGCAAGGCTCTGGCAGTGGAGGAGGACAGACTCTGACAGGAACTTTGTTACCCTGTTCACACAGTCTCATCCCATTTGCTCCTGCAAACAAGATTGAAACTCATGGATAAATTATTTACTCTCGCTGCTTTTCGCCACTGTTTACCGCCTGTTCCCTTGTGTTGGGTGTATCTGCAGATGTTCCACCCCCATATAAACACAGTTCAATCTTTTCCTTATTCTGTTTCCTGTCACTCAAACTAAAAAGAAGATGGTTAGCACACTAGGGGTTGTCTTAAACTGAGTTTATAGGCTGAAAACCACAAGTCTCTCTACTTTATAGTCAGGGATGTAACAGTTGGATGGTATTTTTTTTATTTAACACCAGCCCAGTGTGCTGGTTAAAGAGCGTTCCCGCCTACTTCTTTGAGCTAGTTCAGAGCAGACCGTTGATATTAACCATGTGCTCTCTTTGTCTTTTCCTATTTGGATCAAGAAGGAGGTGGTTGTGAAGCTCTGCAGGATGCGATTCAGTTTATTAGCAGTTTTACTTCACTGCAGAGACGAAAGAGACGAAACCTGCAAGTCTGCACAAAAAATATGTCTTCGCACGCATGGTATATTATACCGAGAATACTATAAAGTATTTCCCAAACTGTGTCGCATGTGTTGTCAGAAGTTTACAGAACATGCAGGCGAGCAGAAAGGGAAGGAGAACAAAGAAGCTGATTGAACAATGTAAAGCCTGTGTCACTGTGTGTTCAGTTTGTTGGATCTGCAGGATGTTTTCAGAAAGAACCTTAAAGCAGGCGGCATGAGACCCGTGACCCATGTCCCAGCATGCCACAGTGCTTGAGATAAGACATAAAAACAACAAACGGACGGGGGATAATCAGGTTTATTCTAGTTTACCTGCAGTATGGCAGGAGAATAGGAAAGATGAGTTTGTTGTTGATGGTTTTTTTGGAACTCTTTACCAAAAGACCTGTCGTCTCTCTTCAAGTTGTAACTGTCACAACACAAACTTCCTGCTCAAGCCAGCGATTGTCAACGAAGCTGTCACAGCTGTCTGATTTGCTCCTCACAGTGTCTGTCATGGCGCTTGACCTTCATCCAGAATTTAGATTTAATATCGTTAGAGGGTAATGCAGTGGATGAGTGGAGAAAACACTGGCTGCACACAGAGAACCAGGCCTCACTATGTGTCCTCGTCATCATTTTGATTTGAAAGGCTCGTTGAATGAGCCTGTCTAGATGAAGGGGTGGGTTTTGCCACGGGTCACTGCCGCAAATGCAAATCTGCCACAGGTGCTGACGGCTGCTGTCGTGTTTGAGAGAACAGTGAGGGCCTTCACATTCGTCTGCACCTTATCAGTTCTAATTTCCAAGGAGTGCCTCTCCTCAAAATCTTCAGCAGCAGCCCTATCAGAGCCGTGTTATTAAAGCCGACGCACACACACACACACACACACACATTCACACCCGTTCCAGTCTCGTTGTGGTCAGACGCAGCTGTGCACGAAAAATCTAAACACTCGCATTCTCTCGAACACACGCACGCACCCAAACTGCTGAGAGCCTTTCAAACTGCACGTCATGTCAGTCACACTCTCACAGCTATTTGCAAATGCCCAGCGAAGGCGGAAAGGACTGTTTATTTCTTTTTAAACAAGCAACCACACACGCACACACAGAGCCCCGTTCTACGTATTCAGCTTTCCCTGATGTGTTTTCCCACACTGTGTGAGACTGAATAGAGAGCAGTCGAGTGTGCGCACGGTTAATGGTAATCAGGAACTGGAGTGAAATGCCCTCGTTAGTGAGAATGTTAACTTATCGGGCTCAGACTGGAGATATGGCTGGCCGGCGCTCCAGCCAAGGAATTTGTCTTGTTTGCTCAGCAGATATGTTTACAGTGGAGTGAAAATGAATGTGTCAGCCATGGTCGAGTTCAGTGGCACATTATACCCAAACCGCCTTCTGCACGTGAAGATTAATATTTGAAACTCGAGCCGCTTAACGTCCACAAATTCTATATTCTCTAACATTCTTACGGCGTGACGTATAGTTTGACTAATGTGGCAGATTTATGAACCGGGGTCTGGAGTCGTAAATGGTAGGTGCTCCTTCGGTGACTTTAAACAAACACGCCCTGTAATGAAATATCTGTTTCTGAGAGAGGCTTTCCTGATCCTGCTGTCATCCCTGCTGCCATCCACCGACAGTTTGGCTTGTAACCTGAGTCCTCCCTCACACTAGGAGGCACTGTGGCCAGGTCTCGACGCAGCAATAATGGTGGCGGCAGCGGTGATATGATCCGACACACGAGCACGCACGATGAGCTATGACATCATTTCCTAACGCACGCCACATATTCCCCCGGACCGCCTGCCTGAGCGGCTTAAGGCGGTCAGAAATAGACAGCCCTCAAAGAGTTGCACACCAAAAACTTTTCTATATGTTGCTTATGGAGGCAAAGCAGCGGCTGGCAAAGCCTCCTTTGATCAGACGAGTTGGGAGAAAGGCAGCGTGTAAGAATAATCCTCTACTTTTAGCAGTTTCTGTTTCCAGCTCCTCTGGCTCCACCGCTCCTTCCTCTCAGGCAGCGAGAGGAACCCCTGCACTAAGCTTTCCCAGATCCTGCTCATATCTTCACAGGCAAACAGACTGATTAGGGCAGAGGTAATGTGGCTCCGCTCAGCATTAATTGGCTGATTAACATAAGGACAGTTTAGCACTTCACTGTCCCACACTCAGGCCATTAATCAAGAGGGAGGCCGTGCCAGCTGAACGGCTGCCAGCAGCTCGACACGGAGAGGGAGAAGAGGTGTGGGTTCAGCTCACAGCTGAAAGGGGGACGTGATCCACTCTTTGGCCAGACCGAGTACTGCAGTCTCTACAGGGGCGCCTCGGAAGAACCAAAGGAGACGAATGTACAGCAGCAGGACAGTGCAGATCTGGTATTCAGGACCAGGAAGTACAGTAGTTTCAGCTTGGTTTGTTACATGCTTTTAAAGGTCTGAAGGAAACACTGTGCAGACGTGGAAACGTGGACCACTCAACCGTGACACAATGTCCACGTCGTAGGTCGTGTGATTTAGCTTTTTCCTGATTTCGTCTCTCGTGAATGGAAACCGGCACAGACAGTTTGAGCCTCTCGCGTCTAATCACACCATGCCCTATCATTTCGTCACATCAAAGCGTCGCAGAGGGCGAGCAACCCGAGAAACATCTGCCAGCTGTCCGTATGCAGCATTCCAGACACAGACACATGTCTCCTGTTTTTATCTTTCACCTCCACCGCAGATAGTGTGAACTAAATATTGCAATTTTCTCAGTGACGGAGATGAAGTGATGGAGATGTACTCGGTACTCTTTTTAACACTTAACTGCAAAATCCAGTGTCAAGTTACGACTTCTTACAACCAAACCATGTGCAGGCTATGGATGAAAAACTGTTTGTATAGTGTCATTTTTATGGTTTTAGCATAAAGGGAATCCATCACTGCTGGTTTGGCGACATGAGTTCTTGCACATGTTAATATGCAGCGAGCTGTGATGATATTTTTTATGCATTTTCCGTAACGACCAAATTAAAATCCATTCTCTACTTGCACCCATACAGCTGAATGTGCATTATCTCCTCCAATGTACCAATTATAAACCACCAGCCACCCTAATTACAATGCACACTGTTTGCTCAGTGTTCAGCTTCTCTTTAAAGTTGTGTTTCTGATTTTAAAGCTCATCTTCCTGCTTTCTCATCTGTCCTCCACCGTCACGTCTTCTATGCTTTTTGACTTTTTTCCTATTTCTTAACACTCTCACACAGGTTCCTGCTAACAGTTTTTAATAAGTACCTGGTAAGTGTTTAACAGGTTCTTCTGGAAAGCAGTGTAAAATCGCAGCATTGCTCACATAGCTCCAAGACTATTCATTTCACTCAAGAGACATCAATAGCATTTCTGTGACAGAACAGCAGTCCCGCTTCTACCACAGAAGCACCTTGAAATAACCTTAATCTGCCATACCAGCGCCTTTGTGTTGTGACTAGTTGGGTTGCATGCCTTGTCGTTTTTGTCCCATTTCTTTTCTTTCATTTGACTTCAAAACATTGTGAATGTCTGCCAGAAACATTGAATTGACTTCTGAGGAGAGCTTAATCTATGTAAATCTTTGGCTGCTTGTTTGTCAAGTGGCTGATCAGAGACAGTTCACAGTTGGTGTTGAAGGGGGCTTTGAGAGCTCTCGTGCTTTTTTAAGTAGACTTGGCTGGCGTGCATCGGAGCGCCACCCACCCCTGTGAATGTTTGAGTCTCCCATTCAGCCCCAGTGTGCAAACAGGTGACATTCTGACAAGTGGCGACTTGGTCTTTTTGTTGGTTTTAGCTCGTGCACCTGGGTTTCCGAGACGTGCTGTTTAGGCCAGCTGATGTTTCTGTGAGCCGAAGCCGTGCAGCTGCTCAGCTGTGCGCCTGTGTTTAGGCACACTCTTTCCTCTCGACTAAACACAGTAAATGCGCAGCGTGTAGTTACTGCGTCGCTCCTCTCCGACCTTCGCTGTACTTCCCGTTGTTTTTGCAAGCAGATAGGAGGCATGGGTTGGTAAAGTTGCTCCCCGTGGGGAGCACAAGGAGCGGCTGGTGCACGATCAATTACAAGCTCTTCAGTTTTTCAGTCTTGTTCATTCTCCTTAATTAAGCGGTCATAGCGGCCAACTTCATGATATCCACTGAGTGGAATTAAACACACATAGTCAAAACGACGCAGCCCAGTGGCACCATAAATTATATCATGATACAGAGCCAGATTATCTCCCGCCTCTTCGGCACTGGAATAGGAAATGCCTGCCTGCAGCCTGTTATCAATTGAGCCCTGGTGGTTGGCAGTGGATCACGTTCTGTCTTTGATAGCTCGGAGGTTCTGGCAGCTGAACACCCCCTCTCCTTTGCTTCTCACTTTGGTCTGGCCTGTTTTCCGTCCTCATCATCTGGTAGATAATTGTCCCTACAGTTATGGGGGTTTTGTGTGTGTTTGTGTTCATAATTGAAAGCAGCAGACTCTCCATAACTTCCGGTTCAGCCGCCCAGCCACCTCTCTGTGTACAGTGTGTCCAGAGCTGATTCATTGGGGTGGGGTTGGTATTGATTCAGGCACTTCTCGATGCCACTGTGTGGTTGTATCTGAAGCCCAATCCATTCTCTCATCCATTTCAGAAAGCTTTGTTTGCCGTAGGTGCGCTGCCTTTAAAAATGTCCCATTTTGCTCCACTGCTCAGCATTGTCTGTGAGTGAATCATGAGTGAGCTCACAAAAGAAATCGCAGCCTGCTGTTTCAATTAGATTCGTCATTATGTGTCAGTGAGTGACATGAGCGGGGCTGCATCGGGTGAACAACAAACAAAGAAAGACACGTCTGCTTGGCTTTACTTCATAGACATTTTCAAAAACTGAATTTCAACATCGGTGGACTGTTCATGCCACAACAAGCCCCACGGACACTCCCCTCTTTGTGGATGTTTTTACAAATCCTGCAGGACACAATGCAAATTATTACAGAAGAAATTAAAGGAAAGCTGAAACGAAATCTCTGTTGAACTATGATCACAAAATGAAATCAAACTCTGTGTTGGCATTTTCTATGAAATCACAATTGTGATTACAAGTGATACATTTGATCATGATTTTAACACTGTCATCACTCAAATTAAGAAAATGTGTTGCTTTTTATTTTATTTCATTTTATTTATGACCTCATTTTTATCCAAATCATTTTTTTTCTGGGCACGTTCACGTTCATAAATGACAAAGAAAAGCAGCAAATTCTTACATTTAAGAAGCCGAAACCAGCAAATATTTGACAATTTTATTGAAAAATGACGAAACGATTCATCGATTATCATAATAGAAAGCAATTAGTTCTTTCGATGGACTAATTGATTAATTGAATAATTGTTGCAGCTCTAAAATATTAGTTGACCCCTGAATAGTAACAGAAACACTTTACATTATTAAAAACATTATGTTCACCTTAATTAATATTCGTGTTAATGTTGACGGACTAATATAATATTTATTCCAGTTCTGTTTAAGTCTGATTTGCATCTATGGATTTGTTGATATTCGGTGGTTTACACTGGTCAGAAGTGCTAAAAGCCATAACCACTGAACGTTACCAGTTAATGACAGCGTCAAGTGAGCTGGACTCCATGCAGGTAAAGACTTATCAATTTTAAAGTGGTGCACTCTGAACCAAACCTTGAGACCTACCTGTAGCAACACCCGTGCACAAAACACAAAACACAAATGGCCCAATTATTTTAATGCCATCGTGTAACACATGGCGGTGGTGGGCGGAAATAATGACACGGGCTGAGAGGGCCGCTGATGCGAACCAGATGAGGCGCTCGGACTTAAAAGGCTGAGAGGGAGGACGGAGAGCAGAACTGGACAAACTGTGAAATGACAACACGGCGCACGCAGCGGGGGTGGACCGAGCGACTCTGACATTCCCATCAAATCATCCGTATACACACGCGACAGGTTCATCCAAACAAAGGCAGCACTGTAGGTCTTGTGTTTTGAAATACTTCTCTCACTCTGGAAAGTTATTCTTTGTTCCTCCTCATATTTACTCTACAGGTGCCTTTATATGCCTGTGGGGGTGCAATGCACAGAGCGCCGTTGTGCACTGTATCTGGGCCTTTTTTTTAAATGTGGGATGATGTTATTGGAAACTAAGTGGATCCTTTTTTATGTGAGCGGTGTTACAGCGAGCTTGGCCCCGGGCCTGCCCGAGGCCGGGTTCAGCAGCGATCAGCTCCGGCCCGGCCACAAAGTGCATTTCACTCTCCAGTGCGGCCCCTGACCTCCTGACGCATTTCCTGACCCAGGAAATAGAATTAACACCTCGGCCGGGGCCTCGGGGTCCCACAGCCGCGTACACAGCTGTCCATTAGCCTGGTTCAGTCCAGCTAGCTTGTGCTGCAGACAACTGAACCGAAGACGGGGAAAAGGGAAGCAGGAGACTTTCCTCAGAGCTTATTCCAGAGTTCATTTGAATGTTTTTGGGTGCTTGAAGGATTTTAGTGCCACTGTGATTTCAGCAGTAACTGGAGCCAAATAAGGAGATATATTTACCTGCTTTTCAAACTTGTAGGCATGACCATCAAAGGCTCTGTTTCTCTTATTACTCATGCTAATTTTTTATCTACAGAACAATAGCATAACTGTACTTTGACCAAACGGTTGCTGCACTGGGTCCATCTGATCCATTTCTGGTCAGAAGTCCTGAAGAGGCTCGTGCAAACCAGGATGACACATAATGTAAAGACTGATTTTGGAGCATTGTTGACCCACCCAACATGTTTGATCTTTGCGTTGCTTTGAGTTTGGATGTTGCCTCCAAGTCCCAGTCGAGGCTTGTGACATATCCTGTGCGTCAGACCTTAACGGTGCAGCCCACTCCCCGATGTTCTTCAAAAAAAACCTATACGAAAATGAAATTCAATGCCTTCCACCAGGAGTTTTTTAATAATATGGTGGCTTTCCGATGTCACGAGTGCAGTAAATCTGGGAACTGGGGTTTAAGAAGAGAAAAGTGGATTATCTGTTTATTGGATATTTTATGTGCACCATATATCAGAAGAGATGGATCTTGATATTCCGTAGTTTAAGTGCTTTATCTGTTTTCTTCATTAGTCAAAGGCTCTTATGCGGGCAAGCAAATACACATATCTGTGTGCTCGCTTACACACACACACACACTCACACACTCACACACACACAGATTAGCCAGTTCCTGCATTTAAGCACCCCATGTGTTTGCATTTTAGTCACACATTGCCAATCTCTTGGGAGCACTTTGAAGCATACTCCTCCAGAGCAGATCATAAAACAGGAGTATAAGTAGTTTTTCACATAGTTGTATCCCAGAACACCCCCCACCGCCGCCTCCACCTCCCACCCAATAGCCCACAGCCTCCACCTTCCACCTCCAGTCCATTTACTCTCAAAGTGCAGGGTGAGCATTTGGTTCAGAGTTTTGCTGCGACCGTGCCTTAAGCGGCTCCTCCTGCACTGTTTCTCTCCAGATGTTGCATAGAAAGACTCGCGCAGGCAGCCGCGTCGTATGTGCTGTGATCATTATACGTTCACCAAGTTGATTTACATTTCTGGAAACATTAACAGGACCAACGGCGGAGGAGGTGTGCGAGAACACACCTGCATAGTGTTGCCTGAAACCTGCTTTAACACTCAAAATGACTAATCGTCGCTGCTGCCTGCAGTAGTTCATGATGCAGTGTGTGGGCACGGAAAAAGACTGATGTGCGTCTCCCGCATTAAACCACTTGTTGTTCTGTCTCCACAGTACTTCGAGGTGCCCTTCGACTCCAACATGAACCGTACAAAGAACCGTCCACTCGTCAGAGGACAAATCAGGTGAGAGCTTTTTCCGTCTTTGTGCTTATTTAACAGCGTCTTCCACATGATCCTCTGCTTGACAGATTTGGCATAGCAGACCCATCTCCACTTTTTATGACTTTAAAAGAAGACAGTGAAGAGTGATCGGAGAGCGCACAGGAGGAGAGAGCGAGTGCAGCGGCTCAGCGTGAGCTGGAGTTCAGTTCAGCGTGGAAGCAGCCCAGCAGCACTAAATGACAGCTCCTGAGCCTTCCAAGCTGCCTTTTGTACAACTCACGGCAGACAAATGACAGTCTGCTGCTGTTACTGTTCCCTTGCTGAGGGATATTTTTCCAGGGGTGAAACACGACCTGCTGCTGATGTCAAAGCACATGTGTTTTTGCAGGCAATATTATAATGAAGATCCCACCTTCAATAAAACAGTAGCTCTGAGCACACATCCCATGTTGATTTGCACCCTTCTGTTCCACTCTCAGTTAGAGTTGTTACGGCGCTGAACATGCCAGCAGCGACAAACACAACAACGGAAGCTTATTAGCAGGTTTGGAAGAAGGGTTAGGGTGGGGTTAGGGTGTAGTCAGCGGACCACCCTTCCTTTGCTGCCTCCACTGTCAGATAAAGTTGCCGTTGGTGCTCGGCGGACTGTGTGCGTCGCCACACTCCTCCAGATCTGACTCAGTGACTGGATGTGCTCATCTCTACCTGCCCCTTCAGGAGCACAGATACTCGCTGATGCATGAACCAAAACACGACTCTAACATCACGTCCTGTTCACCCGTCGTTCCTGCCGGGAAGCTGCCTCCTTTGCATGTCACTCTGATAGGATATTCTCCCTATCTGTCCCTGTCAGGAAGAACAAAAGCAAACAACCTGTTGATTAGAGGATTAAACGCCCTCAAACGGTCCAGTTTGAAGTGGAAGCTAAATGCTTCTGTTGCCAGCTGATCTGTACCAACAATAGCCAGTTTATGGCTAAACAGCCTGTTAGCACCACTGGACCTTGACCCACAGCTATGTCTTCCCAGTTTCTGGAATTCTCCACTGACACGCTGTTTAAAAGTGGACTCTTGTGCTGTTGAGCTGGTGATGGAAGACGTTCTCTGTCTAAACACAGCCTCCTCTCCCCGGCTTTTAGCCCGTCCCTGACAAGAGGTGTGTGTCTGTCTCTGAGACATGTAGAAACATTAGATCTCTCGCTCTTTGTCTCTCCCTTCTACTCTCTCACACTCACAATCTTGTGTTGAGACAGCGAGCAGATGGCAGGCCGGACCGTCCTGTCAAACAAGCCGTCAGAAGGCCGCATTTTACACCTTCTCCATGTTGTCTTCAGGACGAGGCTTTGTGTCTCCAGCTTTGTCCGTCCGTCCTGCGGGGGTCCGTCTGCCCCTCTGATGTCAGCATCGGAAATACTTTGCCGCCTTACGTCAGAACCACAATAGCGTATCATCTTTCCCACCTTTTATTGTTGTTCCCTGAAATGTGGATGACTGTCCCCCATCCTTTTGTAGTGGTTTTCCAGAGTTTGAGGCTTCCGCGTGTGGTGAGGCTGAGTAGCTTTGAGCTTGGTCAGAGGAGCAACGCAGAGATCAGTGTTAGTCTCAGCTAGGTGGGGACACACTGTGGGTTTTGAGCCTGAAGATGGTTCTGATTTGGGCATCATAACACTGCAGTAACAGTGTTCTCACACAGATTATTTTAATAATTGGACATGCCGAAGCTTTCTGCTGCGTCAGTCTTCATCAGCAATCAGGGTTTGTTTTACTGCGACTTTACTGTTCGACCATTTTGTTAATGTATTTTAGAAGGAGGATCAGAACTGTCAAAGTCAGCAGTTTCCCATCTTGTCCAAATGTAGTATTTCCCTCGGCGTCTTTGCTTTCCTCCACACAAACTGCAGCATGAACTCGCGAGGCAAACTGTTTTTGATGGGTGTCAGATTTTGTTTCAGTACGGGAACACATGCAGGATTAGTCATTTCAGAGTGTTCTCAGTGTTTACGTTCAATACGCTCTCCTCTCCGGCTGTCAGGACAGAAAAATCTGTGGTTGTGGAAATGGTCCTTATGTTTGCTGTGCCTCGTCTTTGTTGTCTTTTCCCAGTTTTACACCAGTCCCAGCAGCTGCTGTGTTTAAGGCACAAGTTCTGATTTGCTTACTTTGCTCTCTGACTGCTTGAATATTTAACAGGTGACTAAGTTTTAAGGCGAATCATCCTGTTTCTTTAAGCTAATGGATAAATCCCTTTCGATTTGCATGTGGATCCCTCGCTTTGATTGTGCTCTTTGGCTCTCTGCTTTGACGCTGTTCACCTGGCACAGTGCGGCTGCTGTGTCAGCCTGTAAGAAGAGGACAGTAAACGCACCTCAGGCCATGTGACGCGCTCCCTCTCCTGACCCCCGCAGAGCCAGCCCACAGCCAGACTGTCGACAGCCCATAGCCAGCCTGCACGGCCCCACCTCAGCCCACATAAAACAGACATAACACCACTAATCACATTAATGTACCAATCTCCCTGCTCGGCCACGCCACCAAAATAAAAGCCCTGTTTGCTTTTTGAAGAAAAGGCCTGCATTTGGTCAAGATTTTAATCTACCCTCTCTTTAATTTATGGAGCATTTACTGGTGAATTTGAACCAGACCTTGCCATCGCTGCTTTCAATAAAAGATGAGGGAAGGAGGAGGAGGAGGAAGTCTTCATCCGGCTAAAAGCCTGAGCCGCAGTGGTTTTCTTCAGCGAGTTTTGATCTCTGGCGTGTGCACATGCTCTTCATCTTGCAGGGCTACTTTTATTCCTGACAAACTCTTATCAGATGAGCTTCCTCTAAGCCTCCCGTTTCGAGACGGCTGCTGATTGTCAGTGTGTGGCCCCCCGTGGGTCTGCGTGTGTGTGTGTGCGTGCGTGTGTATGTGTGTGTGTGTGTGTGTGTGTGTGTGTGTGTGTTGAACATGTGGAGCTAACATTGTCTTATCTGGTGTCTGCACAAGCCCACAAAACTTTATCATCCTGTAGTTCCTGTGGTGATGATGGGCTTTTGTTGGAGCCTGACTGTGTTTTGTAACTTACCTTTTGTCAGAAACATCTGAAACTCATCTTTAAAACTAACCTTTGTTTATTTTTGTCTGTCTCTCATAATTTCTTCCCCTTCCTTCCATCAGTCCCCTCCATGCGGTGTCCTTCGCCCTGGCCTGTGGGGTTCCCGGAGTCGCTCTTCTCACGCTGGCGGTAAACCCCTTGACGGGCTTCCTGGGCGCCCTCAACATCTTTCTCTACACCTGTTGCTACACGCCACTCAAGAGGCTCAGCATCACCAACACGTGGGTGGGAGCAGTGGTGGGTGCGATACCTCCTGTCATGGGCTGGACGGCCGCCACAGGTTGTCTGGATCCAGGTAAGACTCAGTTTCAGCAGCTAATCAGCCAGTCCTCCCAGTTTTCCCTTTGAGGTAAAAAGCTGGTTTTATTATCAGAGGTATTTGTATCACAGACGCGATGTGGAAGCTTATTATCTTTAACACAGTTCACGTGATCAGAAGTTCAGTCTGAGGCTTTGATTAATCTTCAGCTGAAACAATTCGTCAATTAATCCACAGAAAAGTAATTGGCAACTATTCTGACAACCAAAAAAAATGCTAAAAATTCACTGATTCAACTTCTCAAATGTATTTGCCTGTTTGATTGAACATCTGTTTGGCAAAACAAGTCATTTTATAGACTGAGCAGAGATAAGTCAGTCGCTACAATAAATGTCAGATCAGTATGAAATTGAAAATAATTGTTAGCTGCAGCCCTCGTTAAATGTCATCGCTGAGCGCGTCAGCTCGGCTCTGAGCAGGCCTGGTCTCACACTACATAAAGCTTCATTTACATACGGCTCAGAATCCCTGCAGCGCCGTCACAGCTTTGTTCCTTGTTCCTGTGGAGTTTGAATGTCCTCACTGTGAGTCGCGTTGGACAGAAGCGTGTGCTAAATGAATGTAATGTTGGTGGAGAGACGGACTGAGGGGCTCATTCAGCTCGTCGTGTCACCTGTATGGAATGTGTTTCATCGTGCTGTAAGTGCTCACACAGGTTTTTATTTACGCTGCAAATATTTGGAAAGCAGCTCTAGTCCGTTTTCAACTTCTGTTGAATTTACGTGGTCTTAAAAAAACCTCAGCCACTGAGATGAATACAGGAAGTACATCCTCTGAATGTCGCCTCAAAGCCGTGGACACCTCAGCCTCGCCGCACCGTTTCATACCAGATTTCACCTTTACAGAACTCAAAACAAAAGAAAGGCTGTGCTTGTTGCTCTCTGATCTGTGTGGAGGTTTCTGTCGACTCCCTCTCATCAGTGCTCGCAGTGAACGGGACGGTCGACGGGTCCGCTCATCGCGTTCACACACGACGCGAAACGCAAGCCGCTGACGCTGAGAGGCAAAGACGTCAGTCTGTCCTGTCCGTCTGCGCGCTTCTCGTTCTGCTTCGACTCATTTCAAGTATCACATGTAAACACTAAATATCACCGAACAGCGTAATGTGTCTGAGAACAGCTGCAACTCTGCAACAAGGAACCAGTCAAGCTAATCAGCAACATTTTGTGACCATTAGGATTAAACAACACTTACATACAACACATGAGGACGTCACTGCAGCGCTGTTGGCTTTATTATGACTAGATTTTTGGTTTTAATACGTATGTGTTAACTTTTCTAAATACTGTTTTTTTCCAAATATAAAAGAAAGTTTTGCAGTGAGGTGTTTTTGTGATATTGAAAGTACTGTCTTCTGTCAGAGAGTGTGTACTTTTATCCAAAAATTCACAGCATAGGACTTTTATTCCAGCGCTTTGCATGCAGAGTGAATTAAGCAGCAGCACGTTGGTCCCTCAGACTCACTCATTAATCCCCTCCTCTTTCTTTAATCTCTCCTCTTTCTCCCCCCCCACACCCCCCCCCCCCCCCCCCAGGTGCCTTGTTGCTGGGTGGTTTCCTGTACAGCTGGCAGTTCCCTCACTTCAACGCTCTCAGCTGGAACTTGAGGGAAGATTACTCCCGCGGCGGCTACCGCATGATGTCCGTCACCCACCCCGGCATGTGCAAGCGGGTGGCCCTGCGCCACAGCGTGGGCCTGATCGGCCTGACAGCCGTGGCGCCCGTGCTGGACGTCACCACCTGGACCTTCCCCGTCATCTCCCTCCCCATCAACCTGTACATCAGCTACCTGGCCTTCCGCTTCTACCGCGAGGGGGACCGCAGCAGCTCCCGCAAGCTGTTCTTCTGCAGCCTCTGGCACCTGCCCATGCTGCTGCTGCTGGCGCTGACGTGCAAGAAGCCTCGCACCAATCCGGAGGATCCAGCTCTACCTCCAGCGTCTTTAGTTTCATAGATGCAGCGACACTTGTGAGACTCTTATTTTAACTGAGAAGCTCCCTCAGTGCCACTGTAAACCACTTGTCGTGCTCAGAGGGGACGCGATGATAGACATTATTTTATCGACGTGTTTGATATGCTGCTCATGTGGTGCTCGATCTAGATCAGGAAAAGAGTTGATTTACAGAAGCCACACTGAATTATTACATCAGGTTGTACTTCAATGTGTGTGTGCTGTATATATCCTGTATTTATTTATGTAAGGGCCCACCAGTTCCTCTCCGTGTTGTACATGACTGATGTTGAATGATCTTGTACAGTGTAAATTGCTCCTATGGATCCACACAGGGATCACTGCCAGTGCATTGTGCAAATGCAAAATAGATGAAGAGGATATGTGACGAACATAGAGACTTCATGGCATCATAAGATTTACGTTTTTCAGTCAGCGTATGAAAATAGGACGAACATAAACGTGTTCTGAGCCCGACGTGTGATCATTATTGGTCCACTTTCACTGGAGCCCTGATGCTTGACAGTTAGTGCGCTTCTTTTTATGCCGCTGCTCAGCAAACGCACTGATGGGTCGTTATTCATTTACACGATGCTTTAATTCAACACGGTTCGCCTGCACCAAGACCAAGGGGAGAGATCACCCCCGTTAGAAAAACGAGGGCAAACATTCTGTAACAATAAACATGTCGTGGTTGTAATCCTGTCTTTTGTGTCATCCTTTACTCATTGGGTTTCGTCTTAAAACTTACAAATTGTGCATGAGTGTACCTGAAGTAGAGGCCTCACCCCAGTCAGTGACACACAGACCGGCACCACGCCTCGTTAGGTGGTGCTGCTGACTCAACGTCCGCATAATATATGGATTTAAGTTTCAATTATAGCCTTAGTGGATGTGCTCGCTTTAAGCACAATCACGGTCCCTCCAATAAGCTCTATTTAGCAGGCCACCTCCGCACCTGTCAGTCAACATGTGCGCCCCTTCCGCCCTTTGCCCCTAGTTTTGGTATTTGGTTACATTTCCATCACCGCGCTCGCAGAAACGAGCGTCCCCTTCCCCTCGCTGCCATCCTCCCTCCATAAAAGGGGGCTGTGGGATTTAGCCAAGGCCGGGAGACCTGAAACGGCTCGACATCCTCGTAAAGTGTCTGACCGGATACAGAGTTTCATATCAGAGGGTGAAAGGGGAGCGATGGAGCCAGCTGTTACAGTGGGGAGAGAGCACACACCCAACCTGAGTGGAGATTGAATGTCGAAGCCAGCCTCCCGGGCTCAGCGCGATGGCTTGTCATGGTTTACAACATCCGCTCCTCTGGAGGTGGAGCGGCGGCTGGCGCTGTCCTGCCCCGTCAGCCAGGAGAACTCTCTTTTTTAACTCTACTGGGGTCTTCTGATGGTTCAGCGTATGAATTATATTCAACACTGGGCGTGAGGCCTGTGGAGGAGCTTCCAGCTGTTGATTCATGAAGCCTACAGAGGCTTTCCTGCTCAGGTTGTACTCTGATGGAAGGTAAACTAAAGTTTTGGGCAAGTTTATCCTCTGATTTGGACATTTAAAGCTCCTCTCCACTCCAGAATGTGTTTGCTTTTTGCTCCTTCACTTAGATGTTTGAGCTTCCTGGTGCAGGATGGCGTCTGTGTGCAGAGTCTTACGCTGTTTTCAGGGGGAAACTTTCTCTGTGCACACCGTAAATCTTTCCGCCGTGCAGGATCAGGCGTCTTTAGCATCACAAATAACCATTCCTGGTCTTGATAAAAGCAACTTGCATATATGGAACTTTACAGTGAAGTAGTATTGCATCTTGTGTCCAGTAGCTCAAACCTTTGAAATTAAAAAACACTCGCTTATTCATAGATTATTGGGTTTTAAAGTAGATGTCATTTTAATTAAGTATATATACTTTTTTCTGGGGTTAATATATCAGACTCATTATTATTCAAAGCAGCACATTTTGATAAATCTTAAAGGATGTCTGGAGGCAATTTCAGTACATTATCTGTATTTTTAGGGTAACTTGATGAATCATGTGCGGAGAGCAGAAGGGCCTGTAACGCATCACGTATCACTTTACATAAAAGAGCAGTTGACGACTAAATTGTTGGACATTTTGGTCTATTTATCACATTTACTCTGGTGTAAATTGACGAAACCCCTCAAAAATCTATGTATTATTATTTCACAAGCCAACAATATTTCATGCTCTTCTCCCTTATTTCATGTCTTTGGATGAATAAAAACGTCTCTTTCCCACTGCTGATCAGTCATTAAATCACTGGTGTTATTTGCCCTTCAGTGTGAGTCTGAGCTTCCGCGCCAGAGTCAACAAACTGAAGAGCAAAATATGCATCTGTAAACTGGAGAGAGTCCCCGGACAGCAATCTGCAGTCAGCCCCGGTGCTGCAGCTTTAATATCCACACTGAGTCTCACATCAGAGGGGGAAATACTGTACAACAGCTCGGATTCCAGGATTCTTCAAACCCAGCAATGAAATCTCAGGATGACGGATGACCTCTGGCCTCTCTTCAAAGGTTGGTTGTTGCAAAATAGAGCCCAAAGAGCTGCGGTGATCCTAAAGCAATATTTAGACTGAAACTATACAACCACCACTGTAAAACTATCCATTTAAACCCCTGAAGGGATATTAGAGTAAAAAATGACTTTGATTCCATCGGGGAGGGAAAAACTTGCAGTACATTAACTGTTGAACACAAACACGAGCGACAGGTCTTCTGGTGGTTTCTCACGAGGAAAAGAGGCATTATTAAACACCATTATTAAAGAACCAAATCTCCTCTTCAGAACAGCTTTTTTTTACGTGACGCTTTGGCTGCGTTTCGCTCAGATGATCTCTTCACTCGGTGTTTTTATAAAGACTCAGGCCGTTGTTTCGGCGTGACTCTGAGATCATTTGATGCAGCCAAAAACTAGAAAAGTCCCATCGAAATCCAGCTTGTGCGCATTCAGCCTGATGCGTTCGTTCGTTTTGAAGCATGAGAAACAGCCTGAGTGGCTCTGTTTCATACGCGGCTGAACCTCCCGGGGTATAAATTACAGATCTGTTTTGACTCATCTCCAGTCTCACATGAAAATTACTCCAGCTTCCTTTCTTTTCTTCTTCTCTCTCTAAATTGGAAATTAAGTGCATATTCCCAGTGTTGTGCTTCTTATTCAAACGGTTTGCTCTTCAAGTGCTCTCAGATGTTTCTAAATGTGTGTGTAGCCTGTGTTTGGAAAATGTAAAAAAAAAAAAAAAAAAAAAAAAAGTTTCTGATTCATTTGGTCCATATGTATGTAGAGTTTTTAATGTTCTACAGTCTCTTTATTCAAAGTAAAAAATACTTTTAACACCTTTAAGAAGCAAAAAACTGAGGACTTAATGCAGGCAGTTAATTAAATGGCCTTTTCTGCTGATTTGCTGCCTCTTGAAAGTTTAGAAGGGAGCCTCACAAACGCGGGAATAATAAAACAACAACGCCACGGCAGAGAAATACTTTCATTACAGAAATAACTGCATAAAAAGAAGAAAGGGTTTCTCTGTCGGCAGGAGCGCAGAAACGGATTGAACCTGTTGAATAAATGATTTACTTTACAGTACACAGTGTCTTTAATTTGATCTGTTAGTAGCGTCTTTTTCGTGCGTAAAAACAATCTGGAGAAGTAAAGAAAGTTAGTAAAATACGCAAAGACGCATTCAATTGACCTGTGAAGGCGTAAAAATGGAAAAACAAATAAACCAGAACTGCACTGTAAGTAGTTATTGTTTATAGTTAATTTCCCATAAATGTTATTAAATTGTCATTATTAGTATTATTATTATTATTGTTTGTCCGGACGTGATTCTTTGGATTGATAATTACCACGTGCACAAAATAATTATCAGTAATTATATGATTAATTATATAATTAAAACAAGGTCAGTTTGTGATTCTGATCCTCTTTAATTTGTTTTTCTGTTTAATTTCAGAGCTTGAAGTCACGACGTGTGACCTCTCCATTACTTCAATGAGCGTCAGAAGAAAAGTCAAACTATGTCATTTCACAAAGTGTGTGTTCACACTCGGATTGATTATTTCGGCTTGTTTGCATCATTTTCCCAAACGCTTTCCCTCGTTTTCAGATCTCCTGATCAAAGCGGTTTTGAGTTTATTTTGTTTATCGCATAAGAAAAAGTTGGCACAGGAGGGCTGCAGTGCGTAAACCACGTCAGGATGAAGCAGCGGGAAACATTTAAAGTCGTCTAAACTCATTTGAACAATTATGTCCGCATCGCGACACGAGAAACGAGCCTTAATTGGCTTCAAAGCCCAATAAGAAACTTTTCCAAACTCTGCAGAGTCCCGCTCACAGGCTTCATCTCCACACCGAGGATCCCACGGCCGGGACCGCCCACCCCTCCCTCTGATTGGTCCGCTTCTGTCAACAAACGGCTGCATATTTACCTCCCGCGCAGCTATTGGCTGCTGCTGCTGCCACTCTCCCGCGTGCGGCTCTATAAGGTCTCGCGCTCCCGCAGCAGTTTTGACAAACGTGAGATGAGCGTGCAGCCGCAGCGCGGTGCGCCTGTCGCAGCTCAACAATTCTCCATATTTTACCCACAACTATGATTAAAAAGTCCTCAGCGCCTTTTCATTCCTGGATCTATCTCTCCCTTCGATTATATTTAGATTAGTTTCCTTTGTTTTGTTTCTAAGTTTTATTTATTTTTAGCTTTAGGTGAGCATGTGCGTAATTTTGCGAGGATTGCCGAGGTGCCACCGGGACTGAGTTCTGGGCAATATGCGCCGCTGGGATTTGATTTTCACCCGAAAGGCTTATGGAATATAGCCTGCTTTGTCACAGCCTGTATGCCCTCTGGTCCAGCCCCGTGAAGAAGAAACTAATACTGCTCAGCATCATGTTTTTAATCTGGGTATACATGCTGTACTCCTGCGTGGGCTACTGCTCCACCATGCCAAGTTTGGTGGTGGACAGTTACCGGGGCAAGGAGACCGGCTCGGCGGTGGGCAAGAGGACAGAGAGCAGCAGGACGGACCTGGTGTCCCGACTGCTGGCCAACCCGCAGCCGTGGGAGGATATAGAGAGCGACTACGAGGAGCCGTCCATCAGGACCGCCGCGTCCAGAGACCTGCTCGATAACGAGCCGGAGACGGACAGAGCCGACGACTGGGACGAGATGCGGGCCGAGCAGCAGCGAGCCCCGGAGCCCAGCGCCATGTCCAGCTTCTCCAACGGCTCCGGGAGCAAGAAGCTGCCGCAGGCGATCATCATCGGGGTGAAGAAGGGAGGGACCCGGGCTCTGCTGGAGTTTCTGCGGGTTCATCCGGACATCAGAGCCGTGGGAGCGGAGCCGCACTTCTTCGACCGCAACTACGAGAACGGGCTGGAGTGGTACAGGTACATGCGGCTCGCTGCTGCGTTTGGATGATGATTGATTGGTGTCTGGAAAACAAAACGCGTGTACGTGTGTCATTTCAGATGATTTTATTACTCCATAAAATAGATTTACAGGAGAGCAGAGCTGCCAAACGGTGGAGCTGATATTGATCAGTGAGATAATTCCCCGGGTCAAATATGTGGCCTGTAATTAAAATTTAATTCCGCTGTTTTGTCTTTGGAGATAATTTCAGCTTTCTTTTTACATTAACGCATTAACACCGTCACAGCACAGCAAGACCATTAACTCCACGCTGCTTAATTGGTTAATTTGGAGCTCATAAAAGTGAGCCAAATTTAGATTTTTTTTTTAATTATACTAATTATCCCGCAAGTTCGGAGTTTAATCCGAACTGAAGCGATCCAGCTCGAGTAAACAGGGGGCCAACACCTCAGCTGTGACCGCCGCTTTGTCTGCTCCTCTGCGCTTCAGCCTGACGGCTCAGATGATCCTTTCTGAATTGAAAGTGTTCATTTCTAGGTTTGTTTGCATGGTTACTTTATTTTATTTTATTTTATTTACCGTGTGAGTGTGTGAGCGTAAATTTAAAAGTGTTGACTTGTGTCTCATTTTGAAGCTGCTTGGAGATCAGTCAGTCCGGCCTGTTTTCTGCGATGTGCAGTGATCTCTATTGGACGCAGCGCAACATTGCACCTTCACTCTGACGCTTCTTCAGGCTGCTCCGACAAGTTGAAACAAACTTGGAGGGAAAAATTAGAAATCAGTTGTTTTTTAATGCGTTTTTTTTTTCACGCTGTGATGCGTTCACCTGAATTAAATGTGATGCATTTGGAGCAGGTGTTGGCGTCATGTGCGCATGTTGTGCAGATCTCATTGTTGCAGTTGGGTGAACGCCTGTGTGACTGAACCTGACCTCAGACATGTTTTACACTTCCCTGTAACGCCTTGTGATATAAGACTGAACCTGGATCTCGAAATTTGCACAAATCTGGTTGATCCCGATGTGATAAGATCCAAATCTAAGAAATCCTCCAACTTTTTTTTTTTTTTAAGACTTGTAAGATTTATGAGAATTTGAGGGAAAAAACAGATTTATTCTAACGTGTTTGTCTTGTGTTATATTTAACCTAATGGCGTTTACAGACCTGAGAGGCTTTATCTCGTTTGGGCCATTCTTATGTCAATGGACTCCACGGGCCTGAGAGCCTGCGCTGCAAGACAAAGTGAGGATCCTTCTCAGGACAAAACCCGCAACAAAACCGTCCAACATCTTCAAACTAACACGCTCCTTTACATTTACATCACAGAGTAACGTGCTGAGCGACCGAGGAGCTGCAGCTTCTTATTAAAAGCTGCTTAAGATTTCAAATCTTCCTCCATTTTTTTCTTAGTTTGTTTTTTCGAGATAATTGTACCTGATTAATGCCAAAGTTGCATCAGACTGCTCATTTATTTCTTAATTCCAACCACAAATGAACAGGGTTAATTTATGGCTGATAAATAGCCGATGGCCAAATCAATTTATTGATTGACTATTGGAACTCCACTTAAAATTCGCTAATTATTTTCAGTCGTTTGCGGACCTTCATGCTGTGAAATGTCAAGTCTTTTGCCTAAAAGCGCAACTTCCACAAAGTTTTCTGAAGTTAAAAAAAGCTTATCTGACAAATTAATTAATTAAAAAAAAAAAAAGCTTTGGGATTTTGTGGCCGCTTCAATTAACGGATTTGGTCTTTTATTCCACACGTTTAAATATGCAAGACCTTGAAGGGGGCCCCAGCAATGTTCGACATAACGAAAAAAAAGAAAAGCCGAATGGGGAACCAAGTGCTGGCAGCATACAAAATAAAGACACTGCGCCTTGATTTGTGCGAGGCTTCCCGTGCTTGCTTTGATAGAAACAGAGATTTACTGCAGGTCTGTTGGCCTGAAGGAAGGCCGTTATTCAAGCCGACTTCCATCTCCTGCATTTCCAACTTTTCTGCATGGGGGAATTGTGGAAAAGTGCCGTCTGCTAGTTTTCAGCCATGAAATCGAAGCCATGTAAAGAAGTCATGACTCAAGGTTTTCTGTGCAGATAGAATGGAGGCATGTCTGGAGCTGAATTTCATTTTTGGTCACATTTTCATTTGCTCGGTGCCAGAAAAATAAGCTCAAGTGCTCGGTCTCACTCGCAGGCAAATGCACAGAGGACAATTGTGAGGAGTTTTCTTTAATTATTGACTGAAAGCAGAACTTATTTGGGAAGCAGTGTGCAGATTTGAGGCTTTTTATGCTGCAACAGGATATCTAAACAGTTTGTGCCGCACGAAAACTCAGACTGGGCTTCAGAGCTGTGAGATCCGTCTCCACATAGTTTTCTGGAAGAGCTGCAGTAAGAAATGTATGTTTCAGTGAAACAGCTGGTGGAAGCGGTCCCTGCAGTGGGGAAAAAAAGCTTCAGTGGGTCTATTTCTCGGGTGAGGATGGACCGAGAAAGGAAATCATACTTCATTCACTGCTGATCCTCCACAGTTTCCCATTAGGACCAGATACTGGAGAGAACGCTGGAATGTTCCAGACAGAGGCAAAATTGCGTGGCATTGAAATCTGCTCTGTGGGAATATGATCTGATCACGCTGAGGGTCATTTATGGAGGTTATAGACGGTTGTGTTTGTGTGCAAGTTGAGCAATTCTCCTTGTTTGCTCATTTGCACAATCTCTCTGCCATCCGCCATTGTGACTAGCTTGCACCATCTTCGCCTCCCCCATTGGACGCACATTTAGAGCTGGAATTCCACCAAGCAAATGCAGCCATAGAGTGAGCAGAAAGGACTCGGGGAGGCAGCGGAGAGAGGGAGAGAGAGAGGTTTCAAAATGAATGGAGGTGGTGATAACAAGTCTTATTGTGGATTTCTGATGTACTTTGACAGTTTTTATTTGTGCCAAAGACAAACACATGATTCATGCTTTTGACCGAGGGGTCCTTGTATCAGGAGGTACACATTTTCGCAGTGAGGTCATGCATGAACTGGCCCCAAGGAACACACACACACACACACACACACACACACACACACACACACATAGACGGAGTCCGAGCTCAACAGGCCAGTGTGTCTGAATGCAAACAGCACATTGGTTCGTTATTTCTCATTTTCTGTTTGCACCTGTTCAGCTGCGTGGTGAAAGTCGACTGGCTTTATCTGATGCCGATAAGTAAAAAATGTCTTATCTGCAGCTCATGCATTAATGGCAAATTCAACGAGTTAACTCCCGAAAAGGTTCATAAACCACCCACGGTATATAATAGAGGTCAGGGTCAGCAGTGAGAGCACTTTGTGGAGCAACGAGCTCAGTTTGTTTTTTAATTTGCTGATGTGGAATTTGTGGCATTAAAAGTTATGTAACAAGTAAATTTTTGTGCTTTTCACAACAGAAGTTATGAAGAAGTTTGGAAGAGAAATGGGGGATAAAAGGCAGAGAAGAGAGTTTATCAAAACAACCGGACAAAGTGCATAAATCACAAAATATTAAGTTCTGAAACTGAAAAAGCAAAAAAAAACAATTCAAGATCTAAAGAAACCTTTAAGTGATTTGGCTTCTTTGAGACTTTGTTCCAGAGTTGAGGAGCCACAAAAGCACCTTTTAGTTTTAGCTTAGCTGTTGTGTTTCTGATTTCCAACCCTATTATAAATCTATTTACATATTAGCAGTTTGTTCGAAGGCTTATGTCACTTGGAACAAAGTGTGACTCATGTCTAGAAGTCGACTCTCTCCACGCTGCTGCAGTTTTCTTAAACCAGAGGTATTTTATTTACCCCTAACTCTTGTTGACTGCAGCCCTCATCTCGCCCTGTCAGTCTGTGGTGCATGTCGCTCTCTTCATATTCCATTTAGCCCTATTGGCTATGAAGGGGCTTTGATATATAATTACTGTACTGTGGTTTTGCTGTCGTGTCGCGGGCTCTGCTCGTAGCTCGCTGTCAGGGCCCGGCAGTGTTGACGCGGTGCTCCTCCCTCGGAGTGGCTTTAGCATTAAACGAGGAGCTCTGAACATGCTGTGCAGTTCACGGCCGCATGGGTGGCATGTGTTATATTAGGGTGGTGTTCTGGTTGTAGTATTGTGATTGTTTTAAATTTCCACTCTCTGGAATCTGTCACAAACTGCTGATCTTTGCAGTAGGACGTTTTTAAGGCTAAATGTTCGCTTCTAGTTGCCAGTTTAGTGAACTTTTCGGTCATATTAATGCAACATGTAACTTGGAGCCCACACACAGAACTATATAATCTTCAGTCCTTGTGTGATGTGGTTTATGATCAAAGGTTGGGCCTCAGTCGCTGTCGAGAGCCTGGTGGGATTGAATCGGCGCCATCCCCGAGCAGGATGTCTCTCTGGTCAACCTTTGTATCTCGTCTGTGATAAAACTCCGTGGAGGTAAACAGACTCACAAAGCAGTAAAAGCCACTTATAGCGCCACACAAAAAAGGACAAGTGGAGCATTGTTGGAAAGGGGGCTCCCAAAAAAAAAAAAAAAGAAAAAGAAAACCATGTTCCGCTATCAGACTTGGGATGCTTGCGGAAGTCTGCGCTGTTTGAAAGGCGTTATCTAAAGGCCGGCCCACCCCCGTGGAGTCAGACTGAGGCTCCTGGCCATGTCAGGGACAGTTCTGGATGGGTGCACGGCCTTTTATCTGCTCACCGCAGGGGGGCTCCTATTTCCATGTAGGTGACCCATTCACTCTCTGTTGCCACTGACCTCGCCCTCCTTCCTTCCTCTCAGTGGCCAAAAGGGGCCACCTGGTTCTGTGGGGCTCCAGTGAAAGGCGTCAAAACATCTAGTGCTGGTGTTTGCATACATGGGATGTTGCGTAGAAAGCCAGTCGTTACACAGAGGTGTTATTACGGCTGTGACCGGCTCAGCTGTGAAGCCACAAATAATTTTCACCTGCAGTCACAAAAGAATGAAACGCTCAGGCAGCGTGCACAAATGTCGCCGTGGCGCGGCTCCTCTGGGATTGCCTGTATTGATTGGTCAGGCCTGATTGGAGGTAATGTGCAGAGATGGGTTAAGGGCCTTTGACTGGGGTCAGACCCGCGTCTGCTCCCTGACAGGGTCTGTGTGTTGACCATCTGCAGAGCTACAGAAAGCTGCTGGATCCTACAGGCCCCGCAGGGGACTTTACAGCCGTCCCTTGTGGAAAACAATAGCATGACAGCACAGTTTTTAAAGCCCGCTGAGTTATGTAAACGAGGCAGATTTTTTTTTTTGTTTTGCTTTGCTTTAAAACTCCACGTTTGACAGAATCAATGAGCGCTTTAAGTGGCTCCAACCCAGTTGCAGTTCTAGGGAGGACGAAGATGAAATCAGATGATTAGATACTTGGCGCTGGCCCTCTGATTGTTTCCTGATTCCTGGAACTCCGCGCCTCCTCGGGGACGAGCGCCGGCCGTACAGCTGACAGCAGGTTCACATCCTCAGCCGCATGAAAACAAGCAGATTGAAACTGCGCCTCTGTGTTGGCTAAACGTCCACCTCGGCTTCCCAAACGAGTGGATTATTTGCTAACGGTACCCTGTTTCCCCTCAGCACCCTCGCAGGTCCTCCCTCGAACATCATCCTCAGATCCCTCCCTTATTATTAGAAACTGCTTTTCTCCGTTCTCCAGCTGTGCATTTGCGCCGCTGATGTGTCAGAATAGTCTCACATGTCACGCTCGGCTCGTCCGATCCTGGGCGGGGCTCGCTTCAGGCTTCGCTGACCACGAGCGGCTTTCTCCCGGAGAAGCCTTTGGTCAGCGTGGAGGGACGGAGGCCCTCGCTCCCCTCTGCCTAAGCTGGCGTGGCTCATCTGAGGATGGAGAGTGTCCGGAGGGTGGAGAAACAGAGAAAAGGCAGCTTTCATCCCCAAATTAGGAGCGGTTAATTGTGAAAGGGGAGACCTGTGGAGAGGGGAGTGGCGTGCCCCCCCCCCCCCCCACCTCGCCTCCTGATGGTGTCCAGCCAGCGCCACTCAGACCTGGAAGACAATATGGCCGCCACAGACAGGAACCTCCTGCTGGAGCGGAGGATAAAAGCCTCAGAGCCTGACAGGAACTTGCTGTCAAACATTCAAACAGAAAAAGCGTCGACCTGTTTGTGCTCGTGCAGAAGAAGACAGTCCGTGTGTGCAATTCACTGTCAACAACAATGAAAAACACTCATAAAGAAGCGTAATGAAGTGGTGCTGGAGGACGGAAGGAGGCGTACGGCGGAGAGAGCGCCGCACAAACCCTCCCTCTGTGCTTCGCGTGAATTAGGCCCTTTTTAACAAGGTGATAATTTGGATGTTGTTATTCATGTCAGAACAGAACCAGACATCCTCCCTCCACAGCTAACGGTCATTCACTGCTGCTAAATAAACACCCTTTAGCACATTAAAAAGGTTCCTCTGGAGGCTGGAAGAAGCAAACAGTCTCATATGGTTTTGCGAGAGGTTAGTCGGGGAACTCCTTTCTGCTCTCCAAAGAAAAAAAAACGTGGCACAGGAGAAGGCGGTGGAGGAGAAAGTGATGACAGTAAACCTGTAAAGCTGCCCTTGTCCCAGGTATTAAGTCCCAGAGGTAGCCATTAGGGTGCTGGAGAGTGTGCTTGCCTGTGGGAGAATGGAGGACACACACACACACACACACACACACACACACACACACACACACACACACACACACACACTCAGACTGAGGTCTCCTGAGGTTTCCATTAGCCTGGCAGTAAAAGAGCAGAGCTCATTAGAAGCCCTGAGTTGTCTCTCTGCACCGCGGCTGCTCGACACTAGTCACTCTCTCCGTTCAGATGTACTCCCAGAGCTGCAAGAACACTTCAGCTCAACTCCAAGACAACCTGGCCAAACTCAACTCACTTCCAATTACTTTCCGCCGCAAGTTAGTTTTTCTCCCCCTTGTTTAAGCGATCAGGATCAGAAGGCAGTCCTGGAAGCTGCACGTCTTTGGAGGCAGAAAAACTGCTGCGCTGCTATCAAACTGCCTCATTTCTGCCCTTTTTTTCTGCCTTGGTAACAGCTTTAATGGAAGTTCTGTCAAAGTTAGGTTGTGAGTTGAGGAAAAAGTGTGTGTGAGTGTATTATTTTTCCTCTTTATCATCCTTATATTTCGTTCTTTTTTTAAACAGACTCTAACATTGTGCATGCGTTGTTGTCTATTTTACTTCTCTGCTTGCAAAAATGGGCTGAAATCTGGCACATGTACCCTGTGATTTTTATCTCTGTGCTTATAATTTGATCCGAATTGGACTAAAAACTTTCTCAGAGTTTAGAGGACTGCTGCGTTTTTGTGCTTTCTAACTCTGGATGTGCGCTGACCAGGAAAAAACAAAGTGGGTATCTGGCGAAAAAGAGGAAAAAACTTTAATTAGCTGTTGAAAAGATTTATGAAACAAACCTCCTCTGAAGTCTTCTGGCCAGGGGCTGACAGTATTACGCTGGCATTTCTCAGAATTTTTTTTTTTTTTTTTTTTTGCGCCTGCTCTCCATTTTTTGTCCTTCACGAAACAGCTTCCTGGCACAGAGTTCGAGCAGATCCTGTTTCACTTCTAACCAAGAGGCTTACTGATAGAGATACAGTGGAGGGGTGAAAACATTTGTCTTCATGCTCCACAACCTCCCCCCTGACTGAAACACCGAAACCCTGTGACTGAACTTTCAGCTCTGATGTCTGCTTTTGCCGCTGTTTGCTAGCATGCGTGGAGGAAACGGTGCCTGTTGTTCTGCAGCGGTAATTATCTTGTCTTGGGGGCACTCATAGATATTGCAGGAGACAACATCCAGGCTCAAATCCAAAGAAAACTGTCGGATTGCCTGAGGATTTCTGCTGCCACTCTCCCCATCTCTGAAAGGAGCAGGTTAATTGTTACGATCGCTCCTCAATTCGGCTAATTATACGTTAGCTCGGGAGGCAGGCTGTCTTCAGGAATTTGTAAACCATTAACCTGCAGCAGCTGCAGTGTGAGTAATGGAAGCTAAATGATAGTCCAAACACACAGGAAGATGGTTTTCTGCGCACTGAGTGACATGCAGTAGAGAGGAAATCCCCTCTTTCTGGTGCACACACTTTGTAGTTCACCTGTCTTCAAAAAGGTGTGCAGGCAGTTACGGATGACAGCCAATTCAAACAGGATGCAAAGTAGCTTGCTCGCTCCCTGTCTGCCTCTGTGTGTATGTGTGTGTGTGACTGTGCGTCTTGGGAGTGGGGGGTGGTGGCATGTATGTTCTTCTGGAGTCTGTTTCATCTTTTATTCATCTTTGCTGTAGCTAGATCAAGGAGTCGTGCGCCTCTTGGTGCATGTCAAGTGTCAGGAAATCAGTCAGAATGGCTGATTCTGCCTTCGCAGCCACACAAAAAACACCCAGAAATGCTCACACACACAGAAGCACACACTCGCATGCGCCAGCCGAGTCGACACCTGCAGCCCCGCATTGTTGTCTGCCCTCTTGTTTTTTATCCTTTCACGGTTCATCGCTTTATTTCGCCCGAGCTGTCAGTCAGCTCGCACCCTGATCCTGATGGAGCGCTGGAATGTGTGGCAAGCTGTGGGCTAACACCTTCAGCAAACACCCAGAGCAAACACACTGATTAGTGAGGATTACTAGCGCTAAACAAATTCGGGCTAATATCGCCAAGTGGTGGATTCCAGAGTCGCCCAGTCGCTGTGTCGGGTGACCCATCCTGGGTCGGTGGGATGCAAAGTGTTAGCAAAACGATGGGATCTTTCATCTCTTTTAAGCCAGAAAAATGAAGCTTTCTGGGCAACATCTTTAAAAGCCTGAAGAAGAAAAAAACGCCTCTGTAAGCATGCACATTCATGAGAGGAAGGGAGGAGGTATTTCTGCTTTCTACCCTCCACCATCCCTTTCACCAGCTCCTCTGTTTTATTTATACCACATGGTGGGCTTCCTCGCTTCACTGCAGGGTTATTAACACTGGGTAATTCCAGGCAGCCGTCTTATGGCCACGGGCCGATGTGGCTCCGGGCCTGAAAGCCCTTATGGCTCCACACATTCCTGTGTTGTTTTCCAAAGGTGCCAAATAGCAACAAATATACTTAAAAACAGATTTTCCGAGTAGGAAAAATGATAGTTGGTTATTGAATTGAATAATTTGTGCTTGTCACGCCTCTGCGGAGCTGCCCATCACAAAGCGACCACAGTGGTACAAGAGTAGAATGTCTCAGCCTCACTTAAGCATTTTCAGGACATAACAGAGGGGGGTATCTGAAGATGTGGCTGGGGGTGATATGCTGTTGGGGTGTCTGACATGTAGTCCATGACATTATATGTGGTGGTTAGTTCTCTATTTATTTATTCTACTTTAGTAGTGTCTGATGTTGCCTCCAAAACCAGTCTGGGTACAAGCCCGAAACCAGTCTGGATGGTCTGTGACCACGATGCCTGACTCCCCCTCTCTCCCTCTTTCCTCCCTCGTTGCCTCGCATTCTTTCTGTCGTTCAGCCTCCCTCTCCAGCGCACTCTTTCACACACACGATGAGACACAGCGATAAAAAAAAAGCTCCACTCTGGCGAAGCATGACTCCCTGATTCCAGTGAAAAATGATGGATGGACGGGTTGCGCCGGTTGGGTTAACGGCTTTGTGTACGTGGAGGGTCAGTAGATTCCCAGGCTGCTCTGACATAGTGCAACTTCTTGATGGAGTTAAGGGTCTGGGAGCTGCATTTATCAACCAGATTAGGACTCCAGCACAGAGTTTGGGTGTCAAAGTGTCACTGAGCAAGTAACAAGATGAGGGTTACTGGTTTGGTCATTGCACTGCTGCTCTGTACATGCTTAAAATGGCAGCTGCTTCATTATACTTTGACCTTAGGCCCTGTTTTGCAGTTATTTCCCGTAGACCCCCTTTTTGCCCTTTCTTGTTAGCGGAAATGTGCTAATTAAGTACAGAACCTGTAGTGTCTTTTTATTTACTTCTTGAAGTCTATTTTCATCCACGTCTAAAAAAAGCCCCAATCTTCTAGTTCACAGAGGATTTGTGAGTCTAGGAATTTGGTTCCCAACCTTTAAGGCTTGCAAGCAATACCTGCTCTCAACCCCTTGTCACCTGTTGCTCACATCCATGAGCCGCCAGCACTTGAACCCACAACACTCAAAGTTGGGAACCACTGGTCAAAGACACCCTCAATGACTTTTCTCTGACTTATATAGACTTAAATTTGAGAAGTAAATCTCTCTCTGTGCTCATGTGCCCCTGACAGCATCATGAAATATAATGGTGCCATAAGAAGGAACGGTCAACCCAAGCCAAGCAGCACTAGCATTAGCACCTAGCACTAACTAGCCTGAACGCCTCCCTTTCCTGCCCTGTTTTATGCACAAGGACACGCACTCGTACAGCATTGTTGAAAGAACTAAATTTAGATGATGACACTGACCTGGGAACAGAGACAAACAATACCCAGTCTGCAGCGTTTCAGTTAAAAATCCATCCTCCTTTGGCCCCGCAAGAAGTTCACCAGTGCATCACCGCCCATGTATGCTATTGTCGGTGTGGCTGCAGTCTAATCGGTTTCTCTAGTTAAGCCACAGATATAGCAGAGAATAGTCTGAAGTAGCTCCGTTCACACTGACAGGCCTCTCTGACAGCAGCATCCGCAGTAATCTGGGGGAGGAATTCAGCTTCAAACAGCTCTCCTCCTTATAACTGCATGATATGCGCCATCCCATGCTGGGCCATCCAGGTCTAAGTATGTGATACTAGGCCAGCCTGCATTATTAATCCTTTTCGCCAACAGATGATTCTGAGGGGCTTCCACCTGTCCACCTTCGTGAGTTTCCAGTGACACCATTATTCAGTGAAGCCTGTTCATTTGAAACCTCAAGCTTGGGAGGAGCACTGACAATTAACTTAGGTTGCTGAAGCTGTAGCATCACTTAGGGTTCATCATGCGGGCCAGCTTTGAGCATGAAGTTACAAGCGGGTGGGAAGATATGGAGGCAGGTGCAAAGGCGTGCATACCTCGTTGTCCCCAAACACACATCAGCGCAAACCCAGAGACATGTAAGATGCAGATCCACTCCTGCAACAGACACACCTGCAAGATCTCAGTTTTAAGCGGCGACTTCTGGTTCTTCTCAGCCAGGAAATGAACTGTCAAAAGGCTCTAAGTGGCCACATACTAACACCTGGACTCCACTCCAAGTGCTTGAAAGAGAGACCAGACGAAGCTTCTGTGAGTGCAGCCGGAGCTCTTCTGCCTCTCTGCATCAGAGCGGAGCCCGGCCGACTGCGCCATAAACCATCTCCTCTATTCTTTTAATTTACAGCCAAAGCCATGCTCTGTGGTTAAATATAATGTCAGACTCCAGGCACAGTGGAGTATATTTCAAAACGTCTGGCTTCTGTATGTGCTTAAATGCTACTTTGAAAATATTCAGTGATCCAGCAGAGGCGTGCATGCCTGCCTCCCCGTCGTAGCCATAGTGTGTGTGTGTGTGTGTGTGTGTGTGTGTGTGTTACATAAACATGTTGCTCACCTCAGTCCCATTTCTTGCAGGCTTCCCCTGCTGTGAGCTGAGAGCTGTAGAAGAGAACGCTCAGTTATTAATGAACACTGTATTTACCAGTGACTCATCCATGAATTCTTGCACTGAGCCTTCCATATCTGCACGTATCATCCATCATCCTTTGCTTTGTGTTTCAACACCAGGAGAAAGGCTTTTTCATTGCCTTGTAAACATGTGCATTTTCTTTGAATTTGCACGACACAAATGCTTGTCGTCTGCGGGGTTGAAAAGATCAGATTTACACCGCGTTCGACTGTGAAGGAGCGCTCAGGCGCTCAGGATCCTTATCATCCAATGAGGAATAAAGATGTTTCTTTGTGTTTCCTGAAAACGCTTGTTCGTCCGCCGCGTTGGTTCATGTGAAGGGCTCGGGTAAGAGGCCCTTGGAAAAGAAAGAGAGCCTTTCAGTGCTTCTCCCCTCATTTCCTCCCTCTCCCTCTTCCCACTTGTGAAGTGTCACTTGGCTATCGGACCTCAAGGTCTGCTTGTCAGGGGTCGAGGGAACCTTGGGGAGAGCGGGGTGAAGAGTGGTTCAAATGAAAGAAAACGCAGGATTTCAGCGCTTAGAAATTGCAAAAGCAGTTGGTTATTTCAGCCGGTGCTTAGAGCTGTGCGCTGTTGTTTTGTGTGGTGTTACCTCCCATGAGGAGGTGACACTCGCTCCAGGGTCTTCGAGCCATAGAAACCAGACATCTTTAGCTTTAAAAGCCCATAAGAGCAAAGCCACACCCTCCCTTCGCTTGTGGATACAAAAAATGCCCTCAGATTTGTCTGTATTCAAATAAACAAACCCTAATTTGAGATTCAAATGCTTTCAACAACCAGACATGTGAGACAATTGAAAACCTTTTGTATCGAGTCGAAAATCGACAGACACACGCCAAATAGCTTTTTCCTTTTGTCTATGGGCAAACTAGTCATTTTGTGAGGGATGCTGTGACACAGACGGCTCAGCGGCAGCCCGTTATCATCAAATCAAACGTGACAGGAGGGAGGCAGAAGCAGCAGACAGAAATAACCCTTTTCCTGCCTGCCGTTTATCTCCACCAGGACGAGGGCTCTTAAAACAGAGGCCAAAGGGCCACTCCGCCGGCCCCTGTTTGATGCTGTCATGTGACAAGGGCTTCTGCTTTGTGTCCTATCGCTGTTTTTGGCATGTCTTTTAACTTGGAAATGCTCTCAATGGACAAAGGTGCAGAGTGCCATGGAGGGGGGAAACGTTGATATATATCATGTGAAAGGACAAGCGAGCACGGGAAAAGTTTTGCAGCATTATGTTTGAGGTTATTGAGAGTTTTTAGTACCCCTGCTACCCGTGTTAGACGGTAGAAGTTCTTGGTATCCACGCTGAGGGGGACGGGTGATGTTTGCAGGGCAATTTTGGCACACGTTCCACTTAAGAGCTCTCCAAAAGGCTTCTCTCACTCAAGCTTGAGAAGGATGGAGAAGTGCTCCACTCAGCCCTCGATAAGCGCCCCCCCTCCCCCGCTGCCTCCTCCCTCTCCTCTATCTGCCCCCCTCTCCTCCCTCCCGGCCCCCGTCCCCACCCCTCTGCCCTGACCGCTGCCCCGCTCACCCCTCCGCTCGGGGACAATGGCTCACTTTCAAAGAAAAGCAGGAAAAAAGAAGAGCCCGGTGTCACAGAATTGCCTGTTTGCTGACGGGATCTTTAAAAGCAGCACCTCATAAATCAAAAAAGAGCATAATAGGCATTGTTTCTCCAAGAGCCACTTGTCCCACTAAAAATCCCCTCCTCTGTTCCCTTTTCTCTCTTCCTGCCCTTTTTTTTTTTTTGCCTCTTTGGTCGAGAGAGTGGGCAAAGTCAGAGGTGGAGATTTTTTATTGGGAGGGGGTCTCTTCTTGAGCTTCTTTGCCGCTTTTTGGGGGTTTCCTCACCTCTTTCTTTCTATCCAGCCATCTCCTTTTTATGCTCTTTCAACCCCCAGCACTTGATTTTTTTTTTTTTTTTTTTTAAAGCATTCCCTGAGCTTTGGATCAGCATAATCTATCACTATGCACATTGTAACTCAGGCCTCCTCCCTATCTCCATGCCGCATTGTCATTTTGAAATCGGATTAGATGGGAAGCCATTTGCCCGCTCTGTGTCGGCTCTGGACTCTTTTTGTATGTTAGCACAAGGAATGACAAAAAGCTCGCAGGCAGTATCGCCATTGTGCATCGACAGGATGACGAATAGCGGGCAGTTTAAGTCGAGTTTGGTTTATATTCCTTGAAGGCATTCAAGGAGGTGCTGTATAAACAGTTTTAAGTTGTGGCAGGGAATTAATGCGCGCGCTGATAGTGTGTTGTTTGCATTTGTATCTCCAGAAATGGTTTGCTGGCGGAAAGATCTGTCATGCTCTTGCATAAAACCACATGCTGTATCTGTTTTGATTTCAATACCCTTTTAATGAGCTCAGGCCTGGACTCCATTCATCCCTCTGATGTGTCAGCAATCAAGAAGATATTATCATAATTAGATCACTGGCGCTGCATTAGGATTACACAAATCTGCCAACACCATTTCCATGAGGCATTTTATTGGTTACCTGACGTTACCCAGTGTGTTTCCTCTTCCCCCACCGCTCCCTCTTCCTTGCACACAGATATGTGCATTGATGGAGGGCTGATGTTGCATGAATTAGCCATGAGCTGGATGCACATGAACCAGATTCCAGCTTTTAGAGTATAGTTTGAGGAACAGCTGAAGCTCTGGGGATGAATTGAGCGTTGCAGCCTTCTGAGTGTACAGAATGGGCCGAACATTGTAGTTTCGACGTCTTTTACCTTTCTCGGTGAGTAAATACTCTGTGTGGGATTACACAGTATTTGAATGGGAGCGACTACAATAGTGCTGTCTGCACAATGGTGTATCAGTGCCCTATAGCCTGAACAACAAAAGCGAGGCTCAGGGTACAACAGGCTAACAGGAGTCTTATCTGTGAGAGTGTGTTCGCTCTGATAGACCAGTGCCTTCCGTTATCTCGCCACCGTCCTTTGTTTTGTCCTCCTTTTTAGTGCTTTAAACTGCCTATTTGCTGTTTTCGGCTGTCGGTGTGTCTCTTGGTGTGATTGGCTTTTTGATTCTGCGACAAAGCAGTTCAAGCTGTTTCCAGTCCACAATCCCCCATCCAGCCAGCACCACAAACTCATTTGATCCCACGTACATCGCAAGGGCGAGTTTTCTTCCTGGGGCTGGGGGCCTGTGAGGGAAAGGTGATCCACGTCCCAATGTCAGTCAAACCGCTCTTATCGCCTCCACCATAATCTAGACTCTGCGGTTGGCCACCAATTCTGAAACCTAATGCTGAGAGAGCAGAGCGCGTTCACTTTCCCTTCAAAACCAGTTGCTCTCAAGTGCCTCTTGATTATACGTCTGCATGTAACATATCTGTGTAAAGCCCATCGGCCAGCCCTCACCCAAAACCAAACCCGCTCTTGTCAAAAAACAGATTCCCTTTCTGAAACAAGCCTCATCATCTTTCAGCACTGTAGCTGCGGGTCCGATGGGGGCGGGGCACCGTGGCACGACTACGCCTGAGTCAGCAAGGCAGAGTGTGTGTGTGTGTGTGTGTGTGTGTTTTTTTTTTTTTTCCAATGGTATAAAGAGGGAGGGTGAATTTTGATTAAGCCCGACCACTTTGGAATATTACATCCAGCAGTGAGGTTTGAGGAAAGACAAGCTGAGCGAAGACAAAACAGATAATGGAATTCGCACATGTTGTGAGCTAATTTAGAGTGCATCCAAATTATGCACGGTGAAAACTATTAAGGGGTAGCAGAGCAGGTTTGCTGCAAATCAAAGGGGTTTCAGGTGGTTGAGGAGTCAGAGCAGAGGTGGGAAAACACAGCTCTCGATCTCTAATGTGGCTAAACTCAGGGTCGGCCTTCTTTAGATTGCTCTAAGTGCTTCCTTGTGTTTGATTATGCAGTAAATAAGGGCTTTCTGCCTTCTGTCAGAAGTGAGATATCTTATGAGTGAGTGAGCATGTTGATGTTGGAAAGCTGCCTACACTAATAGGTTTTCGAGCTCTATAATAAGGATAAACAGGCTCAGTGAGTCATTGATTACAGAACAGACTACACTCCATCAGCTTGATTACATTATGCGAGCCTTTGCTCTACCTTTCCCTCCTCCTAACCTCCTTTTTGTGTCCTTTTTTTTTCTCCAGGGAGCTGATGCCCAAGACCCTGGAGGGCCAGATCACCATGGAGAAAACCCCCAGCTACTTTGTGACCAGAGAGGCTCCGGCCAGGATATCCGCCATGTCCCGAGACACCAAGCTGATCGTGGTAGTGAGGGACCCCGTCACCAGGGCTATCTCGGACTACACGCAGACGCTGTCCAAGAAGCCTGACATTCCCTCTTTCGAGAGCCTCACCTTCAAAAACAGGACTACGGGGCTCATCGACACCTCGTGGAGCGCCATCCAGATCGGCATCTACGCCAAACACCTGGACAACTGGCTGCAGTACTTCCCCATGGGCCAGATCCTGTTCGTGAGCGGCGAGCGTCTGATCAGCGACCCGGCCGGAGAGCTGGGCCGCGTGCAGGACTTCCTGGGCCTCAAGAGGATCATCACAGACAAACACTTTTACTTCAACCAGACCAAGGGTTTCCCGTGCCTCAAGAAGGCCGAGGGCAGCAGCAAGCCCCACTGCCTGGGCAAAACCAAAGGGCGGACCCACCCGAACATTGACCCCGAGGTGGTGCAGAGGCTACGGGACTTCTACAGGCCCTTCAACATGAAGTTCTACCAGATGACAGGACATAACTTTGGTTGGGATTGATGTGAAAATCATGAAAGACTTTTTTTTTTTTTTGATTTGTTGAGAAGTTATTTTTTTTTCCTCTGTAATTCAATGGCAAGATGTGGAGATATTGCTATATATATGTAAAATGTACAGAAATCTATTTTATAATAATTTATTTTTATTTCTAAGCAATTAATTCACTAAGCTGCCTAACCATATTTGTACATAACATCTGGCCCACATGTCGTTTTTAACATTCCTCATGTTAATTTTGAATTCTCTCGCTCCTCCTGCGCGGTCCTGTCAACTCAGTGGATATTTCGGTGCTTCATAATGCAGAAAATCAGCGATGACTGAAGTAGAAGTTAGGGTGGAAAATGTAAAAGCACCATCTATACGGGTACAGAGTGCTCACAGAGAAGTGGAGAAGACCTGTCCATGCGCATCCTCATTTCTATATGCATCATAACTTCATCCCTGTCAGACCTTGTCATTCTGAGTGTGATCCCTCCATAACGTGTTTCACTGCAGTACAGACCTTCCAGTCAAGTTTTCTACAATCCAATTTTCCTGCGCTGGCATTGGCCAGAGCTGCAGACCTCATGTCCCCGTCCACTCAATAACAGGTAGATCAATAGGCCTAATTGATCCTCATTGTGTCACTCATGCTTAAAGTATACAGCTGCCCTTTCATTCACAGTGCTCCTGCTGCCTGCTCTAATGAATGGGCCATCCATCAAATGTTAAATCCTATCCCGGACCACATAAGGGCCCATGTTAACATTATGCTAATCGGGTAAAGGTAACTGGCAGATCGATCGAGCCTCCGCTCTCTAACTCCCCATTAGAAGCCGCGTTGGCTGAGAGCCAGGCTCTTGCCCTATCCGCTCAGTTCAAAGGTCACACAAAGTCTCAATCAAATTTCCTTGAGAGGCATTTGATTTGTCGGGGAGAGCGGAGGCGGCGCGCCGCGGGTCGGGGGAGCGCGTGCCTTGTTTTCACGCTAAGATGGAAAGTCTCCGCGTGAGGTAGCAGAGGCGCATCTGTCAGAAATGGAGCATAAAGATCGAAAAGATGACAGACAAACAACAACCAGGCTTCGCCTCACTGAAGCAGCGCTTCTTCAAACAGGAGTCCACCAGGCCCCATCTCAGATCCCAGACTGAGGAGATCAAAGGAGGGGGAAAGGTTTTTGTGAAGCACTCTCAGCACAGCAAGAACTGCCTCAGGCGGGGTTCAGCGTCTAACCTCTCCGGTGTCGTCAGAAAACCTCATGTGCCATCGTCCATGGCCTATATACTTTATGCCTTATTCACTCTCCTCATCCTCACACGTCTCATCTCTCCACACCAGATCTCTACTTGTTGCCAAAAAAAAGAAAAACCTCTGGGTTGCTATCGTGTTTCACACAGCTTGAGTCGCTATCTCTGCTTCTTTTCCCCCTGCATTACTTCTTTGTTTTTTGTCTTTCTACTTGAATTCTCGATATGCAAGAGGGAGAAAATGCGTAGTTGTCATTCTTTGATGCGCTGCTCCATCTCTTTGCAGCGGGTGGCGCGCTATTATAAGGGCACGGGGAGGCGGCCATGCTATGCTGCGTTACGCTGTGCTGCGCTATGCTATGCATGCTCAATGTGGTGGCCATTATGAAAATGTAGGGATAATGGGAAGGGGTTATTAGCGTCCAGAGGAGGGCTTCATGTCTTTAAGCAGGGCCCAGACTGAATGTACACAACCTATCCTCACACAAAAAATCCCTCAAATCAATTTTAAAGGTCGGATTGTCACTAAGTTAGAATTTGATGGTCCCTCTTTCCCTTTGAAGACAATGTTGTGCCTCTTTAACTATCCAATCCAACACAGTTAGCCTGCTTCTGTCACTGAAACAGAAAATGACCCTAATTCAGCCATTTCTCTTATTTTCCAGTTGAAACCAGCTGCCTGGTTGAGCCTCAAACCAATGGTTGGTAGCAGGGGAGATGGAGGCTTGTTACGCTGTATTTTTTATAGCGCTATTCTTTACTTTCTCCCTGCCTGAGCGACGATGCTCCCGGTGAGAAGTGATGTGGAGAAAGCCTTCATCCCCCCTTCTCTCCTTAGTGCAATGTTTGATTATTAAAAAGCATTTATGATGACCTCTCATGGCAAGCTGTCACATTCTGGAAGGAAAGTCAGACATTTTCCCTGTAACTGATGGAGTAGTGCATTTGAATTATGGTCATGTAACTGAGGGAATATCTAAAAAAAAAAAAATAAAATAAAATAAAAAAATACTGGCGCTCATGGATTTGCTCCATGTGGCTGCAGCGGTTATGGTTGAGTTTTATTCAACCTGTTTTGAGATCTAAAAATGTTAGAAATGTTTGTCTTACCCACATATAATATGTATTTAGACTAGAAAATCTGTATGTACAAAAATGAAAAAGACATGTAAATCAAGTATTTTGTGGTATGTACATCAAAGGAATTAATTTTACACAGTGCAAAAGCAAAATGGAACAGATGTTTCTAGATGATTAAATACTGAACATTCATAATATTTCTTTGTATGAAGAAATAAATAAAAAAGTATATATTTTACCAAAACCTCTTCTGTCTGACATTTATTCCCTTGATTCTCTCCCAGAATTACGCACTAAAATGTCAGCTTTTTCATGAATGCTATCTGAATAAGGTTAGATTTCATTAAAGAAAAATGAACACGTGTACTAGCAGAGCCAGGCATTAACTGATAAACGTTGTTTTATGGCAAATGAAAAGCATCTAATACCCTCACTGTGGAGAAATCCATAACTCAAGTGTCTGTTACTTTACGTCCATTTACCAGGAGTGTGAGTGCAGACTTGTGGATATAAAAGGGTGAGTTTGCCAAAACTATACTTAAAAAGTCAGATTTTTGGCCTCCACCCTAATAATTGGAGGTGAATGAAAATCAATTGTGGTGCCAAAAGCTTTGACAATCAGCTAAAGAAATTCAACATCCACCTCCAGAGAAAATGTCCTCTTTTCATTATGGGTTTCCACGACAGAAACAGTCTGATTTATTCATTAAAACTGCTCAATTCACAGTCTGTGGGCCATTTAGAGGAGTTAAGGGGGGCATTATGCTTCTGGATTTTTAAAAATGGCTGCTGCGGGCACCATAAAGGACCTTTCACATACCTGTATCTGATAGAAGAAGAAATATTCTAAAAACTGATAAATAAAACCAAAACTATGCACATGGTTTGACACGAAGGGAGAAAATACATTTAATAATTTGGAGTAACTCACCCTTTAATTGAATGAACTAGCTGCTATGGTCACACATGGCAGGACTCCTCACAGTATATCTAACACACCTTCTGCAGGTAGCTGTAAAGCTCCGCCCACTCAGTGTTGAAGCAGCATGGCTGCCGGCTAATGTAGCACTTCACTAGCAAGCTAGCTACCAACACTGGTTGTGTCACTTCAAGATGATTTTTGGAGGAAATATTGTGTTCTTGACACACTGTTGCTGCTGCTGCTTCTTCTTCTACCATCATTCAGCTGTGGGGACTTTAAACAGGAAGCCATTGTTTTACTGTTAGCAGCTTTGTACCAGGACCCTCTGCCCAAATCGTTTGCTCCACCAGGAGGCCGAAGACCTCTGCTCCACTAAACCAAGGTAGGCTAAATGCTAACTGCTTGTGCTCGCATTGTGTTTTGACTTGGTGTCTTGGCTCTGGTTTGTTGGTGTTTGTATGCTAACAGGAAGTTGGTTGCTGGCTGGTCATTTCTGATCTTCTGTGTTTAGCTATGTGCAGTGTTTGCACTGGTATTAGCCGTGATTAGCTACCTTGAGTGGACAGGCTAATTTTGGCCTCCTTTTTGGTTGCTGTTTGGCATGTTATGGCCCTTTCATGCTGTTAAAAAGAATGACTGTGATGAAGTCACGTTGTTGTTGTTTGGCCTTTTCCAGGTTGCTACTTTTGGCTGTTGGCTTTATGGATTGAAGCATGGCTGGTGTCTTGCCTATAACTGCTTCCCTGTAATATTGACTTCTGATTGGAAATTCAGCTTGGCTTGGCAGAACACACTTCGCATTCACCAAACATTACATTACAAGCATTGCGCTTACATGTCAAGTGGCTTTGTTATTCTTCATGCGTCTTCACTGCTGACCTCCTGTTCTGTGCTTTGTGCTGCTGTTTCTTCCCAAACCTCCTGCAAACCTAAAGCTTATCTGCAGGTACGAGCTTCGCCTGCTTATTAACACCACATCGGCTCTGTACTGTGCATTCTTTGAGGTCATGTAATAATTCTGCTTCATGCAAGTCAGCTCATTGAGTTGTACACACAATCTTAAAAAGCGGAATGCAGTACGAACCCCTAGAAAATGCTTGTATGTTCTGGCCACATCGTACCAAAGAGGATGCTTGTCGTGAAATGCAGGTATCTACATACATTCAGTGTTTTTGTGCATCAATAATGTGAGTTTAACAGTGGTTTAATTGTTATAGTTTCATAGGACTTTTACTCTTAATGTCCTGAATTGGCCTTCAAACACGAGCAGACCCCCGAAACAGAGAGATTTGAGTAACTTGAGGACTTGTTTGTATTTGTAGAGCCTGGCATGCATCTCTTTTCCTGCGTCAGGTGAGAACAGCATGTTTGTGAACATTTTGACTGTTCAGTATTTACACTTCTCGTGAAGCGTGCAGAAACTAAAACAAGACTTGTAGCTATCCTCCCGTTCAATACTTGTGGTGTGACTGAATGAGCGGCGTAGGCGGGTGGTGTGTGATGTGCAGGGCTGGCTGGCTGTGGAGTGGTTGCAGAAAAAAAAAAAGTCCTAGCTAATTTTTTGTTTTTCTGTTTCCTGCCTCAGCCTGGCACTGCGGCTATGGAGGTGGGGGGTCTGTGTGGTTTCAGGTGACCCGTAGCTGTGTGGGAGGTTTGGTTGCTGGTAGCGGTGGGTCTGTCTGCTTATCGGAAATGCCCCCTCCCATTACCCACACCCTCACTCCCTATAAAAGCAGCCAATGTTTCCTCGTGGCGCATAATGAGATACACCTCCAGGGCTGTTTATTTACAAGGCTCTGAAACACCTCTGTGTATTAACAGGGCTCCCATTCACAATATTGAAGGTGATGTATTTACAAACCTGTCCATGGATACTGATGTTGACATCCGTAGCAAATTGTGGGTGTTTTCTTGGTCGTGGGGATTTTGGTAATTCATATGCCGGCATGTATCCCAGCAGATAAATATCACACCAGATCACAAAAGTCACACCACAGTTTGATACTTCTGCACACTTACACAGCTGAAATGAAGCTGTAGCTCACGGCTGTGCAACATTATGATTTCAGAATATGCTGGCGCACAATTTTGTACAAAATGTCTCAATCAGTGGCTCAAAACTGCATATAATTTCCTTCTTTAAGCTGCAACTAAGCCAGCAAAGCAAAGTCAGTGAGATCCAGTTTCCCTAACAAACTGGAAAAGCCTTTTGCAGTGTGGAAATCAAACTAAAAGGAGAATATGATCACAATACTGTCATTTAAAGGTGGTTGCAGTCTGTAAGTGTACAGCCATATTGAAGGTATTTTACAGTACTTTCACTCTACCAAGCAAAGTGTTTGTACTTGGACTGATCTAGATTTCTAAAGTTAAACTTAGCTCTGAATCATTGTTTTCTCCTCGTGTTCTCAGGGGTATAGATGCTCCATATCTGACTGACACATCCTGCTGGTTGTTTGTGTGGGTCCCTTTTAGGTTGCGTAAACAAAGCCAACAAACGATCCCTGCTGCAGTGTGCAGCTCAAAATGGGGCTTATTCAAATACGGAGAGTTAATAAGTTGAAATATCCCTGAACTGATATGCAGCTCTATACTGTATCTTTAAGCCCAAATCAAATTTACTGAGGCAGGCTTGGATGGAATAAAACGTTTTTTTTAATGCAATTAAATCTCCCATCCCAATTTGTATTGGCTGAACTCAGCGAATGGTCCTGTTCATGCTTTCCAGCCCCCGAGGAAGAGGTGGGCTGTAATGAGTGGAGCATAGCAGAAATCCCCACAGCCTGCATGCTGCGAGGTAGTGGGTAAACTATTTCCTCCCTGTCAGTCACGGACATCATCTGAAGGGAACAAATGCATTAATGTGCAGTAAAAAAAAGGATTTGTTTAGCGTAAATTTAGATGAACATTGTGTTTATTGCATGCGAACAGGCCAAACGTCCACAGGGAATAACAATGATGATGTCCAAACAAGGACACAGATATGGCTGCCAGCTGGAAATACTGCCGGAAATATGGCTACTGAGAGAGGTAGCACAGCTTCTCCACAGAGCCACTTAACCTCAACGGAAAATGTATCGCACAAAGTAAACAGCTGTCCGTGTTACACAATATGATGCAGTACAAACAGGGCTGTCAGCATCCATCCAAGCAAAGCAGTAGGTGCTTTTCAGGCCCAGCCCCTTTCCCCGGTCCACATGCAGGTAGCGACTTGCCTCTCATCAGAAACCATCACTGATATTTACAAGTCTGGAGCTGGATAATTGCTCAGCTGGAGCACTGAAAGACACACCGGAGAGGAAGACAAACAGGATGTGGTATGAATGACGAAGAAAGGGTGGAAAAAAAAAAAAGCCTGGCTTGGCAGGTTGAAGTGGAGCATGCTCTCTTGGCGAGCACCCAGCTTGTCCCCTGAATCCAAGCCACCTGTATTAACTCACGGCTAACCCGATTAACCTGTTCACGGGTCCGACAGACGCAGATACAGGAATGATAGATCTCCGGGCTGGCAGCCAAGCCAGCCATCTTGAAAGGAAATGGTTTGTGTAATTAACAGAGAAGCTCAGCAGAATGACAGGGGGTAATTGTAGCGTTTGCAGATGATGTCTTATTGTCATCGAGGGTGCCTCCTGGGCTGTTTTGGGTACCGTCGGCTGCTGCTTTGGGCTTCGGGATGGGAAACAGACACCTGGCAGTGCTAGACACGCAAACCCCCATTGACTCGTCCCATTCACAGCCCCCCTCCCTCCCTGATGCAAACCCCTTCTCCCCTCCCTCTCCCATCCCTTGACACTGCCACCAGAGCAGGTTGCTGTGTGGTGTGTTTGATCATATTAGCTTCAAGCTGCTGCAAAGCAATTGCACAATATCCAAACAGGCTTGTCACAATGGCTGGAAACATGGCAGAGAGGCTGCAGGGGGGGGGCATTAAAAATTTAGCTGTCTACCCTGCTCTCCTTTGAGAGCTCACCATGGAGCAGCTCTTTAAAAAGGAAATGGTGGCTTGGTGGATGGCTTCACACGCAATCCTGCACTTTGGCCTTTGCTGTACCCCTTGTTTAGTCTGCACCCTGTTCACCCTCAGCCGCTTCTCCTAAAATACGAAAAAACCTGCATTATATTCGACTTTCCAGAAGTGGTTAGAGGTCTTCACAGGTCCCTGTCTTCATAGTATCCATGACCCAATCCTGCTGGGCTTAGTCAGGTCCTGTTAATTCACTGTTAAATCACGTAATCATCAGAGCAGAAAAATGTGTTTTTTGAGGCAAGATGCAGAGTGGAAGCTGTGAGGAGCTGAGACTAAGATAGCCATGATGAGGACATTTTCCCACCAGTTAACAAACTTGTGTCAACACCGCGCAATTTACAAGAAAAGGTATTCATCCATGAGGCTCGGTATCTGTAGAGCGCTAACTTTGACCTCCAGTCGAGCTTTGGCTGCAGCCTCACTCCTGTGCTGCAGCTGAAGGTGTGCCTGTAGACATACAGGTGCTTTTACTTTGACACCAAATCCTCCGCCATCGCCTTGTCAACCCTCCTGACTCTCGTCACATGATGAGTGAACTCTGTCGCCTGCTGCTGTTCGGAGGAGACACCTTCAGTTCATAATTGTATTGATGACACTCATAGTATCTCATTTCTTATTAAATTGATTTCTGGTGTTTGAAATAGGTGATGTGTTCGTGTATTTGCACAACCTCTCCGGTGTTTTTTGGCCTCCTAGTCATATCTGACTGCAATGAACAAACAGAATCAGCATCATATTTTTATTGTATATCGGGTCAGGGGCTACTGGCACAATGCATGCAGCAAATTTAGACTTGCATATATATGTGTGTCAGTGGAAATAGGCGAGAAAGAAAGATAAAGAAGAGCCTGTGCACATCTAACACGGCGGGGTTGTCTCAGTGGAATTCCCCACAGTCAGCAAACTACACCAGAAGAGATCAAAAAGTGACCTCCTGCTTCACGGAAAGTTGGTTTTAACAAGAATTGTGTGAGAGGAAGTGTGCATTCTTTTGCTGCATATTGGCCTTCCATCTAAATTTGGATCATGAAGAAGTCAACATTTTCAAGAAAGAGTTGACTGAACTGGTTTCAGGTGGATGTAACGTCAGCAGCACATCAACCACAGGCCCTTCGTCTGGGGCCTCATTGGATCATGCTCCACCCCTCCCCCTCCCCACTGCTTCCTCTGTCTGACAGATGTCAGACATGCTGCGACAGGCTCAGCCCCAGAGATGTTACGGCGAGAGGAAACACAGGGATCAAGAGGGAGTCTATCTTATCACCGCAGGTATAAAAGCAGATTAGCCGACGCACCTGAGGAGAAGCCCGTGCTGGTTTACACGGGGGTAATGACCGGTTAAACAAAGGTGGTGTTGCAGTGGGGCCTTGTACAGCTGCCCTATCAGGTTTGCCTTCCTCAGATCAGCCAGTTACACCTCACCTCCGTCGCCGTTATCCGAGCTGAGATCAGGTTTTAGCCTGTCCCCCTTTCATATAGGAAGGCCGGGTGAATTAGGATACCTGCTTACAGGAAACTCCACGATCCTGCAGCGTGTGACACAGAAATGATCTCTTAAATTATAAATACAGTGATTGTAGATTAAGAGATTGATTTGTATTTGCATGTTTGAGGCCCAGGAGAACAGACTGACAGCCTGCTCACGTCTTACATCAGTGCTCATTTGCTCCCAGTCTGTCATACTCCCAGTCTGTCATACCCTCTGCAGCTTCGTGTTTGTTGATGTCTGTGCCATTATGACAGGGTATCTGACAGGAATAGTGTGTGCTGCACAAGTGTAACCCCCTCCCTCCCTTCTGGTTACATGAAGCCCCTGCTGGCTCTATAGATGAGTCTCCATTACCGGCAGGCTGGCTCACACACCTGTCTGTCTCACGATGGCCAAGACGGGGGCTGTTTTTTTGCAAAACGAGGAAATGTAAAGGTGAGTAGAAGGCAGGTGGGCTGTAGTGATTAAAGAGAATGAATAAAAATAACTATGTTAGGCAGATGTTTTTGACTGGTGTTGATGCACCTGCGAGGGCTGCCTCGCTGCGAGTGATCAGCACTGCTGGTGATTTTTATGGCGTCTGGTTTTTCTATTTGTGCCTGAGTGACTTTACTGTTCCCAGTTTATGTTAAGCTTCAGTGTGCAGCTCCCGCTCCAGAAGAAAGCATTGCTTCTCTCACGTGTGATTTATTTGCCCTTAAAACATTTTATAGCCGCTACCTTGTTTGTTTGCTACCCAAGTCCATAAGTAATGTTGTTGTACTGTGTACATTTATATACTGCATGCTGCACACATGCTGTGTACTCTGCATCCATACACTGTGGTTATACAGTGCATCTGTGCCTGGGGTTTGAGTCCCGTGTGAAACCAAACTTTTGTTTTTAGACGACTTCTTATTTTCAGGAATAAATGACCAATCATACCATGAACACCTCAAACTGATGATATATAGCTGTGTGTTATGATAAACCGGCCTCCTGGCTCTTATGACCTTATGTTTCTTTACTTAATTGCGTGACTCACAAACCACACCACTGACCACCTGTTTTCATGCATTTTAGCAATTTCTGCACATATAACTGAGTGGAAATGTTATAAAAGAGAAAAAAAAAAATAGCACTTGGCTGAGGAGGAAAAGTTGGAATAGCAGGGTAACGGCTGATGGACAGGTAGAGTTTCCAAATCCATCTTAACGTTGTAGCTGCTGTGTCTGCTTCATGTTCATGTCAAACTGTCACCGAATCACGGCTCCACTCTCCAAAAAACAGCGAGTGAAAAGAGGCAGGCTGTCCAGACGGGGGTCCGTGTTGCATGTCTCCCCGCCCTCTGTATCACCAGAGCTGCCGCGGGGTTCATGTGGATTAGAAGTGACAAATTCATTCAGAGAAAACAAACACAAATGTCATCCTGGGTGGGAAGCGACACTATTACTTATGTACTCTTGTCACATCCTCTTGAATATATTTGAATCGTGAAAATTTCAGACATTTGCTCAAAACCTGTGCAGCATTTTAACGTAATGTGGCATTCAGACATGGAACAAACAAAATCCTGCTCACTAACATCCAGCGTGACCGTGGCTGTAAACGGGTCCCTGCGCACAGCACATCCCTGCATCCTTGTGTGTATCTGTTTGCATGAGCACATCGCTTGTGACTGCCGGCTTCAGTGTGTCGATGCACACTTGATGATGGACTGCATGGGCTGGAGACAGTGCTGTGTGTATGTGTATTTTGATTACTGCGCCACCCCCCTGCTGAGACACTTAAATGTGGTCAGACACACGCCGACTGATGGCCATCAATAATGCACATGGCGGTAGGATCCAGCAACCGGCGTTATCATCAGGGACAATTGGCCTGTCCCTGCTGGAAGCCCCCATCTCCACAGACGGATGGCTTCAATTTCCCCTCTGATGAGGAGGAAAAGTAGGAACAAAAACCCTCCACCCCCAGACCAGCCTAGCTCAAGTCTATGAGTGAGTATCATCGTCACATCTAATGCTTGATCATTAACATTAGTCCCCTGCGTGAGACAGCCTGGGTGTTTGTGCTGGAAAAATGGGTCTTTATAATGTTTAAAGCATTCACTAACAGATGAGGCAATATCTCACAGCGTGTCAGCAGGGGTTCTTGCCCAGCTGTTGGCATGATAATGTGTTGGAGAGAAGGATGCTGTGTGTGAGAGCAGGCAGCAAAAAGAGAGAGTGGTGGAAGCGGGTGTCAATTTGTTGGTGATCAGAGCGAGGAACATCTAAAAAGATTCCGTATTTCAGCACATCATTTCAGCTTCAGTGGTGTTTATATCTAATGGTTATCATTCTGTCATCGGGAATTATCAGTTCATCTGCTATCAAAGAAGAAATTCGTTTGAAAGGAGGTTTTGGTAGTCAAACAGGAATGTCTGGGAGTCTTTTGAGCTAGACTTGTGCGGCTGATCCACTTTTTCTGGAAGGTATTTCTCTCCTTTGTCAGAGCTGACTGTGGTTGCGTGTTGCATGCGTCCACATCAATGGGAAAAAAGGAGGAAAATGTGGGCATGTCTACGTTTGTCGGTGTGTGTGCGCGTGGGCACGTGTGCATGTGTGCACAGCAGCGTTTCCACATGCGGCTGTGCTGGCTTCGCCGTAAACCGCTGCCTCCGCCTCAGGGAGAACAGAGCTACATTTCATCTTTGTTTAGGTGATGTCACATTCAGACTTCAATGGTAATGCTTCCAGCGCTGCACAGTCAATAGCTTGCACTCTTCAGTCTGGAAACCATTGCCCCGCCACTTCCTCCTGCTGGTCCATGACCGACGGCCCACTCACAGCCCTAATCAGGCCCTGATGAGAGCGGCCCGGCCCACCGCCCGGCGTTCCTGCGTGGCTGAGGGGCTGTTTGAGGTGGTTTGCTGGTGATGGAGGTGGTGGAAACTCCTTTGCCACCGAGCCTTCCCAGTCCTGGCGTGGAAACGGGCCCCATTTGGGGTTTTCCTCATGGACAAAGTAGACATGGTGGCAGCGCGGATGCACATGTGGTGAGATGGTCAGTGAGAGAAGAATGAAGACGCATCACGAGCTGAGGCAGTTTTTCCTGCATATATTTTCCTCTCCTTAATGACTATTACATCAATCGCCTGCATCACTGCAGCGTTTGAACGTCACTTACAGTTTTAAGGTCAGTACATTAGTGTAATAAATTTATTCATAGCCTTCTCCCGGCCCCGGGGGCCGGTGGGCATCTTCTTTAATAAGGCACTGACATCTGTCTGCTGAGATTGCCCACTGAGCATCATCTTCCCACAAATGGGGGCCAGAGACCCTGAGTGTGTGTGTGTGTGCATTTGTCATTGTTTCCAACACACACATCGTCACACACACCAACGTTTGGCTGCATGCCATCAACGCACCATGAACACGGGAACGAGATGAACACATTAGCTCAAGCCATTGAGCAGCCTGCCACCCATACCAAGTCATACCTGTATTTAACGTCTTGTCCACCGCCTGACTGCTGATTCTACCCATGATATTGAATACTAATGCATTTTTTTCCTCGCTCCAGCTGACACACGTGTAACTTGCCATCAACAAGTCATTTGAAACATGCCATCACTTCATTACATGGTAGATTTTATTTCCTTTTTTTCCGTCCCTTCACCGCACCCCTCTGCCAGTGTAATTGCCTCGGCACTGGAGGCAGTGTTTCTGTGCATGTAGCACGGGCTGTATGTGAATCGCACAGATTAAAGGCCATTCTTCCTCCTTCTGTGTCATTAGTTACCGTTCTGATCAAACGATCAGAGTCGTGGATAGTTCACCAGACTAAATTTATCCACTCCAGTTTTGAAGCCTGGTTCAAACGTTCATTTTTTTGTCTTCGGGGCAACGGTTTCTTCACACTAGTTCAAAGACAAAAAATCAAATGGGGATTATGCATTTGATTATAATGCTTTTGATAGTATCTGCATCACGGAGAATCACATCACGTCATTGTGCATATGTGAGTGTGACAGCTGAGGATATGCAAAAGCAGCAGAAAATGTAGGGTAGCTTCTCGGGCAAAGGAAGCAGAGGCTCGCTGAGCGTCTGAGTTACTCTCAGAGCAAACTGGTTGGATTATTCTAAAGAAGTGTCGCAAGTTTAGAAAACGTGCATTTAGCTCAGATTAAAGGATAAAGGTGGTGATATTGTATTATTCTTTGTCAACAAATCCTCTGAAAAAACCCAAAACCAACACAGCCTTAATCCTACAAACAAGTATTTGTGTTGCAAGATGCAGCTTATTCCTCTGTGCCGTAGAGCTCCATTACTGTCAGCGAGCCACAGCAAACACACTGTTTACTCCTGTTTGTAACCTTTGCTGAAGAGTGCAATGACATGGGCTGTTTTAAAATGAAGCTATGAATTTTAAAGACACGAGACCTGTGCTTCATCCACACCAGTGTCTTCTCTGACATCTAACTCAGCTTTTTTTTAGCATTAAAGCATCAAATCCTCCAAATTAAAAAACAAAATGTGCTGTTTGTCCATGTACAAGGACACTTTTGTGATCTGATGCGCTGATGGACAGGATGACGGCTCATTCAAAACAAGTCACTGTTGAAAAAATGATTCATTTTCATGATCATCGTGGTTTCCTCCTTAAAATCCTGTGTTAAAGTAACCCTTTAATACCATAACCTTACTTCCCTCTTTGCTCCTGACATGATTGAGACATGTGTTGTAATGAAAATGACCATTTCCAAATGAACTTGCTATAAGAAAACCTTCCCCGTGCAGAGCAGCGGTGAGCGACGCTGCTAAACCAGCTCAGGGGAACATTCACCTCTCCCAGCGGAAAGCCGGTCACGTGGTGCAAATGTAGCACTGCTAGTCACATTTTTAGCAGCACGCTAAATTTTTAATGTGCTGTTTTAAGATCACAGAAATAGCATAAAATTTATACTAGACGGAATCATGTAAATAAAGGATAAAAACTGGCATCGAGTAGTATCTGTGTATAAAAACTGCGATAGTTTAGCAAACTGGGAAAGGACAGCGAGGACAGCAGACTAACCTCAGCGCTGCTTAAGTCCATGTCCTTTTTAATAAGCGCCAATAAAAGCAAACGGCCAGACTGCTGATATAACAGCTTCCATTCGATTGTCCTCCAGCGGGGCTGAAGAGGTGAAGGAGAGAGAGGAAAAGTGTGGGTGGTCTTTTTTTTTTTTATAGGTGTCAGGGGGTGGTATTGTAACCTGCATAAAATGTGTCCCAGCAAAAAAAAAAAAAAAAAAAAAATCACCAATGAGCAGAGATATGTTGCCATGCATATTTTACAGCTGCTGGCGAGTGCATAGAGTTTACAAGGATGCGGGTGGTGAGAAGACATGGTGGAGGCTGCCTCCTGGTTTTTTTTTCTCTTTCTTCCAGAGTGAAGTACAGAGTATGAGAAGTGGTTAAGCCAAAGGAAAAAAGGAGGGCATTAACAAAAGTGCAAAAAAGAGGAATGGGAAATTGGGGGGGTGAGAGTCTGGAGGAGAGAAACCCTTTTCCCTCCTCGCTCCCATATTCTGTCCATTAGTCTGAGTGGTGCTTCTCCACCTCTCTCTTCAGGGTGACTTATCCCTCTCGAAGCCTGCGTGAGTCGGGGGAAGGCGGTAGATGGGGAGGAAAATGGAGGTGATGGAGGCAGAGGTGGGTGGTAATTAGAAACATTACTGTCGTCAGAAGGTTATCTGACCATCTTTCCTGCTCGTCCGTTTTTTGATACTGGCGAGTTTTACGGAGAGAAATCGCCCCGGCAGCCAATTAAAGGGCCTTTCTCCCTCCCTGATAAGACGGCTATTAATACTGTGGCAATGGCTGGCACTTAACCGACAATGAATGCCTGTCGATGAGCATTGAAAGTTTATCAAGGCCTCCCCGGGCTCCGGTTCTTTCTTCTAGAGAGAATTAACAGATACCACGAGGGGGCTAAGCTCCAGGCGTCTTATCAACTGATTACTCACTAAAACCATCAAGTGCATTTTTAATGGGAAAAAAAAGGGAAGAGTTGTTTTTACGGCGAAATATAAAAACAGCTCAGGGCGAACAATGTCGAGCTCTGTCATAAATTATAACAGCCGCGGCGTAGAGTTATAATCTCATCCCTCGTACAAATGGCTGCTTTGAGGCGCTATGTGTGGATTTTCCCTTCACTCCAGGAAAGGACGGGATTGTTAGTCGAGCCGCCTTTCTCTTAAAAGTCTTCCTCTGTTTTGGTCTTTGCCGTGGAGTAAGAGTGTGTGGGAGTGAGCAGAGCTCCGCAGGAACTGGATGCCGGCCAAACGCTAACAGCACAATAAAATAACATCATGTCACATCGCTCGCACTGTGTTTGACGGGCGTTCCTGTCATGGTGTCCTAAAATGCCCCTAAGTGTTACTCAGCTTCTTTGATTGCGCTGGATTTTATTAAAGCTTCATAAAACGCTGATTCCAAAAAAGTTAGCGCCCATAAATAAACAGAATGTGATTATTAGCTAATCCTTTTTGACATATACTCAAAAGAAAACAGCACAAAGACAATATATTTAATGTTTATCAGCTTCATTGATTTGTGTAAATATCTGCTTATTCTGAATTTGACGCAGCAAAAAGACTGAGAAAGATGTGGAACGCTTCAAAAACACCTGTTTGGATCGTTCCACAGGTAAACAGGTTGATCGGTAACAGGTGAGAGTATCATGATTGGGTATGAAAGGAGCGTCCTGGAAAGGCTCAGTCGCTCACAGGCGAGGATGGAGCGAGGTTCACCGCTCTGTGAGCACATATAAATGTCTTGACATTGATTGTCCCTGCAGGAAGTGATGAGCCCTCTCAGAGCAGCGGCAGGTAAAGGTGTGGAGGTCACAGTGTTGAATTCTTCCATGCAGGAGAATGTGTTGTGGATCCTCGAACAAAGAAAACTATGTCCTGTAACAAGTTTTATGTTGTTAGCTGTGGCCTTGGAAGCATCCCATGTGATAACTGTGTACTCACCAAAGTGTCTGCTATGATCGGGGAATGTGAGGACGCAGCAAGAAACGGGTTTAACAAGGCAACACGGGTTGTAAACACGGTGACATGTTTGACAGATTAGAGTTCACTTCCTTGGAGGAAAAAAAACGAACTTGAACGCGAGGACGGGAGGTCAAAGCTGAACTAAGACTCCAGCTCTGCAGGTAAAACCCATGTTGAAATAACCAGCTTTATTTTAATGCTTTAAACCTTAACCTTTCCTGAACCATACTGTACTTGTAGAAATACATCAGTTTAATATGGCAGTGCATGTAATCAAATATTGAACCAGTGGTTTAAGATGCATTTCACTCAACCATAATGTCACGTTTCTACTGTCTCTAAAGGCTCGAGTGACCTCCAAAACCCCAAAAGCAAACAAACAAACAAGCAAAATTAATCATATATATCTCTTAAATATCAGTCTACGTAATGATAGGGTTGGAATAAAGGTCATTTCTGCAGGTTGAACCAAATGGTGCAAATCATAAGAGCTAGCTCGCTATAATGGCTGTTCCCAGTGCAGATAGTAAAAGCTCAGGCTGTGATATTAAAAACGTCCCTCAGTAGATCCGAGGACTGAAAGCGCAGCGACAGACGACAGACCTGCTCATTCATGAGTCAAGCACAGGTTGCCTCTCAGCGTTGCTCACTGGCTAAAATGTGACACCGACAGTCAGTTAGGATGTTGATTTCCTGTGGGAACGTCCACACCGAAATATCCAGTCGCTTGCTCTGTGTGCCACTCTGTACCCGGGGGGGTCCGCGCCTCTCCTCGGCTGCTACAGAGACGAACAAATGAGTCCAGATGTAAGACAGTAAATAGCCCCATCAAGATGGAGCAAAGTGGAACGTGTGAGCTGTCTGCCTCTCTATTTATGCCTCTGTGTGTGTGTGTGTGTTACCTGCCTCTGCATGTTCATGCTCATACAAGTGTGCATGTGAGTGAGAGAATGAGGCTAGCCGAGCACACCGGCAGGGAGAGGGCCCCTCAGTAAAAGCAAGAGTGCCCCTTTAAAAGAGAGGAGAGGGAGGCGAGAGACGGAGCTCCACTGTACATTTAGGGATGAAAATTTCATGACGCTAAATCTAGACAGACTTTTAGTGTCAGTCAGGATTACAGCAGCGGCCCGAACATTCATGAATTATTAAAGCGGGAGAGAGATCCCCGGGTGCTCGGACGAGGAGCAGATGAGGCGGAGGAGGGCGAGAGGAGGAATCAAGCCAGAAGTAAACACATAAATAGATCAATACATGTGAAAGCCAGTAAAGTCGGCACGGCCGGCTTTAAAGATGGATGCCGCCGTCGTGGGGGGGTGGGGGGTGGGGGGGGGTGATCAAAGGGGCACGGCGTTTGGCACAAACTGTGGCCTCTCAGGAAGACGTCTGTCTGCTCAGCCTTTACACTGTGAGCTCGCTGTGGCATGATGGGGAACTTGGGAGTGCTTGTGCCTATAAATTGGGGGCGGGGGAGGGGGAGGGGGAGGGGAGGGGGCTGCCAGGGAGACGTGTGTCATACAAAAACCTGGGCTGGAGATCACGGGGTGGTGCCATGACATCCACCCAGTTATGAGCTGTAGCTCTGAGAGGATTTGAAGTTAATGGTGGAAGAGGACTGCGAAGGGGTGTAAAATACCAGTGACACAACATCTGTGATTCTAGATAGAAATGCATGTTTTTTTAATACTATTTTACAAAATATCCAACAACAATACCCAGTTTTTACACAACATAGGAAGAGGTGGTAACAGTTAACATCTAATGTTGCTAAACGTTTAAATTGTGACCACCAAAAAGTGTTTTCTTGCTTCACAATCGTGTGCTTAATTTCCTCTTGTGAACACGCAGCGTTCACTCCTGCAGAGCTGCTCAGCCGATGACGCAGGGCGGCCATGATGTGCGAACAAACGCGTAGTTAAAATAGCTGGAAGTGATGTCCCGAAAAAAAGCTGCTGACGTGTTTTCGGTTCGCCTGAGTGTTTCAGGATCTCTGAAATACTGTCGTCCACCTCAGAATACCAGAACAAATAAAAACACTTGTTTCTATTTCTGTTTCTGTCAGGCTGCTTGAGTCAGCTGCAGTCGTGAAGAACACGATGTGCCAGGAAGTCAGGACTCAGAAAAGGAACACATGACGGTTAAACCTTGAGATCGGTTGTACATCGAGCTTTTTGAAGCACAGAGAAGAGCTGATTGTCACGACCGAAAAGCACCAAGCAGACGAGCAACAACACAAACCGTCTTCGTGTTTAACTGCCTCGGCCTCGGCCGTGGCCTGACTTGCAGGCTCTGCAAACAGGAGGGTAAATTAAGACATCGCTGACACCGTGAACAGCTAAACAAATACTGTGGACGGCGGCGCTGCTCCCCTACTGTCCTCTGCTGCCACACAGCCAAACCCAGGTGAGCCGACACCCCCGTATCTGTCTCGCTGCTGGAATGCTGAAGGGTGCACTGTTGACCCAGACGGAGCTGCCACTCAGTGTGTGTGTGTGTGTGTGTGTGTGTGTGTGTGTGTGTGTGTGTGTGTGTGTGTGTGTGTGTGTGTGGCAGGCCTTACCCCCGTGCTCCCCAGGCCCCTCCTGCTGTCCCCTTGGTGGCAGAGGGACGCCAGCAGACAGGGGACAGATGCCGGGTCTGGCTTCTGGTCGTCCTGATGGATCTCCTCCTCGTTCGGAGACATTCCTCCCGTCCTCCCCACAGCTCCTCCTCAGCAGCGCTGATCTCTTTTCGCTCCTCACCGTTTGTGCTGCAGGGACAGAAAAAGAAATGAATCAGGTTTCCAAAACAAATCAGTCTCCTGCTGTGTGTGCGTCCAGAGAGCCACGCTGAGAACAAACACTGCAAGTCGTGGACTCGATTACAAACATGTCCAGTTATTGACCTTTTCCCCTTAATACCAACGGTTCTCCCAAGAAATCCAATAATGTTAACTACAAACAAAGACACACATTATTTGAAGATTTTGAATGAATGAATATTCAATTTGCAAGGATCTATAACAGAGAAAAGCAGCAAATGCTCGTGTTTTAGGAAGCGAAAGCTGACAAATATTCGCCGTTGCTGTTTGATAGATGACCAGTCGATTATCACAGGACTTGTTTATTAGCTTCCTGATCGACTAATCCATTAATCAGCTGATTGTTTCAGCTCGAGTTGATTCAGTGCATTGAAGTTTTGCCATTTTCTAAGCTGATTTGTGATTTGATTGAGTCATAAGGAGGTCACTGGAGGTGTTAGGAGTCCTGGGTAGATACTGGATATGATAGGACAGTAGAGTGAAACTGTTCTTCTTTTGTTCTGGCCAATCGGGGCGTAATCCTGCAGATAAATTCAGAAGCCAGCCCGCAGAGCGCCGGGTGACGGCGACACAAGCCCGAGATGCACGGGGGCACACGTGCGTCTATCTCTCACCATCTGCCGTGCCGATCATTAGAAAGGAGTCACACTGAGTTGGGACCCTCGTAGACGCACGTGCCCCTCTTCCTGTGCCTCTCCCACTCGGTTGTCCCTTTGTTGTGCTCAAGCTTAATTTCAGGGCAAATATGAGATTGGATTTGTGGGGGAGCTGCTTTCGCTCAGCGAAGGAATCCCCATAAGATGCTGAGGTCGTGTCACAAGACCGCGGGGGCCTTCGTCCCTTGTGGCTCGGCGTGAAAGGTCAGATGATGCCCGTTCTTGTGTGTGTGGCCGCACACGCTCCACGCTCGCATGTTTATTTGCATTTCCACTTTTTTTTTGAGCGAGCTTTTGTCTTTTGTCTCATTTGCATCTCCATAGTCTCCAAGAGTCAAGCCCCCCCCCCCCCCCCCCCCATTGTCTCATCTTAGGATACGTTTCGTCTTTCCCTTCCACCTTCTCACAGAGCCGTAACACCAGGACTCACGTGTACATCTCACATGCACAACACTCATGATGTGCATCATGTACCTACAGCAGCCTGTATAATATGTAGAATTTACATAATGAGAGTGAGACTTGGGACTTATAGACCAGGATGCATTTGCTGATCAGTATTAACCAGCACTCTGCAACAGGCGTGTGTGTGTGCGGTTGCATGTTCAGATAGCAGAGATTTAATCAGTGACCTGAGGGACAGAGGCCCTCTCTCCTGTCCTCGTGGGGTCCCTGCTCTTGATGCCCCTGCAGACCCCAGCCAGGACCCTCAACAGCTTGGGAGATAAATATCTAATCAATATACGACCGCATTTGCATAGAAAACACGAGAGCACAAAGCTACAGAAACAAGCGCGTTGATCATCGAGCGTTTCCACTCAGATTCTCTCTAAATGCATTTTATTTGTTAAGTTCATTTGCTTTGGTATTTTCATGTTCTGTTACTTGTGTATGTCTCAGTTACAATGAGTAAAACGTGATTACCTTCAATATTTTGATGCATTTGTTTCGTGCATCTCCCTCTTATTGAGTCATTTTAGTCTATAATTGAGCTCTAAGCCTTTATTTTCTGAAAATGTGCAAAGATCCAGCAGTGCAGTAAGAATTCTGCAGCCTGTCTTCTATGCAAATCAATCTGTTTCAAATATTTGCTGAAATCAGGTTTCCTTGTTTCTTAATGCTTAAGGCCTTCAAGATGCAGCCAGTTTTTAGTTCATTTGAATTAAGAACAAGCTGAACTGCACTAACGTTAACTTGTTTGACATGTTTTAAGATTCTTGCAGAACTGTCTTTGTAAAATTGGGGCTTTTGTACTGTTGGAGATTAAACCGGCAAAAAAAAAGAAAATCAGCTCTCAAAAACAGGACGAAAAAGCAATAAAATGACTAAAATATTAAGCAAAATTATTTGGCAGCAGAACAGGAAAATTTTAATTACCAAGATTTTTAAAAGAAGTGAAAATATCAAGTCTCAAAGAGCCACAGTTATCTTCAAGTAGCACACACAGACTAAAAGCAAACACATTTGTCTGGATACAAAGAAATTCGGACAAACTAGTTTTGTCCTTGTCATTGTTTATCGTCAGCTTTATAATTCTGGAAGTTCTAGTTTCAACCATTAAGTGACTCACCCATTAAAACCTCAGTGAGAAGTGAGTCTGTCTTAAGATAAGTCAAGAATTCAAGTGAAATGCCTTGTAAAACTGTCTGAGAAGATTTAAAAACAAGCATCTATTGACTTAATTTAAGATATTTCGTCGTAGTTTGATTTCTTTGCAGCGTAGTTTGCTCCACCTCAAGCAGCTACATCAGTAAAATGCTGCTTATGCATCAATGCATCAGTATTAAGAGTCAAATCACATAATATACATACTGTTTAACACTAAAAGGGCCATTCTACAGAAACTTTCTTTACTTTAAGTATGTTTAGTTGATAATTCTTCTGCAAATAAGAAAGCTCCCTCGTCATCCTTCACTCACTCATCATCTTATTCAAGGTAAACTTGAGTTCAACAAGTTGTGCCACGAGCGCATCAGCGAGTTTGGAGGAGATAGATGTGAGGATGTGGCGAAAGGAGGAGAGAAGGAGGGCGAGAGGAGAAGCTCAAGGTGACAAAGCTCGTCTTAAATAAACAAGGCAGCTGCTGAAGTGAGAAAGGAGTCGACTGAGCCGAGAGACCCTGCTCAATAAATCACTCTGTTCTGCCCCCGAAGAGAGACTTGGCTTTTGACACCCTGACTGTGGTGCTGTGATAAGAGGTGGAGGCTGAGGGATGAAGAGACTGTGCTCCTCCACTGTAAATTCCCGGGCGTAGCTCAGCACTTTAGGAAGGAAATCAGGGAATTTCCAGTGCTTTTTCATTAATTGCCACTCTGCTCTACAGCGCTGAAGTATTAGGTCCCAGCTTGTCGTGCCAGGTGTGATCAGTGAGATGATGATGGTGTCTGTCCCTCAGAGAGCCGCTGGTGTGGCGTCGCTCGGACCTTTAGCCAATAGAAGGTCAAGTGAGAGCGCGTAGCCGACGCTCTGTGTGTCATTGGTTCAATCTTTCATGTCTGAGCTGAGGTCCTTCTTGATCCTTGAGGGATCTGTAGCTCCAGTCCATTGGGAGAACATAAGGAGCAGCAACACAACAGAGCCGAGCATCAATCCATCGTCTGATGACGGGATGAAAAAAAAAAAGCTGAAACTTTTAGCGAAACAATCACATGAAAACATTTAAATCTGCAAACGTTCAGTGATGTCATGTGCGTCTCATCAACCCTGGCAGTGGCGTGCATGTGCGTCCTCATGCACACGTGATGCAAACAACACATCAAAACTCTACAGTGCCCCTAGTGGTTAAAGACTCTGAGCAATTCTTAAATTTAATAAACCTATTTTTTCCTTAGTGAGCCACTTCTCATTTTTTAATAACGCTCCAGATTAAGAAGCTATTGGATCGATCTTGTCACGGGACACGCTGCTTTTTGCTTAAGGCGAAAGACTCACCTGTTTCCCAGCAGATTCACTTTATTAAACAAAGTTTAGTCTCGTCTTTTTTGATGGAGCACGTTCTTTCCCCAGTCAAACCCTCACACAGCTCATCCGGCACATTCTCAGTGGCTTCAGCAGTTACGTTTCTCCCTCGCCGACAAGCAGAACCGGGGCAGGAGGAAGAGCTGGTGTTTATTTTTTGAAGTGTCCCCTGATGAAGGTGCCAGAACGTATGACAGGGTGCGAGAGAGAGATGGAGGGAGAGAGCGGGGATGAGGAGAGAAATGGGGGAGAAGTAAACTACAAGCTGGTTGGCAGCCCCAGGGCTTCTCCGTCACTTCACAGCCATGTATGGAGAGAGCTCAGGGAGCCGCGCTGCGCCCTGTGGAGCTGCCCCGACGACAGGCACCAGGAGAGGTGTTATCACCCCTTTAAACACACAGAGAGGAGGCATTAGTGGCTGAGGGGGGGAGTGGTGACAGGTCTCTGCAGGACAGGAGACAGCAGCAGATAGAAAGTGATAGGAGCCCTTCCTTTAGGACTTCCTTAGGTAGGAGGCGCGAGGAGATAACAGGCTGGGAAATTTCATATTGCCAAAAAAAAAACTCCTGGAGAAAGTTTTCTTGGATAAAAGCATGTAAGACAATGTGCATTAACAGAGCGGTGGGAACTGTGGGGGGAAAGCGGCAAAAAGAAAGAAGAGGAGGAATAAAAGTCGTGAAGACAGAAGGAGAGTAAGAGCTTAGTAAGGACGAGTGTTTGCGCTGATCTTCCAAATGAAGGTGGAGGGAAAAGCCCGCCACAGAAAGTGGAGAGATGCAATAATTATTAAATGTGGCGATAATGGCGGACATTTTCAGTCTCTCCTGTAAGACTTCATAGTGTTGCACGGAGTTGTTTGCAAGAAAAGTGTCAGATATAGTTGTCACAAATGGGAAAAAGGGTGAAATTAGTCAATGGTTGCAGTGAACTGCTTCTCTATTTATTGTGATTCAACTTAAGAGCTACCAGGACTTAAATCCAATCAGAGCTGAGTCTGTAAGTCAAGGACAGAAGATGACAAACGCGAGAAGACGAGAGGAGAAAGAGATAAAGAGATGAGAGAGACAGAAAATTCCTGGCATGGAGCATGATGGGATAGCTGGCGCTGAGACCGGAGCAGCGTGCAGGACAACATTCGGATAAATGGTCAGATATTCATTACAAAATAATAGAATTTAGCCCTCATCATTTCACAAGACTCTGATCAGATACGTGCATCGACTCAAGTAAAGTGCATTTGGTTTGACGGCTCCACCGACGGCCGAGTGCAGATGGTGCTGGAGGTTCCTGACGGCGTCAGCACTTTCTGTCTTTCCTGGAAGAAAGACGAGAGGCAGGAGAAAGTGAAGAGGAGCCCCTCTTGGAGTGGACGTCCCGTGGTGTTTATACCTTTTGTTGCAGACGAGGACACTGAAATGGACAAACCCAGCCTAACTGCAGCTGCACGTCCACCACGGTCTTTGGACAGGCCACTGCTGGGGTCAGGCCAGCAACAATCACCGAGGGGCGGCCACCCAAATCTGGTCTCTCTCTGGAGACCATTACAATGAGTCCACAATGGGCTGTGGTCAGCCTCCGTTGTCCTGGAGGAGGGGGGAGGGTGAGGTCAGAGTGTCCTGAATGGACAGTGGCCAGCAGTGACCCACTCTTTATTGGTATGCAGAATAATGGACAGTGGTCTGTGATGGGGGGGGTGTGGGAACGGATTTAGTAGTAGAGGTGATCGCGGTCCGTTTGTTCCGCATCTTCTGTCATCGATTTCATGCGTGCACATTCTTTCTGGACACGTCGGCGCAGCTGAGTGCACCTTTTAATGCCGCGATCGGATCTTTTTCCCCTTGGCTCATAACATACCCGTCACTTCTCACCTTTTACTGCTCTGAAAGTACCTCACAGAATAAACACAGATGTAAAACGCATATTCCTCTCAAACCACGCTTCCCTGAACCCAATAATCAAGCAGTCAGTCGCAACAGGACACAACATTTGAGCTCAGAAATGCATGTGATCGTGGCTGTAAGGGGGATTTTTCGAACAACCCATCATTAGTCCTCTCCTGGACGCCTGTGCTCAATGTGGAGAAACATCTTTTTATATCTGCAGACTCACCTGTCCTCCCCTCCAGGGGTTGAGTAAACGTTTGAATCAAAGAGCAGCCTTTAGTTAACATGCACATAATGAATCATTTATGAAAAGCTAGCCTCTATCACGCCTTGTAGGGTCGTGTACATGTGTTGAAAACTATTCTAAACTTGCCTCAGATGGATCAATCATTTGAATTTTGTGTATTTTCCGATGACGCCTGCATGGTTTGCAGCATTGTTGGTGCAGACTATAAACATACAGTGATAATAAATGACTCTGGTGCTTCGTGAGCGTGCACAGTCGCCCAAGCGTGGAAAGGAAAACACTGTCAGCTTCTCTGGATTCTCTCCCCACACTGCATCTGTCAGTCACAATGGGAATACCAACAGATTCCCAACTCCGTTTCACCTTTCCAGTCTTCCAGCCCTCATAATGGATAAAACACCTGAGGAGCCCCCCCGTCCTCGCTCTCTGGGGTCCAGACGTTTTGGTCACAGCCCAATCTTTCACTGAACCTTCTTTGTGTTCTGTGCATTCTTTAAATCAGCGTTTCCTGTTCTGTCCAATCAAACTCAACATCCTCTCTGCTGTCCGTGATGTTCTCGAAAAAATGCTTTTCCTTATGGTCTTTTTATGAGCCTTGATTTGTGGTGCCCTCCCCATTTAGATCAATCCTGGTTCTTATATGTCTTCATGTATTTCTAATTAGTGGACAGTATACACGACAGCACATGCAGTATAAATATACGTATGAAGTGATTTGAATATGCAAACTAAGGTCCTCTGCAAGCTTAGCAGGATTTTTCATTTGCAAACATCTGCTGCTGTGTGGATAGCTCATTGCATTATTTTCTCATGTTGTTTGGTTGCAGTTATCGGTTGTTTCATCCTCAGTGGTATCTGCTCCGTTGTTATCCATATTCAATTCTTCTCTGTTGTCCAGTTTCCCAACAGGCATCATTAAAGTTTGATGTGAGGAACTGAAATTTAATCTATTACAGCAAGATGACGGTTGAAACGGGAAGCCAAGCCCGGATTCACTCTCGTCTTGGAACAAGCTTTGTCCCCTTGGTGCTTCACTTTGCCACATTTAAGTTTTTTTGGTGCTGTGTCCGCAATTTTTGCAGTTTCCTCTTGGATGCTTGCTGCTAACGGTCTCACCTGTTGGCTGGGGGGTAAACACCCACTGCCCAAAGGCTGCAGCCCAGAAACATACGGACCACAGCAAAAATAATTCAAATATCAGGCAGAGGGCAGGTTCTCTGCAGATAAATACACCGCCGCACACTTCTCGTGGCTCCTAACTGATGATTGAGAGGGATTACTTTTGTACGAGTCTATGCATATTATTCCTTTGAAGTCTTTCTATATAATATTTTCAGCGGCTAAAATCAGAGGGTGAATTTTAATGTCGGCCTTTAAGAGCTGGCTGTGTGGGTGATCACAGAGAGCTACACAAAGAGTTATTTTATGGCAATGGGAATTAGCTCCACTGTGACTATTTTCCATACACAAACTTGTTAGCCATAACAGACTTTGGAAGGATCTGGTCGTCTCCCACTGCCTTCAGCTAATTATTCCCGACCAATAAAAGCAAAAAAGTTCTTGAACTTTAACGTGGTTCTGATTTTCCACCTCATTTCCCAACTTGGAGCTAATAGAGTTGGCAGTCCGTCTTCAAGAGGCATACATTTTCAGATTTATTGGTGTGTTGATGGACAGACCTTGACTCTAATCTCTTCCTTACTGACGATCTCATTGCGTCGTGGCTTTCAAGTTGCCTCCAGAATCTCATCATGGGCTCGTTGTGTTCTGGACATTTGTGCGCTGGTTTAAAGAAGAAGTGGGGGAATGGCGTTTCGTTATGAGGTCAAAACCCTGACCCTCGACTTGTTCCCCTCTGAGCTGATTGCATTAAAGATGCCAGGGTTTAATCCCCGAGTTTTACATTTGCATTCTTTCCCATCAGCAGAAGAGAATGATACAACGTTCCCACAACCCATCCGTAGACCCGTCGGCTCATGCACAGCTGCAAAAGGCATCTGCGCAGTTGCCGGCCTAAATTTGCGTATTCAAGTGTAATTGGTCTTGTAGCTGCTGGAATACATCAAATGCTACGTTCTTGTCGGCAGTGATTCAGGAATACTGCATACAAATTATTAAAGTTCAGCACGAGTTCAGTTTGAAATGAAAGTTCATTGTAAGTGCGGATTTCAACTCCGAGATGTCTCCTAAGGAGGGGGCTTTTGCGAAGCTCTGTGGGGGGAAAAAAGCAGGAGCAAGCAATCCATTTTCATCCGAAATTCATGTATATAATCTTCAATAAGCTTCGATGCTTATCTGCATTCACCCGTCAATGCAAACCTGTTAGCATCTCAGTGAATTTCCATGCAAAGTTTTAATACTTCAGGACATGCAGAGGGAGTGAGGCTCTCTGAAATATTCATGTAGAGCAACTTCTGCATGAGCGAACCCTGCAAGATGAGATGCAGTTAATTTGGGCAGAAAATACATAGTCTATTAATATGTGTATACTATGAATATTTAACTGCTGCTCTCAGTTGTGTCTGACGCTGGGGACAGGTGATGTAAGCCGAACAGGAGCGATGCAGTAGAGCGGTCTCTCTGTCCTCGCTTTGGAGACGCTCTCTGTGCTTCGTGTATCCTGAGCCGGACCTGTAAGGCATCTCACTGGCATGAAGCATTTGATTCAGCTAATGTAAAACATACCGGCACAGTGAGCCTTCAGGGCCCTCCCAAATGAGATTAGAGAACCTCACATATGGCTCCTAATCCTCTTGATTTAAGGGCCAGTTAAAGCATTTCCCATTAACATGTTTCCAGTTCCTGTTAGATAAAGCCTTATTAAATGTTACTCTTTACTGGAGGCAGGGCTGGTGTCATTAATAAGTGCAGTGTTGATTTAAAAAAATAAAAAAACACCAAAAACTGCTGCCAGAAACTTTGTCTTAAAATGACGCTCATTAAGCCGATCGGTCCTGGCTGGATGTCGGCATCCTGCACGCTGTTTCAGTGAAGCTTCCACACAAAACAGTTGATCTATCTTGCTGTCAGTCAGCATAACAACAGCCATGGTCGCTGTCAAACACACAAAATGAACTGTCACACTTGCTTGTAGCCCCTCTTTGTGTGTTGTTATAGAGATCCAAGCAACATTACAACAAGTGAGGCTTCACAGAGGTCACTAAATATTTGCCTCTTATTCATTGGTTGCGATGCTTTAGTGAACACACATTCTTGGCATTGAGCCTTGACCCCCATGAAGTATGTTAACATGGTAAAACACACAACAAGTGATATGTATCATAACATATGTTATACTCTGTGTTGATTGATTGGATTTCCTATCACTTTGATTGGTTCTTCTGTCAAACTGCGGCTCCACCTGTAACATGACGGAGCCTCTGTGGTCGGTTCACAGTGAACCATCAGCAGCCGTGAGTCCAGCTTCCGTCCAGCACGATCCTTTACGGCGCCGTGTGGAAATGCTCACAGCATCCAAAATGTCGCCGCTCGGCCTGCAGCTCCGTGCAGCTCCGTGCGTCACCAGGGTTTTAGCAGAGTTGAGACTGAGGTTGTCAGCTCGAGTGACGGAGATGAAGGAGCCACATGTTCCTGAGGAAATGCAAAAACTGGCCACATGTGACATTACTCCTGCTTTTAAATGGACATTAAAATATGAGGTGGAAGTAGAAAATGTTTGGTCCCAACTTTTATTCAAGCATGTAATAATAACTTTCTGGTAAAAAGGGTAAATATGACTCATAAATAACTTTTTGTTTTGATCGTCTTGTTAGCAAGTTGTAGCTCTCTGTGACGCACTCTGCAACGTCGGTTTAGAAAAGTTTCCTATAAACAGATAATATTAAGTAGAAGAAGAAGACTGTGATTGCTGCACGCTTGTGTGAGGCGCGCTGAATGGAGCAGATGTTCCACAGGTGTGTGTCATCCAGTGGAAATGCTTTCAACGTGCAGTTCATGTGTGCGAGGCACCCAATCAAAGATCAAACTCTCTCTTTCTTCCTTGCAGAGTTTCCATTTGCAGACACCTGCTGCTGTGTGGATAGCTGGATTGTAATTGCATTATCCTCTCGTGTTGTTTCATCTTCAGTGGTATCTGCTCTATTTTTATCTGTATTCAATTATTTTCTGCTGTCCAATTTCCCTAAAGGCATCATTACGGTTTGATGTGGACCGCTGAAGTCTGATTTAATCTATCAGAGCAAGATGAAGCCAGAAACGGGAATAATTTGCAGAATGCGGCTTCAGACGACGTCACATTAAACATTCAAACATGGCCTCTCCTCTCCTGTGCGCCGCTCGGACGCACACTGCAAGCTGCTATTGTAGGAACGACGCTTTAGCAAGCTAACTAAACCGAGCACAGTCACTTCCACTCGCACAGAAATTGACTTTCATCAATGAGACACACAACAAATGGAACACATGTAACATATTAAAGGCAGGAAGGAATGGACCAACACACACACACACACACACACACACAAACACAAACAAGCACACATAAATCAGAGCAGGTGGCTTCCACACTGACCTGGACTTTTAATTGAATCCATCTCTAGCAGAGCCGACGGCAACGTCCAGCTCATCCCTCATGTGACCGCGTCCTGCACGGCCCAGAGCGGAGCGGAAGCTTCACTTCGAGCGTCTTCAGGTTGCTGCGCCCGCTCGGCCTTCTTCATGGAAAAGATAACAAACGGTTAAAAATCGAGCGCGCAGTCGTCTCTGGCTCTCGTATGCGCTGTCACACATTAGTCAACGGAAATCAGATATTTTACAGCTTTCCCGACTTTCAGTGTCTCTGTTTCAGATTGATTGTTTTGTTTTTCCAACTCTTAACTTTCTGCGGTAAATATTGATCCCTTTTGGCGACGGGTTGGCCATTAAAATCAACCACGAGAACAAACAGAGGGAGAAACAGGCAAACAGAGCCGGTGTGGTAAAGCCCAGCGCGTGCAGCCCATTGGTCAGGCGTTTCCTGGCGGGCGGCCGGTGAGGCCCGGGTGCTGACACCGATCACATCCTGGCCACAGGCAAACACTTCCTGTCACAAGCTGGATGTGCAGAGAGGACGACAGCCATCTGGCCTGGCCTGCAGGCACGCATGTGCTTACTGGAGCAAATTATACAGAACAAGTTCCCAGAGCGAGAGGTAATCATCTTCTAATTCATGTCCTGCCAACACTCCGAAACCCAAATATTTTTTATCCTTTGTACCTGATTGGTGCAGTATGCATTTAAATACTGTGCACCTTAACTCAGTCAAATCGAATCATGGATGCTTCTTATATCTTCAAATCAGATTTAGACTCAAGAGTCCAAAGCGATCCAGCTGATTGTTTCCTGGACATCCAGTGCAAACAGGAACTGTAGAGTATTCGTCATCCACCACAACTGACACAAATATGGGCTGAACAAACATGTAGCTCACAGTTAAAACGCCATGGCAACAGCGTACTTCCTGTTTAGATCACATTTGAACCTTCATGGCAAATTGTCAAAAGCCTGTAAGAAGGAAACAACAGTGACAAAATCCATGAAAATGAGCTTTTTCTGTTTTTTATTTGTACATAATCAGCACATTTTTTGACATGACTAAAAGTCGACTTATGTCCCTGAAACACAGACACTCTCCTCTATCATTCAAAGCTACTCGTCATTAAAAATCTCCCAGAACATGTATCATAGCAAGCGACTGATCAGCAATGACGACTGTTCTGTTCACGTTTCGGGCTGAAGCAGTGCATGTGCGTGTTAAATGTTATCACTGTGGAGGGCGAACAGGTTGAAATGCCAACCTGCCAACCAGCGAGATGGATGGTGCAGATGGACAAGCAGAGGGGCAAACGCTAATCCTCCCCTCCCTCACATTTCGCCCGTGTGACGCAACGTGTTCGCCGGCAGCCACTGAGCGCTCCTCTCATGCCTCCTCGCCTTCGGTTGAATCAGCGGCGATGAGTACGCTTGATTGAAGTCGTACAGTTTGATTTGAAAAGCGCAAATCCAATATAATCTGAATTGACTTTGCATTTTGTGACTTATGTAAGGTAGCAACAGGGACTTTTCTGATCTCTCTAATCCTCCCAGACTGTCCTTTTATGAACCCCTCAAAGTCTTTCCTCTCCCGAGCCCCCTGAACCTTAAATCCAGGCATTAAGATAAACGCCGGGGGAAATTCTTCTTCCTTGCGCAGGCCCTTTGGCCCACTGATTGGCATTATATCCTCTTTTCCTGTAAGGCTCTACCTTTTCTGCACATTTCCTCTTCTTCCTTAACCCATGCAGTCACTCGTGCTCTTATCTGTGAACCCGGGTCATCAGCAAACTTCGTCGTGCTTCCATCTTACTCTTCCCCCTCTCTTGTCTCATTTCAAACTTAATCTGCAGCGCAGTCGTCATCTCCTTCTCTCGGTGATTACGGTGGCTCCCTGTCTCCTGTCTGGCTGCTCCCCCTCCCCAGTCGACCCCCGCCTCTTTAGCCCTTCCAGCCCCAGACTCTTACCTCAGCTCCCCTGGTCGGACTGATTAGCCCCCTGCTGAAGGGAGCAGGGGCGTGGGTTTATGAGGGCAGTTTATGGGGGACTATTCAGCCTTATCATCACAGAGAAGCTGTAATGTGGGCTGTTTCTGGACCAGTAGGTTTATGGAGATTACTGACCAGTCCTTTGACTGGCAGGCAACAGATTGCATGTGCCTTAGTGGGTCTTGGTTGATGGGGGCAGATGGCCTTTGGCTCAGCTGATGCCCTGCAGGATGCATGCGGGTCGACTGCATGGTGTCCAGCGAGAATGCAGTGCTGCAGTGTTGTTGCTGTGTGCTTCTCTTCACTGTACACTGTGTGTGAAACTGTAATCTGTCATTTGTCAGAGATGTTTTTATCTGACATGCCTGTGTAGGAGTGAGCACGAGCAACCACAATTCAATCTGTCATTTGAGAATGAGATAAAAGAGAAAAAAGATCAGATTTATATAAAGAAAAATCGAGCTTTATTTGTAAATCTGATCTCATCTGATCTGGCATTTATCAGATGTGTATTCTCTGATGCTGTCGCGTGTGTTCAATAAAGAAACAGGAAGAGTTTGATTTACGGAGCGGGGGGGGGTTTCATATTGATCGGTGCCTCTCGAGGAGACAGTCAGGTGAGGTGCAGCACCGGGGCTGAGACAAAGTCCACACAATATCTGCAATCTATCACCGTGGACAGATCTATAAACAGCAGGGTGTCCAGAGTGTGGTGGTCTGATCTCTGCCTGGAGCAGAGCAGCAGGGAGGTTTGGACAATTTACCATTAAGCTGTAATAAATTGTGGATGGACCCGGCAGATTTGATGGTAGCAGTAAGAAGACTGCAGGCATTCAGTGGAACCATTGCACAGTGTCCTTTGGATTTCTGCCTGGTTTTACAAATAATCAATAAGCCTGGGTCAGAGGGAGGTTTCAGGAGGACAGTATGTTGTCTGAGTCATGTGAAATATAGGATGGGGTTCACACACATCGCTGTAAATTCAGCACAGTGCAGAGAATTAGTCTGGAGCTTTGCAGCAGTGTTTTATCTCAAGTTGAGACTGTTCTGACGACAGCATGCTTTATTTTTTCAAGCATTTCGGCATCCTGAATGTGGACTTCAGTTTAAATGCTTTATATATTAACAACAGTCTTTTACTCACACTCCACGAGAGCTCGCTCAAAGTTCAGCTCGCTGACATTAAAATGAGCTAGTTGACGTGCATTTCATCTGTTTTTCTTGTAAATGTGCTGCACAGGCTGCTGATCTCATACAGCGTTGTCCAGTGCGAGTCTGTATGCTCGTTGGGAAACGATAATCAGGTAATCATCAATCACTCGCAGGTGTTTTTCCCGGGATTGGTCGGATGCTTCAACTCCTGTGTCATTGCTGATGTGACTGATGTTAGCACTTGTTTGTATATATTTATTTATATGATATTCTTAAATCCTCTAAAATCCTCTTAAATGTAGTGGAACAGGAGCATAAAGCAGCATAAAAAGTCCTTCAGACGTTGTGGAAGGTCACTGGGAAAGCTGCTTTTTGAGCTTAGTCCGTAGTTCGTTTTTGCCCTTGAATTTTTAGAAACGGCAAACAAGCAGCTGTCAGCACGCCGCATGTGGTCCTGCAGACTCTACCTGTGGAGAGGTGAGCGTGAATGGAAGCAAACACACGGGAGGATCGTCCCACTTCTGCCCGAGGAAATCACGGTCGGAAGAAAGGAGGCGGCTCTGGGAATGCGGGGAATCCCAGACTTTGTTTTTAGCAGGCAGGGAGGGCATCCCGAGGGCTTCTACAGGTGGCACTATAAAGCGCCACACCTGGTGGGGTGGATGAGGCAGAAATCACACGGCTGAGGCGGTTAGATGCGATAAAACAAGCGGTGGTCGGAAATGTGGCCGCGAATATCAATGCATGTGTGAACTCTGGCTGTGCATGTGGTGCGAATGCACACGATCAGGTGTGTCTCATTGCGCTGTGTACATTTCCACCAGTTAATCAGAGAATGCACTGCATGATTGACTCCCTGCGAATGCGCTAATAGCCTCATGCTGTGACATTAATCAAATTAGCAGGGTTGGAGTGCGATTTGATCGAACGCATTCACCCTGTTCACGCCTCCCCGCGTCATATGATGTCATTTCATCAGCCTTTTCAAAACTCTTTTTTTTTTTTTTTAAGCGGGAGGAAAGCTGGCACGTCGGGAGAGCTCCACACAAGATGAATGTTTCAGCTTCAAAACATCTGCTTCATTTTCATCAGCCATCGAATCACATCGATCATGCGTCCCAAGCATGTTATTGGCTCATCCTCAGGGAAATTCCCACCTTTCGGGGGGAAATTGCATCGTGCTTTCAGGTGAATGGGGAAATCATTCACCACCCTCCCCCTCCACTCATGGTCTTTGTATTTATTTCTCAAACTTCAAAAGTAAAGCCATGAAAATCACATGTAAGGAGACCTAAATCTGCCATTTTGATTGAGAAACGTCTCCACACGGCTTTGCTTTACTGCATTAATGTTAACAGAGTCCAGAGTAGATGCATCAGCATTTATGGATTATTCAGCGAAATCTAATTTAGGTCTGGTTTTAAAAAGTGATCAATGCACTGATTATTAGGTTATTCAGAGTGTCCATGAAGCTCCCAGCTGAGGGGGAGTGAAGCCGTCCCCCGGGCTGTTGTGCCTGCATCGTTACGGTCAACTCCTCTTCATCGCAGTCTGATCCCCTAAAGCTCAGAGTCTCTGTTTGTTCCTCTTCGTCTTAACGCCGCCGCCTGATGACAGAACATTAAAGGACAGGCTTACAGTTCTTTGTTTTGTTTTCATAAAAAGTATGGCTGCGCCGTGGCCTGAAAGTGAGCGTGAAGAGCAAACATTTTTTTTTCCACAGTGGGACTCGGGGGTCTATCCATCACCCCTGTCAGTGACCGAACTGCACCCTCGCATGAGTTACCACAGACACATCTGCAGAAAATACGCCATGAAATTGTGTGGCTCCTGCTCCATCGGGGGCCATCTACCCCCCCCCCCCGTCTCCCACCTTCGTAGCCTTCCTCTCTGCAGTCTGCTGGGGCTCCATGTCAGCGGGACAGCTTTACCCAGCAGACTGCCTCTCGCCTCCGTTAGCTAGTTTTTTCACACCCGTGCCAGGAAGTGGAAACTGGCACCTGAGCACAGCCACCCATGACTTTGAGTCTCAGAACGACACTAAATTAGTCCTTTTTTAAAATACAAACTAGATAAAACGTGCTAATTACTGAGCTTCAGAGCTATTTCTGCACTTTGTATGTGAGTGAGCCCGGCTAGCTGTTTCCGCACTTGCAGCCTTTGTGCTAATGTAAGCTAAACCACTCCCGGCTCTTTCTTCTCATACTCAAAAGTGTTTTCCCCAAAATACTGAACTGTGCCTTTAAAGTTCTTTAACTGCAAAAAATGACTATAGCCGCTCAGGATAGTTTCTTTTCTGTGTTGCTGTAGGAATGTGAAAACACATTAAAGGACAGTTTATTTCACACGATGAAAGCATGAAAATGTCGCTTCAATTAACCCAAATTATCTAGTCACGTATTTTACTTGAGAAATACTGCACTTAAAGTACAAAAAGAATACTTCTATATATCTCAGATGTCAGATCCTTTGTTCTGTTTGAGGGGCCTTTGATTTCTTCCATCTTTAAACAGAAAACATTTGGATTTTTCTTGCTTGCACACATTCTTTTGTCATCTGTGTTTCTGAATTTTTGTGTTTTTTGTTTTGTTTTGTTTTTTTTCCCAAAGGAAGCGTTCACTCACCCTGTTGTGTTGCTGGGCTTAAACATTTGATTGTTATGGTGTGACAAGCTGCGGTTTGGTCTCATTTCTGATTTCCTCCAACAACATTACGCGACACTGCTGGTGCTTCTGCTGCTGCTGGAGCCATTTCACAATCACTTTTGCAAAACTGTGACTTGAGCTCGGAAAATGCTGAATTTTTACCCTTTTTTTCCAGTGTGTCACACCCTGTTAGTCTTGTCTAATCTGCCTTTCATCCTCATGGAAGACAGATTCTCCCCGTGAGCCGGGTGCTCGTCTTTATCTTGGCTGCAGTACAGTGCTACGGCAAATAACTGATGTCCTAATAGAGTGGAGTAATTGAATAATGGTCCCAGGTAATGAATTTAGCACATTTGGTCTGAGACGCCCTCCTCAGACAGACAGTTATTATCTGCTCAAAGATCTTGAGGCCAGAGTTGCCAATTACACGCCACACAACTCTCAAAAAAAAAAGAAGAAGAAGAAGAAACAACTGCCAGCCATTTTTACTGCCTGTCTCAGAGGACAGGCACCACGTCTGTCTGTGTGTGTGTGTGTGTGTGTGTGTGTGTGTGTGTGTGTGTGTGTGTGTGTGTGTGTGTGTGTGTGTGTGCGACAGAAAGAGGGGGAGCAAGAAAGAGAGACCGAAATGAAACAATCCTCCCCTTATGTCAAATCAGATTGGAACATTCTTGCCATTTCACACCGCGTAGCCTGTATTATTCGGGAGGCTTAGGAAAGGCAATCTAGTGTTGCTGCAGGCGCTGCGCGGCGTGAAAACGCTGTGATGCGAGCTCAGCCCCGAACCGTCCAATGACTGAATTCCCCCGTGCCTCTGAATGGGAATGTTATGAGAATACTTGCCCCTGTGCTTAACAAGGTTAGGCATTTTTATTATTCCTTCTTAAATAGTCTGTGTTTTAGCTGGAACAGGAGAGCTCTCGGGGGTGCCCGCCTCCCCTGCTCAGGTGTCTCTCCTCTGGGGGCTTTGCTTCCCCCCCCACTGCTGGTTCCCTCCATCCCGCCTCACAGAGAGGTATGTGCGGTTTTGTAACAGGATCGAGACACACCGGCCAACCAAAACAGCGAGGAAAACCCTAATCCAAATTTACTGTCTGAGCAGATAATTCAAATTCTCATTTCTTTCAAGCGTTATTTGGTGTTTTTTCTTCCCCTCCTATCAAAGTAGACTACTGTGTCAGGGAAGTATGCGGCGGGACTGTCAGAGGGCAGGACGGGGTATGCTATTCTTTGATCCTATCTGAGGAAAGTGAGGATGTCAGCTGAGAAATGTGAGATTTCTTTTAATTAAATCAAATTGATTTGGGTTACTAGACAGTGAGAAAAATGACAAGAAAACACCAGTTTTTATTAAAACTCTGGTTTGCTAATGTAAAGCAAATGGAAGACAGCTGAATATATACGGTGCGAATGAAAGAAAATAGATCTTGATCTTGGTGGGTTTGCTCGGTTCAAGATTGTTTTAAAGTTCCAGTCTGAGATTTTCATGAAGTCGGACCCATTTTTTCTGCTGGTTATCTTGGCATTTTTTCAGCAATAGCCATTCATATATTTACGTTCAGCAATTAGCTCTATATATAGTAGCTTTCAGCGTTAGTGGCGGGGTCCGCCATTCTGGCACTGTACGGATTGCGTGCGTGTAATCCAGCGTAGTTTTGTATAAGTGATACCAGCCTCACTGTTTACTCACACAGTTAGTTGGCTCATAGATTAGTCGAGTGACTGCTGCTGGATTTGCTGCTGTTTTGGGTTTTGTGTCATTCATCGTGTAAACAGAGCATCTTTGTGTGTTTTTTGACTGATTTGAAGGGATCTTCTTGGTCTCTGGAGCATGAAATCATGAGACGTTGGAAAATAGTTGTCAGTTGCGGCCCTTGAATCCAGTGCGGGCATTATATGAAAAAGAAGAAATAGCTGGCGCAGTCATCATAAAACACATTTCAGTTTGTTAATTGGCCCAACAGTCTAAATGCAGACAAGCTGTTTCCATGGACAAACTCTGTAGGAAACACACACTCTCCTTATTGATCACTATCAGCCTCGCATCCATTCGTTAATTCAAAACACCTCTGCCACGACACGCACACACACACACGCACACACACACACACACGCACACACGCACACACACAAACAACCTCCTCGCTCCCCTCTCTGAGTCGGTGCCTTTGAAGCCACAGATTCGTCACAGCTGAGGTTGTTTTCTCCCCCCTGCCTCCCCCCTCGCAGTGCAGCTGAAGTAACTGCAGTCCACTTGTTGCCACAGTCCCTGTCTGCACCTGTCAATCAAACTCCCTGAGGTATCACAGTGTGCACCCCCCCCCTCCCGAAAGCACCGCCCTCCCACCACCCTTTACATCATGCTGACGCCTCTGTCCTCCACCTCCAGCAGCCCTCACCAGCTCTCTGACTGACTGACTGAAGAAATGCTCAGGCAGGTGCAGGGCAGCTATCCTAACAAAGGACGAGGACCCGTATGCTTTTCTGAGCTTTCCTTTGGTCATTTTCGGGGCGGTATATAAATAAGAAAATGTAATTCTAAGAGGAAAAGCGGGCGTTCACCAGAAACAAGGCGAGGAAAATGGATTCTTTGATTGTCATGTGATTGAATGCTCTGTGTGCGAACGCCCAGGCCGCCCCTTGGCTCCGTCCCACCACAATGCTGCTGTTTCTCTTCCAGCAGTCACTGTGCGTTGGTGCTAGTCTGCGGGCGCGTCGTAAAAATGCCATCAGATGCCACTGAAAAATCTTAGGTTTCCCCCTTTTTTTTTTTTTTTTTTCTCCTCCTTGTTTTTTTTTTCGTTGTGGCACAAAAACAAACCATAAAAATGTCCTTTTACCTCCGGTTGTTTGTAAGAGAAAATGGTGGCTGGTCAGATGCATGTAAGGAGCCTGGCAGCACTCATGATAAACAAACAGCAGAGTCTGAACTGTCACGGAGACGCAGAAAAAAAGCAGCCAAAACATTCATTTGTTTGAACCTCACTCTCATATAAGTACGACCACAATATTCTAAGTAGCTCCTTTAAACTTGGCAGTCAGCGTAAGGTTTAAAGTTTACTCTGTAAATACTGGAAATAAGTTTTTTTATTGCTTTCATGTGTTATTCCCAGCTTAGACGTGCATCCTTTCCAACATGGATATTTGTTTTCCTTGAAGTAAATCAAACCAAATCAATTTAATATGTATTTATAGCTCATACGTGCAGTGAGAACAGGCGGTTTGCTTGTTACACGTTGCTAACCTTCACATATGCAAACCAGCAGGCCACTTCGTGATGATCTATTATGTCTCCCGAGCGCTTTCTCAGGTTTATGTGCTTTCAGTTCAACCGCAGAGTGGAAATGTGATCGGCAGCAAAGTAAACACAGGTTGAAACGGCAGCGGAGCGCTTTCTGCCTGGCTTCATTTTATGTTTAGTGGCACATGGCGAGCGTACAGCTGCATAGGCACGGCAGTTATGTCATGGGCTTCGTGCAGGCTTGCATGTGGAGCTTCACGTGCTTCACGTCGCTCATGTGAACAATCACGGCGTGGAGCTCGGCTATGTGACGGTACTGCATGAACGATACCCCTCCGACTGATTAAAAGCAGGATCTTGATCATTCAAGACGTCCGCCGAGGCCCCTGGGCAGCCCCCTGTCATGTTTGCAGACAGAAGTTGACACAATCCACTGCTGTTATGCAAATACAAAGAGCTGGTTCATCTAAATGAACCGCAGGGGTCGCTAATTTCCGATCAGGTGCCGTTAAACACTGCAGAAGAAGAAGGAGCCACATCATGAAAAACAGAAAACAAATGGAAATGTGGTGTTTATGTTCACTCGTGTATTAATTTGAGGAACGTTACAGTCTCCTCATCACATGATACAAATGTTTTCTGTCGCTTCAGTGGATGTTTAGTCACATGATTTATTTATTATTATGATATTATTATTATTATTATTTATAAGGCTGTTTCCAGTGTACTTCGTCCCAACTTTCCCACCTCAACCAAGCATAAAAACCTTTTTGAAATATTTCCGTGTTTCCGCACAAGTTTTTTAATGCAAGATCTGCAAAAGTGCAAAGAAACAGATGCGTGAAACTCACCTGATGAGGGTCACCTGCTGATCAGACAAACAAGCAATTTGAAGAAATCACCATGAATGTTAAGAAATTGTGATTTTGTTTTTTATATTATGCACAAAACAATAAATTGTTTAATTGAGAAAATAATTAGCCGATTAATCGATAATGAAATAATCTTAAATTGCAGCTCAAGTAGTAAATCAGAAGGAGAATTTAAAGGATACAAACAGTGTATACTCACATGTCGGCTCTATGAAAACCTCCTCACACTGTACATGTGATTTGCAGGCAGATGATCAGACAGCTGTTCCTCTGTGAGGTGACGCAGGTGTCATCATGCAGCAGGACGCACACACATCCTCTTTGCAGCACAGTTACAAAGAATTAAACCCACATCTCCCTGATATGTTTAGATTCTCTACATCTCTTTAAGTTTGGTTGAGTGTGGTGAAGATGGATTTATCGGGTCTTTGTGAGCCAGTTGGCTTATTTTCTGGGTTCTGTTTTTTTTTTTTTTATCTTTTCTTGATGGAAAAAAAAACTCTCTCTCCTTCAGGAAACCAAAAATAAACATTTCATATTTTATGAATCTGCTCCCCTTGGTTACCTTTGGTGCTCTGCTGAGTCGACACCTCTGCAAAAACATCTTTTGCCCTGAAGACTAACAATTGGCTATGATCACTAATGAACCTCTTTCATTCCTAATGACAAATAGTCACTCCAGGGGGCCAATCAGTGTTACCACATGTGTAAACATTCGCCGCACTCTAAAATCCAATATTCAGCACATTATCTGATTAGGGGTGGATTTTCAGGGAAATTTCCATGGAATTGGAGGAGATCGAGGAGGAGGAGGAGGAGCCCGCAAGCAAAAAGTAGCACAGGAAAAGTTTCAGCCTAAATGTGAGGTTTGCTGACTGTGCAGCGACTGTGAAGTTGCTGCCCCTTCGTCTTCGTGTCCAGCTGTTACTGCGGTGCCACACGTCACTGTGATTTTCAAGCTTCAGCTGAAAATACATTCATCTGTTTGACTGTTTCAAAGGCAGCCATGACTCACAAATACAGGATTTATACACTTGAAAAAAGGGTAAATAAGGACATTATGGTGCAGACAAGATGTTGAATAGTGAGTGAAACGTAGATTAAGGCCAAACCTAAAGGCATGTGCAATATGTAGTAGTCAGACACAAGTTTTGCTTTTATTCGCCCAAGTTTTGAGATATCTGTGCAACATCTGAGCCGCCACAGCCATACAGCAGAGTTCACGGTGCTCAAAGGGTTGAAAAATTAGTATTTAACATCTTTGTCTTTCCAAAAAGACAGCGTCCCAGTTTTCCTCAGAACAACTTTCTACCAAAAAAATGTTTGAAAGCCATTTTTTTAGGACTGTGAGCACCACGAAATCCCAGTCACAGCTATTGTGTTGAGATGATGGTTAAAATCTGAGAGAATAAAACCATAACTATGTGTAGGGCTGACCAGCCCAGGAGGAACTGTTGCTGCAGCAGAGTAACGAGTCGCAGTGTGGACACAGACAAAGAGGAGCTGGTGAGGAAGAAGCTCTGTGTGCCATGGCTCTGCTGCAGCCTCCCACATATCACTAATATCCGCTTCATGTTGTGCTCTGACCCCGGCTGCCAAGTGTAGATAGTGATGGAAGGGAAGGAGGCAAGAGGCCCAGGGCTGGCAGCTGAGGGGTGTGTGTGTGTGTGTGTGTGTGTGTGTGTGTGTGTGTGTGTGTGTGTGTGTGTGAGTGAGGGGTTGGCATGCTGCTGACATGCCTCACAGGGATGCCCACCTGGCTGGCCTTGGCTCTGGCTCTGTACTGCTGGGTGAAGGGGAGATAAGCCCTGAGAGCCAGCCTCTATCCTCTCCAGAACCCTCCGGGCCTGACGGCTCCAGAGTTCCCCGGGAAGGAGGAACAGGTTCTTATCAGCCCGATAAGCCCACGCAGGAACCGGTGGCTCCAGGACCCGGCTGAACAGGAAGACAGAAGGTCAGCCGGACTGGAGGAGTCGGGGTCTGATCCGGCTCATCATGCAGTGCAGGCTGAAAAGAGCTTTGACAGGTGGAGGATTGACAACTCGCATCCACAAACTCGTGCTTAGAGGAATGAAATTCAGGAAAAGATACGATACGATATGTGTGAACGTGATGTAACATGAGCACGCCACGTAACTTAAAATGGGTCAACCTGGTCTGCTGGGTGATGGTCGCCCCTTATGCTGCATCACCTGACTTCAAGAATACAAAAATAAAATGGAATAAAATACCCAACAATGATATGTAATAAAAATAATACTAATATCCAAACAGATGGTGGAAATAAAATGGTGTGCCAGTATTAATGACAGGCTTTTAAAGAGAAAACTGTCATATCTGGATAAATCAGATATTAAATAATGAAGTCAGCAGACCGAGAAATGTAAAACCCACTTGTTTCCCACGCTGTGCTGATGTTTCTCCTTTCTTCTGTAAACCATAGAAAAATTGTTTTAAATAAAAAGTGACTTTTGCGCTTCTTGGAAACTTTTATTTACTTATATATTAAGTCATTATGGTTATTTACAATTCATTTCCACTGCAGTTACTCAATGCCTGAGGCTCCAAACTCACCCACATCTTCAGGCCTGCCGTCAGCCATCAAGATCATTTCAGCGAAACCTAGAAACTAAATATTATAACCGTGGATACCTAATAGATACACAGTAGCTAAACTCCAAATTCCTCTTGCCATTTTGGATTTGCTTCTGATAAACTGGGAAAGAACGGAGCAGATTTCTAGAGAGAATCAATGAAGATCCAAACGTTGGCTGGTGCGTCGGCCAGAGCAAGAATAAATGTGTCTATTATGATTTTTGGGGTTCCTGCGGCTGGGAAAGGCCAAACCCACAGATATTTGGGGGATTTTCCCTCGAATGATTGATGCTGATTTTGTTGTGGATACTCTCAGACTAGGTCTTCCTCCATGCACATGCACACCATTAAAAGCAGTGCAATCGATAAGGTATGAAATCTTTTTTTCATCACGAGAAGGATGTGGTGAGCAGAGCTGACACGAGCTCGGAGCCGGCCGGCAGCACATGCCCGCACGCCCATATACACATGTTTGGCCACGATAAATCATCGTATTAGAAGTTGTCATGGGGTTAAAATCACTTTCACAAAGCGTTTGCCCACTTTTTATGACATCTGGAATTAGAGCCAGATACTGTTGTCTCCGTGCCAGACAAGAGGAAGCGAAGAGAAGGATGGTGGTGGTGAAGAGAAAAAGGAGTGAGAGGCAAAGAAAGCAAAAGTGGAACAGGTGAAAGGAGAGAAAATGGCAAAGGGAAGGAGCAGAAATAGCAGGCTGTGTTTGATGCTTCACGGTGCCTCCAAACAGGACGGGGCTGCATCCGGAGGTCTGTTGTTCTGTCTGAGCTGGGATGTCAACAGCTACTGCAGCGGCACATCGGCTAAGTGCTTTCCACTGTTTCCACCTGTCAGGGCCTCGCCTGGCGGATCTTTCCGAGCTCGCAGGCACATGTACAGTCCTCGTTTTTCATTTGCCGTCCAAAGTTTTCCCTCCGACCGCTCCAAAGATGTTTCTGATTGGAGTTGAATGTGTCACTCGCGTCACGTGGACAGAAACAAAGTGCAGTGTTGGTTGATGGATCAGTGCATTGAGATGAGCAGACCCTTTGCTTTTGATGCAGACCTGCCAGTGAAACACAGTATCAGCATTATTGACTGTTAATTGACTGTTAATTACACAATGTAACGCCACAATACCAATGTCACCATTGGTGTTTGGGTTGACTAGACTGACGATGCAGTTTGCCGCCACCTGGTACGATCTGCACAAAAATGAAGGCTCAATTTATGACACAAAGGAAGTGAAGAATTTCTATCTGCTTTTATGTCTCCATTATGGACTGACTGAATGAATGAATGAATGTATGAATGAATGATCCCCTCCAACCTGACGCCAACGCCTGCCGTAGTTACTCGTTTGAACGAAGCAGTTCTCAATGTCATCGCTCCATTCGAAAGTCTAACATTTTCACTTTGCCTTTTCAGTGAACTTTCTGCTTTCTTGTCTCGTATTTCCAAAGAGGTGTCGATCGTTCCTTTGGCGTTAGAAACAAATGCGATGTGCCCCACGTTGGTGGTAGTTCTACAGGAAAAACGAAAGCGATCTGGTTGCGTTTGCGACGGCGGCGCCAACAATAAGGCCAATTGGAAATGCTGAGAGGTGTTAAGTTGCAGCTCTTTAGCTCCCGAATCGAAGGGATCCATTACATAAATATTTAAGTGCTGTGTTTTTCTGTTATTATTATCAGATGTACAGCGGTTTTAGGAGAAGAATAATAAGTAGAAGTATGGCTAGGACAGGACCCGCTAACATGAAGGTACTTTGTATTCCACGTTTTTTGGAGACACGTCCTCTCCTGCAAATTCCTTAATTACAGAACAGCCCCTTTAGCAAAGTTTCCAGTCTCGGAATTCTACTGTGGATTTCCCTTTTTTCCTCTGAAGCCAAAGCTGGTAATGATTTCCCTCGGCCATTTCAACTCTTGTTTTTCACCCCCCACCCCCCCACTGCAGGGGCCCTGTGTATGAATAATCGTAGGTAAATAGGACTTGGAGGAAGACTCTTACTCTGGAAAAGGAATTCTGTACGCGATGCTGTGGAGCTGTTGACCTCCTCTGCACCCCACGAGTGTTTTTTTTTTTTCTTTTCACATTCAGCACATGTTGAGCGGCCTTTTATCATCGCAGCACTCTCGTCGTACGAACGGGGAATAAATTCAACATGTGCACCTTTTCTGAAACTGAAGGCCTGTTTTCCAAAAGAATCAATCAATTAAAGCTCTTGATAGGAAATGTCAGGACTGATAGCGCTTTGCTTTCCGCTGATCCGACGCAGACGTTTCTCCAAAGTGAAGCCGCTGCTGAGAAATGCAGCGTAGCAGCGCACGACTTCAAAACCCCACCGTCCTCTAATCTCCCCATCAGTGTCGAGAGAGGTAATCTCCTCTCAGCCTCTTTATTCTCTCCCCCATGTGAAACTTCAGCCGGGCTACGGGGGTATCTGTAAATCTTCTTCTTGTTTGGGTTTGTCTGCGGGAGGCTCGCTGGCTCTGTAACTTTGAATCACCTTCTGAGAAACACATCCCGAGAGCTTTGAGGGCTCTTAATATGACAGGTAGGGGATTCCACTACCTTCTCCATTTACTGTGTGAAGAAGCAAAGAGCCGCAGCAGGTTTTTCATCAAAGGATTTTCTTACAAAGGCTATCATTAAAACGCTTTTACAATAATTTCAGACGACATATTTCTGAAATGAGTTATCCAAAGGAGGATTTTCACTGCTCAGATTTTCCATTTTATAGCTAGTTGGGTTGAGCTGTTTCAGATCAGTTGTGCTTAGTGAAGGAACACTGCTGATTTTCATCTTTCTAACTTGGATTAATCACGGGGGAGACGTGCTTCATGTCCACACAATCTGACAGTGTTCCCTGTGTCATCCGTCTGTATATTTTCTGCTCCTCCGCCACTGACTGATGTCATCTTTCCCGTCAATGGATGGTGGAAGAATTACTTGGAGATTTTGTCTGGTTTTCCTCTCTGCTCCACGGGGAGCGCTCTGTGGCTCCGTCAACAATCAGGCTTCAGATTTTTGGTCCACCAAAGTGACCTCCTACTCCATAGGGGACATTTCTTTACATTTGACAGTATGTCATGCACAACCAATGACTGTATATCAAGATGTGTGACATGACAGCTACCTTAAAGTGAAGCCAAAGCATCTTGATCGCCCCCTGGTGGCTCGCTGCAGTATGGGTCATAAACCCCACCCTAAATGATAGCGGATGGGACATGGACTAAACTAAAAACTGTATGTTCAGCTGTAAAAAGGGGGCGTAACGTCATGATTGACAGCTAACCGTGAGCGGGCGGGTGTATGGGCAATCCCAGCTTGCAGACTCCACATGACATAACAAGCACAAGATGGCAGGAAATGGAGACGCGTCATCCATCTTTATTTACAGTCACAGTTCACCGCTGAAAAAAAAGGGCAACAAAGCAAAGTAGAGTTTGAGTCAGTGACTAACAGCAGTGCGAGTGAGGACAATGAGGACCGAGCCATCAGACAGCAGCACTGCTGAGCCATGTGAATATTCACTGGTGTTTTTACTCCTCCAGGATAATAAATAAATAACCTTTTCGGATTCTTCTGACATTTCATAGATGAAATGTTTAATTGTTAAAGTGAGGAATTAATCTGTAATAATCACAGCCCCCCACCCCCCCAAAAAAAATTTAGTCAAAAAAAACCCCAAAGTGGTGGCACCAGGAAACTCAGGCAGGCAGCCAGGGCGGATGCAAACTAGACAATCTGGCAAAGACAGAGGGGAAATTGTATATATACTGCAGGACTAATGAGGGAAATGAGGAACAGGTGAGCAGGTGATGGGGATGGCGGGAAAAGGCGTTACCGTGGGGGGGGGGGTGGCTGCCTTGTTTAGTAGTTGTCTATTGTAACAGTACATTAATCTGCATACTCTTGTCAAATCCAAATACTTCAGCACAGGACATAAGAGGCTCACTCCAGCAGCCACGCCCCTCCTCAAGCTGCTGAGAATCATATAAATGGACTTTATACACCCCCAGGACGGACTGGACGTCCATCTTCCTTCATAGACCTGAAAAGTGTTTTTTTTTTTTTTTGAGCTTTTCTCAGCTGGAAATCAATCCAACTTCCACTGAGTCGTAAACCTGCTTTTCAACCCAACAGCATTCCTTTCTCCCCCCCGTCCTCTGTGCTTTATCAGAGGATCTCCGCTCTTTTCCACAGGCTGTTGTGTCACTAAAACTTGCTCGCGGTTATTTTAGATTCGTAGATTACACCAGATTATGCCGGATAACAACTTCTCACAGTCTCCGTGTAGATATAGTTTCACATGCATGGATTGGCAGATGCTCGCAGGATAGGGTATCGGCCTCCTCGGATCTCCTTCCACTGAGAGCCAACTGAGGAGCTACTGTCTGTTCCAGTGTCTGGCTTAGTCATCAGAGGATGAGCATGAAAGCCTGATTGTAACTGAAGAATGCAGCTAAGCGGAGCTGCGTGGCGTGCAGAGGGATGATGAATGGAGTGACATCCTGGGTAGCGGATGAGCGGACAGACGGTGGATGTCTGGAGTTGGGGCACTTGTCTGCCCGCCGCACCCCTAAAAATCTATCCTCTTGCTCGCTTGCTCTGCAGACCTCTGCTCACTGATGCTGGTGGTTTCAGCTGCATAAGGTGGGACCGGCGGTTGCCAGATAGTCAGGCGTAAGCGAGTATTTGAATTATGTAACTGGAACGGCTGCGGTTCATAACCCAGGTGCAAAATATCAACATCCAAGTACTCGCTGCCCGTATGATATGAGCTTTCTGTTGTGTTCTCGTGTACATATGCTTCTAATTGTGCTTGTGTGTTTGCTCGTGTGTGTGTGTGTGTGTGTGTGTGTGTTTGTGTGATCCAACACAGGAGGCTTTAGTCTGATGTGTCTCATCTGGTCTCAGAGATCATTAGGCTCCTGTTCAGCGGGTCCAGGGGGAAAACGGGGCCATTATGGTTCACAGGGATCATCCCTCTCCCTCACTACTGATCCAGCTAACACATCATCATCTTTCTGGCCGCGGACGCTGTTCAGACACACTGAACCACCGCGATCGAGCCCGTTTTATGTGTGCAGTTGTTAGTTCTACTCCAGAGGGACATGAATGAGAGGAAATTCCTAGTTTGCAAGTATTTCAAGTAGTCCACGCGCTGAATGTTAACTTTTTAAGTAACCAGCTAACAAGTAGCTCCACTATCAATTAATCTAAGGGCTATTTTCTGGTAATTGGTTGTTTAACCTCTTGCACCACAAATGGCCCTCTTTATTCTGTCTAATAATATCATGATCTTGATGTCCGTAGTGAATAAACATCAATAAGCCTGATTGGAAATCTTAAGAAGTTACACTCCTCACAACTCCAGAACTGAAAATCACCATATTTTTTAAAGGTTTTTTTCTTTTCTCTATATCTATATATATATATATGTATATATATATTTGCGTGTGTATATATATAGATATATACCTGTACAGAGTCTATACAGTATATAGTGATTATTTATTTTATTACTAGAACTTTCCAGGCAGTAAATAGTTAATGGCATTTTTCTGAGGAAGATGCAGTCATTATCAAATTAGATTCAGATGGCTGGTAACAGTCGCACAGCACACACACACACACACACACACACACACACACACACACACACACACACACACACAGTGGGCACTGTACATGCAGACCCGTGGTGCTTAGGCAACACATACACAGACTCCATCCAGTCCAATGACAGTTCAAAGCAGAGGTGAATAGGAGTTAATAGAGATGAATTGCGTGGCGTTCGCTTCTGTGGTCGCTCGTCATCACTGACGCTTCCCAGATTCCGCACCACATCTCCATGTCTTCATCACGCTGAAGCATGGACGGCTCTCTCCGCTGTGGCAGATCTCCACATACGTGCATGTGGGCTCCCATCCCTCCCTCCCGCCCTCCCTCCCGTGGCTGGTTTGCATTATTTTCTCCTTAGAGCAAAATGGGATCTTTCAGTCTGTGCTACAGTCGACTGGCCTGTATCAAAGGCACTGCATGCTCTAAAACCCAACGACAGACATCATTCTTTTCTTTTTCTTCCATTTCCATCGTTAAAGGGGGTATTTCTGCTGGGTGGCCTGGATGTAATGCTGCTGGATCATCTCCTGAGTACAGTGCAGGTTTTAATGGTGCCAATAATATACAGCCTACAGTTTTAGAGGAAGAAATGTCATGGCCATGAAGAGCGGCCAAGGAGCCCTTTCTCCTACTGACACACACACACTCACCTCTGAAAACACATTCAGTGGACACACACACACACACATACAATTCACTAAAACTGGGCTTCATAAGCTAAGTAACATTGACCATGAATGGACACAGGAAAAAAAAAAGGGAATTTAATGCACCTTGCACTTAACATGAGCCGTAATGTTTTACGGTTTCTTTTTGATCTGTCCCATCGGAGGCTTTTCACTAATGTGCTATATAGCCGTGAGTTCGAGCTGAGACAAATGGTATTTGCAGACGGTTCGTGGATTTCGGTTTAACCTGTTGGGAGAATGTGGGTTTGCCACAGATGACAGTGCCAGAAAGAAGCAGTTTTTGTCCTGGAAAATCAGTTTATTTTACTGTTTTTGATTGAAAACTTGTCCTGAAGGAGGAAATCTCCCCGTATATTCTCACATACTTATCTGACCCATGTTCTGACATTAGACATTTTTTTTTTTTTTGCCATCCTATACAGCTCGAAAGGTGACAGACGCTCCCTGAGGTATTAGCGTGTGATCTTGAGCATGTGTGTCTTTATGTTTAAAGTGTGATAAAGATTTTATTTTCCCGTTTCAGAGGAGGAAAAAAAAAAGAAAGAATGAGTGAAATGGAACATTCAGAGTTTTCCTTTTTTTTCAGCTCAGCTCTCAAATTCCTCTCCAAAAATGCTTCTGGATTTTATTTCCCAGCCTGATTTTAATGGCTGGAGAATAGAAAGGACGGATACGGGCTTTCGGGTGGATTCCAAATGGGGAATGTGAACTTCTCTGTTTCTGTTTCCTGTGGCCTACTGTGCCAATAAGTATGAACAAACTTCCCTCTTTTTTTTTTTTTTTTTTTTTAAAGGAGATTCTGTCCTCCAAGTTGTGAATGTGTTTTCATTTTCATGAGGTTTAACAGACTGAAAATCTTTCCACACAAACGCTCACAGAAGGCTCCCGAGTTTCGTCCATGTTTATGTTCTCTCTGTGTGTTTTTTATCATCGTTGTTCGGCTCGAATGAATCCGGGTAGAATCACTTCAATTTATGAAGTGGTATTTGACAGCTGGCTGCTATTAAATGTTTGGGAAAGGTAAAATTGATACTGTAAGAATACATTTAGATTCCCTTTAATGCCAAAGGTGTCCATCTGCGAGCGTGTATCGTGCATGTTCCTCGCCGGCTGTCAGGGATGCCTTGAATGAAAAATGACTGTGGAGGTAAATGAGCTGTGAGGTATCAGCTTTGAAGCAGATTCTGCTCGGAATTGATGTGGTGCGACTCCTAAACCCACTTTTTTTTTTGGATTTTCTCCCACCTTTTGTCTCCTGGAGTCTTTAACTGCTTCTGCTCCATCTCAGCGGCGCACTCTTAATACAAAGACACCACACTCAGACGCACACATACAAGGTGACCTAGATGTAGAACCTCACCTTAAAGGAAGCCATCCAATCAGCGGACATTAAGATGTTACTGCAGACTGTTAAAAAATATGTCTGGACTGATGAGCGGACAGTTTTGAGGCGCTGCAAGTCTTTATGTGTCTCACAAACTAGGCCAGATGAATAAAAGATGGAGCTGAAGATTTGTGGCTTTCTCCACCGTCGGAGCATAAAAGTTTAATTGACAATTTAACATTAAATAATGCGTTGGATGAAGATGGAGCGTTAAAAAAACCCCTACTTCATCAGGTTTTGGTGCACGAGGAGTTTGGCCGCTGCTGACGTCGGACTGAGCTGCACCCAGGTTGAAATTGAAACAGCGTGGCGTGTCAGCGGGACTTCTGTGGCGATGCACGGACGAGCTCGTTTCAGATCCTTTTCCCAAACAGCTTGAACGTATGGAGAAGTCATCTCGCAGCTCTGCAGAATGAGCTTCGCCATCAGGCTCTGCAAAGTCTAGCCATTTCTCCAGTTGGCCAAGGAAACTAGATGTTGTCTTACTTGCGTCATGACTGATTATGTCTCACTGAACGGGTGGATTTTGTAGCACTGTTTGAATTTTGCTGGAGTTTCCCCTGGAGAGCGAAACCTGAACCTGCCACATCAAATATGGCGGTTAGACGTCTGTCACAGATACTAAGATCTTTCCTCTGGCACATTTTTTTTTCATCAGTGATAAGACCGTGCACAGTGGAGCGCATGCAAAGACACTACAGTGCGGTGTGTGTACGTCCTTGCATGCACGCGTGTTTGGTTGCATTGCATTTTTGTGCGTCTGCACGCATTTGCGAAGCTGTCTGAGCCTGCCTATAGTGTTTGTGTCTGTTGAGTTCTTCTTGCAATAAACCATCATTAAGTCTCTCCCTCTGTTTCACAGAGGCTTGTCTAACAGGGGTGCTGTGATTAATGACCACTCAGGGTCTAATGAAAGCATGTAAAAGCAAAGGAAGTATTTCAACATGGCACAAGGCGGGAGCCAGGACCAGGCGGCTGCGTTCAGGCTCAAAAAAAAAATGAAACGCCGCCCCCACCCAGGCCTATATTTCACTAATGTCCGACCTGCAGTTACTCATTAGCCCTTTTCAACTCGCCTTTGTGAGGCTGTTTGTTGTCCTAGCAGTCTATTATGCCGGCATCATCATCTCCAAAGCAAGACAAACACGGCATGCGTTGCTATGCTCAGCAGAGGTAAACAGCAGACCCGACAGGAACAGAGAACTGGTATTAGGTGTATTTGTCTTACTTTTCGTTTGCATTAGCTTGGCTGTTTGGACTCGAATAGAATTTAATTTTGAGTAAACGTGTCACCAGAGTTTCACCAGAGGTTGAGGTTTCTTCTGTATTGCTACGAAATGTAATCAATAAACCCATTTATTCCTTAATATGGAGGAAGTAAGGAGATGCTTGTTTTTCATATACGTGTGTGTACGAGTGTTTTTTTTTTTTGTGTACTCTGGTGTCTGAGTGTAAGGCTAAACGCGTGTGTTTGTGTGTGATTGTCGCGTGTGGAAAAGATGATCTGTTTTGACCGTTTTGAAGTCATTTATCGAGCAAAAAACCCAAATATTTGCTTGTTCCAACTTCTCAAATGCGACTTCTTGCTGCTTTTGTCTGTTTTTATCATCTGGAATGAAATATCTTTACATTTTGAAATGTCAGTTGGACAAAACAAGCTATTTGAAGAGGTCGGCATGGTCTTTAGGAAATTCTAATGAGCCTTTTTATTCGTTTTTGACATTTTAGAGACTCAGAGATTCACTGCAAATACATATAACAGACAGATTAATTGATGATGAAATAGTCCAAAGCTGCAGCCCAAGTGTGTCTGCAAGTCTTGACGTGAGTGCACATCGGCTCATCAGTATTTTCAGAGACATGTGGCCACCGCAGTGCAAGCCTGGCCCGTCCTGGTTACATGTGGCAGGCCATTAGTGGGGCACTCTGAATAAACAGCCATCAGAGGCTCGCCGCGGACTGGGTCGTCTGCAGCTGCACTCACCCCCACACCAAGCCAAGAATGTCCAATATAGCTAGTAGGCACCATGAAAACTGCAGCTCCAGTCTGCCTGGCCCTGGCTTTGGTTTGGCATGGTGAAGGGCTCTGATGTCACACCCCTGCTGGATGATGGATGGACAACCAGCCGACACGCAAAAACTGATTTGAAAAGCAAGGACGCGGAGAGAG